>NC_062222.1:84668038-84985382 GCF_902686445.1 Sciurus carolinensis
TTTTGAATTATGTATCTGTCCTTATTTTTCTATCTATATGTAGGAAAACCATGTAGGTTTAAACTTTCCTTCATCCTCAATTTTAATAAATGTGAATAATCTTCAATATCTACAAGTAGCTGAAAATACTTTTTCTGATATTTCTTTTCAATTTGAATTTTCTCTTAACAATATCGTCGTCTAATTATCAAGAAGAAAACTGATTCATTTTCAGTGACTCTATAATAGAAACTGCCCCTACAGTTTATCATGCTACTTTCTAATTTTTTTATACTGTGCCTTTATAACCTTCTCTCCTGGCATTTTGTAAGTTTGGGTGACCTCACAACCATGTAAATGGTCATCCTGAATGCAGTTCCAGCCTCTTCACAGGCTGCACTATTTGCACTTTAGAGTGGTTTACTCTTTTTCTTAGTTTAGTTTCTTTTCAGTCTCCCGCAAAGTTTCTACTCATCAATAATCAACTCAAACTTTATTCTTTTTGACTTTAATACCCTGATTCTCTTCATCAATTTGAAATATTAACTCATGTGCTTTCTTAGTAATTTAATGTTTCCCATATCAGAGCACAACTTTTTAGTCATCAGTGTTCACTCTAATCCCTATGTTCTGTCATGTCAGGCATGTGTTTCAACTGTCAGAAATCTCTACTATGTTTCTAAGTGCTTTGAAGACAGTGTGAATGATAAATGCTTTCTGCATGAGGCAGGAATGAACAGTTAACTGACTCTCACATGTGCTTTCACAGGACTCAGACCAATATGAGGTTCCTGGTCTTTGCCTTTCTCCTGGCTCTCATGGTTTCCATGATTGTAAGTATGTCAGGAAATTATGAAGAATGTGTTCTCAGTGACCATCCAAAGATTCTGACTCATTCCTTGTGTTATGAACTATTACACTGCATTGATCAGAATCTGACTTCATAAAAAATGAATGCTTTATATGAATTAAGCCATATCATTTTACTAAGGACACAAAACAAATCTTCAATGTATGTATCATTCCCAGGTACTCAATCTGATTACCTTATATAAAGGCAAAGATATTTAAAAGTGTTGTAGAAACAGTGAAACTGAGAGCTACACTGAAATGTGGGATATAAACCTCCAGGTCACATGGAATCTGAAGAGTTTGATCAAAGAAAAAATTTTATTAAAATGTAACTCAAATTTGCCGTGTGTCAAAAGAGGAAATTTCAAGTGGATTCTCATAGAACCTCTCTGCTCCAATTCACACTCATTCCCCGATGTGGAAATAAAGCTGCTGTTTTTCATCCTTAAATAAGCTGTAGACCTACCAAAGTTCCACCGCCCATATTGTGTTTTCATTCACTGCTCTGTGTCCCTGGGGAGGACCTTCATCTCACTGAGGCTATTTCTTACTACTCTTCCTCTTCCCCCTCCTTCTCTTCCTTCCTCCTCGATTTTATATCTCATGACTGGGAATATGTCCCCCCCAACAGATCAGTTATTAATCCTAAGGATATTTAAATAACAACTTTTTAAAATGTATAAAATGCATTCATCTCATTTAAAAAAGGATAGGGGAGGAAAAAGAAAGCTAAGAAATATAGAGAAAGGGATAATGGTAGACTCTATCAGTCATTCAAATATTTGAATATAAGTAGGTTTTGAATTATACACAGAATATCTATGGTGCTGAAATGTTTCTCCATTTCACACCCTTAGGAAATATGAACTAAAGTAAATAGATATTTGGATATAATAAATTAATTATAGAGAAAGCCTTATTTATGTGCCTTGTAAATTCACATTGAACACAAATAGCAAGGATAGTGTATCATTTACCAAAATTTTACCTTCATTTTGCTTAATCATTATTGTGGCAAATAGTGCATTTCCATATTAAATTTAGAATTATGAAATTGAGATGTTAGCTAATTCCTCATTTTCTTTTCTTCCTAGGGAGCTGATTCGTCTGAAAAGGTAAGATAGTTCCAAGTAGCAGAAAATGTTATGCTACAGAATGTATTTTACTGATTTATTTGTTTATTTGTTATACTGGGAATTGAACCCAGGTTTGCTTTATTAATGAGCCACACCCCTAATCCTTTGCAATTTTTGAGAGCGAGTCTAATTAAGTTGCTTAGGGTCTCTAAATTTTGAGTCTGGTTTTGAACTTGTGATCTTGCATCCTCAGCCTCCCGAGTTGCTGGGGTTTCAGGTGTATGACTCCAGGTCTGGATCATCTGGATTATGAATTCTTTGTTAACCTGTTTATTTCTTTTTTTCCTTATTTTACAGAAACATAGCCATAAGGACAGTCACAATGTGAGTATTCCCTTTATAATTTTGCAGAGTCCAAATATATTTTCTCCTGAATGTCTGTTCCATAAAATGAAACAACTCTCTCTGACATGTGTATATATAATGTAAATGCAGACTTCATTAATTTATTACACATTGGAAATGTTCTGGTTACCTTGTGCACTACTTTGGATGGACACATAATGCTACTCTAAAGAATTAAATCATTCCCCTAGAAATTAACTATTTCTACCTGATCATTTTCTTGAATTAAGGACTAGTTGTAGTTCTCATTCTATGACACTGACAATTTGTTTAATGAAGTATGGTGGGTTACACTAACGTATATGAAGTGTGAATTTCTATCTTCTGATGTGAGGGTTATAAATTTAAAAGTTTATAGTGACCATATACAATGATATAAAATTTTTATTTAGTTGACAGCTTTCTTTTTATGTAGTTCCAATGACTACTAGTTTTTCATATTTTGTATATTTTGATTTTTTAATTGACACCTAGTATTTATACTTATAAAAGTAATACAACACTATTTTTCTTTTCTTCTTTTTGTTGTCTTACTACTGAGTCTTTCAGTGATACCCAGGCATACCTAAATTTCTTGTGTTGAGTGATCCTCCTGCCTCAGCCTTCTGACAAGGTGGTGACTAGTTGACTAGCCATAAATTCTGGCACAATATGACTTTCCAACACATGTATATAATGTGTAATGATCAACAGGGCAATTGACATGTTTATCAGTTCAGCTATTTAGCACTTCTTGTTTAGAGGACACTAACATCTTTCTACTCTAGCAATTTTAAAATATGTAATTATTTTTTCAACCATAGTTTCTACCCATTCAGTTGCAAACCTATATATCCATTAACAATTTTCTTTCCATCTTTCCATCTCCTATGCTATTCCCAACTGTGGTTACCACTATTCTCATCTTTATTCCTTAAAATAAGGTTTTTAGCTTCTACATATAAGTGACAGAAGCAGTTCATTTCTGTCTCTTCCTGGCTTTTTCATCATGTCCTTCAGTTACCTCTGTGTTTTTACACATGACATAATTTCATTATTTCTTTATGGCTAGAAAATATTCCATTCTATATGTATACATATTTTCTTTATGCATTTGTCCACTGGTGAACAAGTAGGCTGATTCTAGATTTGGAATATAGTGAATAACATTCAACTAAAGTTGTCAGTGTACATGTCTCTTTGGCATATTGATTTCCACTCCACTGCATATACACATTACTGTGATGCTGGAACACATGGGTGTTCTATTTCCAGATTTTTGAGGAACCTCTGTATTGTTTCTCATAATGGTTATCCTAAAATACATTCCCTTCAGCTGTGAACAAGAGTCCCCTTTTCCTCACTAGCATATTTGCGTGTGTGTATGTTGTTGAGAGTAGCCATCCTAACGAGAGAGAAATGACATGAACTTCTGATTTTCATAAGAATTTCTCTGATCTTAGTGATGTTGAGCATTTTTCATATATTACAATTTGCATATCCAGTTTTGAGAATTATCTCCTCAGGTTATTCACCAAGTTTTCATCAGATTACATACTTTTAGTTATTTAGTTCTTTAGATAGTCTGGAAATACTCTATCAGATGAATACTTTGCAAAGGCTGTTCTTTCTGTTGATTATTTCTTGGTTGTAAAAAAGATATATTATTTAGATGTAATTCTTTTCATCACCATTGCTTTTGTTGTCTGTGATTTTAGGTGCTTGACCACTATCCTGCAGCATTTCCACTGTGCTTTCTTTCAGTATTTTCAAAGATTTGAGGCTTAAGTCTTTGATCTATTTGGAGTTATAGAATGAGAGGCATGGGTCTAGTGTCTTCTGCACATGCATAAGGAGTTTTCCAACCCACATTTATTAAAGAGATTGTCCTACCTCCAATAAATTTTCTTCCTGCCTTTGTCAAACATCAGCTTGCCAAGAATATATGAATTTGTTTCTGGATTCTTTGTTCTATTTGTCTATACAGTTTTCTTATGCCAATATCATGTTTATTTTACTGTCAGTATGTTTTGAAGCCAGGTAAAATCTCTGGTTTTAATTTTTTATTTATTAATTTATTTGTTTATTTACATATTTTACTCAAGTTTTCTTTGGATATTTGGGGTCTTTTGTGTTCCATTATGAATTTTGATTGTGTTTTCTTGTTCTGTGAAGAATGGCATTGGTATTTTAATAAGGAATTGCATGAAATCTGTTTTGTTATATTTTGTTCTTCAACTATTCAACCCATCTAAAGTGGTGGAGAATTTAATCTCTGTATTTTCAAGAACATGACTGACAGATATTATTCTGTTAGTTTGTTTCTCATAGTTTGCATCCTTTCTTCCTTATCCCATCTTATTTACTTTCATTTGGAACCTCTTGCCAGAGAGCTACTGTGTTTCTTTGAAAGCTTCATGTCATCTTGTTGGGCAGGGCTACCTAATTTTTATGTGAATGCCTCTGCCCAACGAACTGCTCAGTGTTGGTCATCCAGATATTTCCCTGGTCCAGAGGAACAGGCAGGATCTCTTGGCTGCTTAGTGAGGCAAAAGGACTAGGGGAATGCTGGAGGGAGAGTCTGATTGCTTTTATAAATTTTTGGAAGGGTAGGGGTGTCAATATGGTACCTTTCATTGAAGGCCGGGTGGAAGGGTACAATGTTAGCTGTGCTCCCTCTCCAGTGAAAGCAAAGATGTTGTAACTATTATCTCCCAAATTGGATTGAGGGTATTTGAGGACCATAACCTTCTGCAGCAGTGAAGGCCTTAGCTCAGGTGACTCTGGCATGAACAGGGACTGCCAGGGGCCTCCAGCTCACTCTGCCCCTAATGAATGAAGGCCTTGTTTCATGGCTGATTTCAAGAGATGTGAATGTAGAAACTATGTGTGCTTTTCCCTTTATAAGACAACATGTACTTCTGTGATCTCGAAAAATTCTACCATACGTCATGTCATTTGGTACTCTGCCTCAAACATTTCATTGAGGTAATGTTATCTTTTTAAATTTGTTATGTTTTGTAGAGTGGAGTGCTTCAGGCACATATAGTTATACATCTTTCTCATGTTAATGACTGACATTGTTTGATTAGGCATATCAATTTAATCTGTGTAAATATCCCTTTAGTAAACTACAAAATAGAGGAATTAAAATGTTACCTCAAAAATATTTAGAAGGAATCACGAGTAAATACAATCACCCACTGCCCGTGGGGACAATCACAACGTGTATGCTCTTCTTTTTTTTTTTTTAGTGGTACTGGGGATTGAACTCAGGGCCTTGGGCTTGCAAGGCAAGAACTCTACCAGCTGAGCTATCTCCCCAACCCTTACTCTTCTTGGTCACAGGAACCAAAAGGAGTTTATTCCACAAGTCTCAGACTTATATTGAGAACATCAGCCTATCAGAGAGTAGATTACCAGGAAAGTCAGCCTATCAAGGAACAGCCTCCAGGCAGATACCAGGATCGCCTCATGTACAACAGCCAACCAGAGTTACTTCCTAAAACTTGTTTATGAGTGCAGCTATGTCTGGCAAGCTGCCAGGCGCCATCTTAGAGATCGGGCCACGGTGCGTCTCTGGGGCCCTCAGAGCCCACCCCTGACATCTCCCCCTTATTCTTTAAATAAAGAAAAGATGACTTGGGACCATGCCTGTCTTAGGTTGTCCATGGCAAATTACATCCTTACCCGTCATTGGAATTCTGACCTCCAGGCGTCAGAACCCTGTCTTAGGTTGGTATGCATTTCCACGGATCTTACCCGTCTTTGACTACTGGTCCAGCATGCTTAGCCATACTTGGGGGGATGTGCCTGTCTCAATGGCTGTCAAAGCCTGTACTATACCCGTCGATGATGTCGGGCATCTTGGCGAGCTCTGATTTGGCTGCGTATAACATAGGCTATCCCTAAGCAGATAATAATCAGAACAGCTACTGTTCCAGCCCACTATTTTGTCAATCCCAGGGCTTTAGATAACAAAGAGAACATCTCAGATACCGATGCAACTTGAACCCTGGTGGCATTGACTCTTGAGTATTTCAGCTCGTAGCTGACTGGTTAAATTATCAAACGTAGATGACCAATTACCAGTAAGGTAGACAGAGAGAATTTTTGGATAACATAGCCGCAGAGCTAAGGTTATCATAAGCAAAAGGGGTGACACACACTGCTCTTAAAGGATAAACACATCCCAGTCCCAAAAGTTCTTGCAAGATATCCACTTGTTCTTGTAGTAAGTCCACTCTTTGATTTACAAGGAGTATGCCTGCCTTAAAATGGTTGTTTAGAGCTTCTTGAGTCTGTAAGGCTGTAGCTGTATTTTTGGCCAAGTGATTGACTGCTGTTGCTGTAGGTATGGCAGTTGCTAGTGCTGCTGTTGCAGAAACCACTATTGCAGTGACCACAGCCGCTGTGATGCCAAAATCTCTCTTGTCTCTAGATAGTAGTACTGGCAGTTCTGTACCTGTAACAGAGACTGGAACAGGTAGGAAGGTAGGAATACACATTTGCTTGAGGTGCAATTGAGAAGAGAAGAAGTTAAAAACATAAAAAAAGGGGGGACACACAAACTGGGGTAGGTGGAAAGGTAATATTTCTGGTACACGTAGATTGTGAGGTAGCACCAGTGAACCTAGAACTGTTTGTCCATGTACAGGAGTTCCAAGTACATAGCCGAAATGCCCCTCCTAAGAGACTAAAAAAAGATTGTAAGTTAGTATATCCTGAAGCTGCAGTGAAAAGCATCCAATTGTCAAAGGGGTTGACATGTTTCATGTCTAATTGAACATTATTAGTGAAGTTATCATTAGCAGTGAAAGAAATGAAATTGGGAATGAAAAAAAAAAATCCATTTTGTACAGGAGTCGCTGGTCCTGCATGTTGACAACCTGTCCATATAGGAGGTGTACTGTGTTTAGGATTACAAGGAGGGAAGATTCTAGGGGTTTTGAAAGTAGTTCCTGTAGCATTATGTCTGCGAGGTACCCATCCTGAAAGTAAAACGGCATATTCTTGAAATGTAGAACCATTTTCACCTGGGCGAAAAGAAAGTGTGGCTAAGGGGTAAAAGACTGTCAACAGCATCTTTGGGGTCTTCATTTTATTGATCCGAATTACTTGGTAGCATTGCCACTGGTTGAGTCAGCCGTTCAGGAACCCAGATAGGTGACGTTTTATCCTGTGGAAACACAAACCGAGCCACGGCTCCAGTAAAGCACCGGGTCCGGGCCATTACATTGTCCAGTAAGAACATCCTTCCATTTTACCGTCGCTCTATCATGTTGTTTATGATTGTCATGTCTCTCAGTGGCAGAGCGACCCTCATTATCCAGAGTTAAAAAATTTAAAATAAAGAGGCAAAGAGAAAGTTTATCTTTAGGGGATCTGAAGGTCCCCCCTATTCCCCCTTTTTTTTATAAAGAGTATTTTTGAGGGTGAGATGTGCACGTTCAACAATATCTTGTCCTTGTGGGTTATAAGGTATACCTGTGGTTAGAGTTATTTCAAATTCAGTGAGAAATAGGTTAAAAGAGGTTGAAGTATAAGCAGGGCCATTGTCCGTTTTAAATTGTTTAAAGTTACCAAATTCAGGAATGTGAGTAACTGTCGCCGCCTATGGCAATTTGTCACCGCCTGCAGCAACACTTTGCGCGGGTATAGAGGATAGAGGAACTGAGGTTTGCTTGCTTTAAGAGAAGAGAGAGAGAGAGGCTTTGCATAAGAGAGAAAGACTTTGCTTAAGAGAGAGAGAGACTACACTTTCAGAAATCTTATCTTATGATCACATTATAAGCCTGTTGACTGGCTTTGAGGTGTTTGTAGATGCAGAATAGAATTAATACAAGCACACCCAAGCCTATTAGTGTAAAACCTAAAAATCCCCAAAATTTGGTGCCAAATTATGCTGAAAAATCTATTTCACCCTCTGTACATTTTTCAATATTAACTCCATTAACTTTCTAATCAGTGCACTTCCCTTTACTTATAAACCTTCCTTAAAGATGAGGTACCAAAATGAAGAATTAAAAAGTTACACAGGATGAAAATAAGCAGCTTGCTTTACGGAGAAAAAGATGAAAATCATCTATGTGGCTAAATCAGCTTATTAGGGGCTATGGGTCCAACCAATTCCAATTTGAGAATTGCCCGAGTGATGCAATCACTATCAGCAAAAAGATCTGTTACTCCTTAAACTCTACAAGGGCTATGACAGCTGCTTCCATTTTGTGAGCCTTGAGTTGAAGAGCCCTATGCCTTGTTTCTTAAATGATTTGGTAACATCTTACCCTCAACATCAGTAATTTGCACTCGTTAGCCCAATGTTTTCCTTTTCTACACTTTGGACAAAGACCTGGGGCATAAGGTGTAACAGATTTTACTATAGTTATCTCTTGTCTTTTGTTAGGGCATTGTCTCTTTGCTGCTGTATATCTGTGCATACACTCCAGGATCATATTGATTTTGAGTATCATATTAGCCTTCTATTAGCATGTCAACATTTCTACCAGGAAACCTTGCTACTACGTTTCTGCAAGCAGTTTCAACAGCTATTTCTTGCCACTGAGCTCTCCAATTAGACATTGTCCTCCAGATAACACTGCTCTGCATACCTGTTTCCAATCAGTCTTAACTGCCTCTTTGAAGTTTTTCTAATGGTTGATGGTATCTCTATTTTGGTCCTCAAATACGGGCAGGTTCTACAAATTTTGAAGCTCTTTATATTAGTTTTAGCTTTCTACTACCTTTTCCCCAAGTTCTTAAGTTTTCACTACCACTTGGTTATTTCTTTTGGGGGTTCTTTGTATTAGATTTAGCTCTCCTTTTTCCCTTGTTCTTAAATTTTCTGAGTAATTGCTTTCTAGGTTACTACCACTCAATCCTTCCTCACTTTGTTCTCTTTGAGAGTTCTTTTCTGTTGCTATTAGATCCTGTTATGAAGATCCCCCTGTGGCACACTGAGCAGCTTTTCTTCTATAAACCTGGGCTTATTTCTACTAGAGTTTGAACATATGATCATACAGTGGTTTCCTTATTTTCTAATTCTTTCCCAGTGTTTCTTTCCTCCCCAGAACTTTCCTGTTTTTGGTTACCCCAGCTAACTTCCTCTTTAATCTCTCCCAGCACTTCTTCTCCTTGTAATATATTTTTCATGCCTCCTTTTTGAATTATCCTTTCAGACTGATTTCATGATATTTCTGAATCCATCCTTCACTGTACAAAGGCCACACTAACAGCAGTACAAACACACAAACAACACACAATACACATACTCCGGAGCTCCTTTTTGATCCTCTTTATATTTCATCACCTGGCCAGCTATCCTGAGTGCCTAACTGCCTTAGAAGACAGGGCCCTCAGCTTATCTGAGTACCTAACTGCCCTAGGACAGGGGTTAACTGCCCTAGAGACAGGGTCCTCAGCTTACCTGAGTACCTAACTGCCCTAGGACAGGGGTTAACTGCCCTAGAGACAGGGTCCTCAGCTTACCTGAGTACCTAACTGCCTCAGAGAAAGAGACAGGGTCCTCAGCTTACCTGAGTACCTAACTGGCTCAGAGAAAGAGACAGGGTCCTAAGCTTACCTCGCTACTTAGAGCAAGACTCTTGAATTTGACAAACACACAAACACAAAATACACGCATTTTTACACTTCAACTGTAGTGTCCTTTGCGACCTTTAGTTTTTGATTGACCCTATTTCTTTTTACTATCCCTCGCCCTTAAACTGCTCTGGCCAGAGACTCCTGCGAGGTTCCTACTTTTCCTGCCGTACCTATTCCCGGAGGTGGATCTTGAATTTTCCCTTGCCCTATTCCTGCAAGGTTCCTTAGTTTCCCCACCATGCAGACTAGTAACATCCATTTGCCATAGATGATTAGGTAACAGTCCTTTAGGATTAACTCCTATAGAAGGTGGATGATGGAGGACTGTACACTGGCCACAAGATTTAACAATAGCACGCGCAGTTTCTTTAGTAATGGGAAACTTCAGTTTTAATGTTGTAGAATTAACATGGAATTATTGATAATTTTTTGCTGCCTCAAATGCAGAAAAAATGTGGGAATCCTTAGTTTCTATGTCTGCTACATTATTCCCTAGAGCTAAAGGTCCAGGTAAATTGGTATGAGCTCTGATATGTCCAATAAAGAAAGAATTATAACAATCCCAAATCATTTGTTGTAAAGTCCGTGAAGGATAAAAAATAGTAGAGTTTGAGGCAATAAGCCCTGCACATTCTAAGTTACTGAGAGCTTGAACTACATATAAACTATCTGAGTAGGGAAAAGGAATGTTTGGACTTTATCTAGATAACAAATAGCTCCAGTCCCTGTTTTGGATTCATCAGTGAAAATCACAGGAGCCTTAGGAATAGGTTGTTGTCAGGTAACTCTTGGGAATATTACAGAATTATTACTACAAAATTGTATATAAGGATGTTTAGGATAGTGAATGTCAAAGTTAGCTTGAGTGGAGCATCAAACAACAGTCCAAGAATTCATGAAATTACATAACCAAGAAAGTTGATGCTTATCATAGGGAATAATGATAGTAGCTGGATGAATTCCAAACACTGTGATAGATGATTTAAGTGCCTTTAAGATTACTTGAACTACTGCTTCAGGGTAGGGTAAGAGAGTTTTATTGGGTGAACAGGCTAGATGGACCCAAAACAAGGGACCCTCTTGCCAAAAGACTCCAGTGGCTAGTTTCTTGTTAGGAATAACAATGAATTGTAATGGCTGAGAGAGATCAATACGATCTACTTGGGCCTTATCTAATCTTTTTTGTATAATATTCAAAACCAGACGCACTTCAGGAGTGAGCTCTCTGGGAGATGTGGGATGGGGATCCCCTTGTAAGATATTAATTGGGCTCCTAAGAATTCTTGTGTAGTACCAACTTGAACCTTTTCAGGGGCTATAATGAGTCCCCATAATTTGAGTTGTTCTATTAATTCAGAGTAAATATCCTTTAAAATATCTTCCTCAGAGTGGCGTAATAATATATTTGGAGTATTAAAAATAGGGGTATTCCAAGGAGAAGTTGAAGGTCTAATATGATTTGCTTCTAATTATTGTTGTACCAGTTCTTGGGCCGCTTTAAATTTTTCTAATGTCAGGGGCCACTGAGAGACCCACACTGGTGCATTGGATTTCCAAGTTATTTTTACATACTTTTGTTCAATGGTCCCAAGGAAAAACCCAAGCCTTGGCGACCTCACTTGCCCTTAACACTAATTGGCTGGGTATTCCCTGGCCATAGCGGCCAAGCCCCTTGTCCCATTTATGACCTTGTTTTACCATTAGATTTTGAGTCTTTTGGCTATAATGGCCTTCTGTAGTGAGTACTAAGTCCATTTGCATGAGAATATCTCTGCCCCATAAATTAACAGGTAAATGGTCTAAGACATAAGGTTAAAATGTTCCCTGTTGGCCCTCTTCATTTTTCCAAGTTAATACAGCACTACTCCTTTGTGGGCTAGTAGCTACACCCAATCCCCTTAAAGTTTGTTCCGCTACTTGTAGAGGCCATTCTTTTGGCCAATCTTTTAGGGTAATAATGCTAGTATCAGCTCCTGTATCTACGAGTCCCAAAAACTCTTTATTTTTAATCATTAGTTTGAGCATAGGCCTATTTTTTAGATCCATTGTAAGATAAGCAAAATCAACCCCAGAAGATCCCAAACCTGCAGTTCCCCTAGTTGCTGTGGTCGATGGAAAATTTTTATGAAGGCTGGGAATAATCAAGAGCTGAGCTATGCGGTCCCCAGGTGATATGGACATAATTCCTTGAGGAGAATGAGCAAGAACTTTAATTTCTCCTGTAAAATCAGAGTCAATAACTCCAGGGATAATAAGTCCCCTGAGTGCACTAGAGCTCCTACCTAATAAAATTCCAACAGTATCAGGAGGTAAGGGACCTTTTAGGTCTGTAGGGCAAATCCTTTAAGGGACCTTCCATGCGCATTCGTGACATTTCAGTGCCCATTAGCTACTGCTAAACAAACCAAAAGGCAGACCACTTTAACTAATAAAACAAAAGCGAAAGCACACACAAACACTTAGTCTCCGTCGCTTATCCTGCGAACTTTAACTCTGTCGCTTATCCCGTGAACTTTAACTCCGTCGCTTATTCCGCCAACTTTAACCTGGCCAGACTGTACTTTACTTACCCTGTATTTACCTGATCAGTTCCTTCTTTGTAACTCGAGTTCCCGGGTTTCGGCACCACTTAGGATCGCCCACCGCCCGTGGGGACAATCATCACGCTCTTCTTGATCACAGGAACCAAAAGAAATTTATTCCACAAGTCTCAGACTTATATCGAGAACATCAGCCTATCAGAGAGTAGACTACCAGGAAAGTCAGCCTATCAAGGAACAGTCTCCAGGCAGATACCAGGATCGCCTCATGTACAACAGCCAACCAGAGTTACTTCCTAAAACTTGTTTAGGAGTGCAGCTATGTCTGGCAAGCTGCCAGGCGCCATCTTAGAGATCAGGCCACGGTGCGGCTCTGGGGCCCTCAGAGCCCGCCCCTGACAAGTAAATTGATTAACAGATTATGAAAAGTGTAGTAGAATTACAAAACAGTAAATCCATGATAAGTAAAGAGGTAACGGATGGATTCTTCAGAAGAGGAGGGTAGGAAATTTCTCCTTTCTGAAATATTCCTGGACTGGCAAGGCACTAACTTGAAGGTAATATCATAAAGAAGATGTAATGCTCAGATTATAATCAGGAATTCCACAACATTGTCAATAAACAGGACATACTAATGCTTTGCCATTTTAACTTCTTTTAATATTTTTTTTTAAAGAGGAAACCTAAAGAAAGTTTGAAAAGACAATCCTACAATGGATACATAGTTTCTTATTGACATTAATTATCTAATCTTTTAATGACAGTTATTGTGAAACAATCACACTAACATTGTCTCAAATATGTTATATTTTCTTCTATGTATATGCAGAAAAGGCATCGCAGATATCTGAACTTAGAAGATTCACCAATCCCATCACCTCCAGACAATACACAGCTGAATTCACATTCCCAAGTATATGCTTATCCTCCTCCTCAGTAACAAACACCTTGTTCAAAGGGGTAAGCTGGATCTTATGACTATTTTTAAATTCTTTCTTGAAGTATCAATGCTGATAGTTAAAGGAAAGAAACACAAATCAGAATTTGAATAAAAAATAAACAACCCCATTATGAAGTATATTTTGGTAAAGATCTTCTGAAGAGCATCCATTTATCTAAATACTTCTTAGAGGAATTTCTGTTCTTCTCTGGTTAAGAGATTGGGTTGTAGGGAGGGGGATACCTGGGTTCGTCCTGGTCCATCAATCACGTTTCCTGACCTCAAAGGATTCTGAATGTTTCCTAAACATCAGATCTGTCATCAATCAAATAGGTATTATAATACTATTTAATCACTGTATAGAATCACTGAGACTGTAAAAGATACAGCACTTGAAAGCCCTTGAGCCAGTTTTGGTAGCAGAGATGCAACACTGTATAAGAAGTCCTTGAAGTCAATTAATTCCATGGTCTGCCTATTTCACAACCTCCAAATACATGGCCCCCAACATCAACTACATTATTTGACTTAGTTATTCCAAAGTTTTATTTACCCATTTATACTCTACAGCATGCTTGATAAGCTCCAAGGTCCTCTCATTTACTATCTCGGTCCCTACAGTCAAGGAGAGGATCCCAGTGTCTCCTTCCAATAGCAGGAAGCACTGAGAACAGACCCTCTCCAACCTCCATCAGTGGTGTCAGAATGGACTATCAGTACGCACATATTTGTTGAATGGCCATTAAAACTACAGGCTGACCTGCCAGGACAGCTCTCCTGGATGCTATTGCAAAGTGTTCCTCCTAAAAATACAATCTTTGAAGCTGCTGCACATGCAGCATTTTAACAGTATCCCCATATGATCCTTTACACAATCAATATGAGAAGGAATTCTAATGATCAATTATGATAAACCAAAAGAGAGTACCCACTAGATGGTATAGTAAGCTAATCCATTTGATTTGTAGGAAGTTTTCCATTTTATCTCATTAGAAGCCCCATTGAAGTTTCCAAATTCAAAGACATATTAAATAGTTCAATATAAATTCTGCCACATTTTGGAGATAAAAGAGGAATGTCAGAGAATATAAATATATAATGGTCTATAGTAGTAGAGTAGTTTTAATTGCATTTGTTCTGTTTATTCCAATTACACTTTCTGTTGCACTGATGAAGTGGAGGAGAGTCAATGTGACCTTGTGGCTGAAGATAATGACTCAAAAAGGATATGTTAGAAAGTTTTTGTGGTAAATAACGGAATGAAATGTCTAAGTTCTGTTTAAAAATGAAATGAACTAAGATAGTGCTATTCCTAAGAAATATTTTAATTGTGGGAACTGGATGATAGCTGAAATATATTCAGAAGTTTATTTAACACTATTTGTTGCATCTTTGTGAAACACTCTTTGGACACTGGGTTTCACTCACTAAAAGTATTAAAAATTGCTACACTCTACTATATAAATATATAAATGGTAAAATACCTTGTAAATTTTAGAGATGATATGTGTTTTTCTTTTTTGGAACAGGTTTGACAAGAAAATCCAGTTACTACATGAGTTTTCTCATCCCTGGCGTCAATAAATATTCCCACCAGTTGTTGACAGAATGATCCAAAGCAACGTGAAACTCTGAAAAAACAAAACAAAACATGATTTAGTGTATTTTCTGCCCTTTGTGACAACTGCCTTTCTTTTTAATCAAACATTAATTAATATTTGATTTAACAGTTTCCATTCCAAATTGTTAAGCTGATTTCCCCAGATATTCTGAATAACACAAATCCATTTATTTTCTCAAACCAATAAACTTGGAGCATTAAATCTGATGTGTATGGTCTTTATTTACATTTTCATATTTGCAGGATAAATTTACATAATAATTTTATTAATCACTTCCTTTTCCCAGTTTGGTAGCAATGAAGCAACTCTATATAAGAAGTCCGTGAAATCAATTAATTCCATGTTGTGTTCTCTTTCACAACCTCCAAATATATGCTCCCAACATCAACTACATTATTTGGCCTAGTTTTTCCAACATTTTATTTACTTCTTTATAATCCACAGCATGCACAGTAAACTCTAAGGTTCTTTCATTTACTATCTCAGTTTCTACAGGCAAGAAGGGGACCCCAAATGTCTCCTTCCAATAGCAGGAAGCACTAAGAACAGACCTTCTCCAGCCTCCATTAGTGGTGCTAAAATGGACTTTGACGATAGAGTGTCTGTTGAGTGACAATAATTAGTAGCTGCTTTCTATATGACACGGGCAGAGCACATAATAAAATACAAAAGTCTGCTTTTGGGGAGCTTGTTTTGCATTTGAAAGAACTGGACAGGTAACATTATACATATTGTGTCAGGTAGTGATATGTGAGCTTAACAAGTAAAAGGAAGGGCAAGGACTGGGAGAAGGTTTTACTTAGGATGGTGTATTTTGTGGTATAATGGTACTTGTGTTTGGGATAGAGCTATCCTCCAAAAGCTCATGTTTGAGGCAATGCAAGAAAGTTTGAGGTAAAATTATTGGGTTATGAGAACATTAAACTAACGAGTGCATTGATCACCTTATAGGAAATAACTGGTAGAAACTCTAAGCAGGTAGGGTGTGGCTGTAGGAGGTAGGTCACTTGGGCATGCCTTTAGAGTATATGTATATTCCCTGGTGAGGGGGGCACTCTCTCTATTTCCAGGTGGCCTTTTTCTGAGCTGCTTTCCTTTCCCAAACTTTTCCACCATGTTGTTCTTTCTAATGTAGGGTTCAGAGCAGTGGAGTGGCTGCCTGTGGACTGAGGCCTCTGAAACTATGAGCACCAAATGAATTTCCTCCTATAAAATTCTTCTTGCCAGGACTTTTGGTCATGGCAACAAAAAAGCTGGTGAAACAGTGACTATATTTCAAAGGATACTAATTTAGCCTGTGTGTGAGCATGGAGAAAGAAAATTCCACAAAGAGTTGGGCATGGTGGCACATGCCTGTAATCCCAGCACCTCAGGAGGCTGAGGCAGGATTGTGAATGCAAAGTCAGCCTCAGCAACTTTACAAGGCCCTGAGCAACTCAGCAGGACCCTGTCTCAAATTAAAATATATAAAAATTCTGTTGATTTGACTCAGTGGTTAAGTGCACCGTAGTCAATCTTCAGTACCAAAAAAAATTTAAAAAATTAAAATAAAACATTCCCTGCAGAAGCAAGATCAAGTGCAAATTCATTGTGGTAGACATTAGGAAATTTTCAAGGAGATTAGAATAAATAGAAAAGGCAGGAAGTAAATAAGAATAATTTAGGTTTCATAAAAAGGGGCATGAGGTTTATTAAAGTTCTGTAGATGAAGTATAGATCATGGTTAAGATAGTACTGGAGAAAGACATAATTTCATCTATGTTTTGGAAGAGAAGGAAGGGTTGAAGGAATTTTACTTATCCTTTTGTCTTACAGAATCCTCAAGACCCTTAATATTTCTGTATCTTTTCATGCTAAGCACTCATTCCTTATTTCATTTCTTTTTGGATAAGCAACACCTTTATTTCTTCGTTTAATGCAAACATAAAATAACTGCCACAAGTCCATTGAACATCAGGCTTTAAGTGTTCCTGTGGGCAAAAATCTCCATGCTTGATATTTCACAAATTCTTACACTACTTCTCACACAAGGAAAGATAAATCATCAGGCAAATATTCATTTTATATTTTCTGAATGAAGAATATAGCATTGCTTACAAAATCTTTCCTCCTATTTGGTCCCACACCTCCACCTCTCACCCTTTCCCTCCAAAGAGTTGTGATAATTCATCATTTATTGTGTGAAGCAGCTAACACATCGCATCCGGTAGTCAATTCCAGAAAACAACCCATTTTGACAATGAGATGTGATCACTTGGTATGACTATGTAATGCTTTTCAATTCCTCCTGTTAATAATAATCTGTCTTTTCTAAGGTCTAAATCTTGATTTCCACTCTGAAGATTTGAGATGATATTCATGTGGTCCACATAGTTCCACATTGTTTTTTTTCTTTTTCCCTATAACTCTTGAAGAATTGCTTTCCTGAAGATGTTGGATATGATGGGGCACACCTGTAATACCAGTGAAGTGGACAACTAAGGCAGGAAGATGGAAAGTTCAAGGTCAGCCTGGACAGATCAGCAAAACCTTGTCTCAAAAAAAAAAAAAAAATGGATAAGTAGTTCAGGTATATAATGCCCATAGGCACAATTCCTAGTATTGGAAAAAAAAAAAATCTTTCCAATGAAGACTTTTATGGTGTAAATTAAATTATTATTTTGAAGGTAAAAATAATGATCATGCTTAGTTTTTATATTTCAGTAATTCCTATTGGAAACTTAATTTATGCACATTCCGCTTAAATATTGCTACACCTATAATAACACTTCCCAGATGAGAAATCTTCAGGTAATGACATTAAGCAACCTCTAATGTAATGCTTGCCCATGGGCATTAAGTTTTCCTTGTGAAATTTCATCCCTTTGGCCTCCAGGATATACAATTTACTTGGAAATTCTCTTCTTTTCTCCTACTCTTTTCCTTCTCAGAGATTTTCATGGGTTTCCTGATCCTCTTTCCCAATCAAATCAATGTTGTCTAAGGGATGTGCCCCAGGTCAACATTCCTGGTTGACGAACAATCTGGAAAATCCCTAACCAGCAGGCCTAAGGTGAACCTTCTCCCAATTTAAACTCATGGAATTCACTTTTGCTTTAGTTTTTTTCTCTGCAGCTGCCCTTGCCCTTGCCTGTTTCTCCAGGTTCCTTAAGAGCAGGAGTAGAGCTAGTCACCAGGTATCACCAGTGCAAAACAGGTTCTTGGTCATTTAAGAGACATGTTATGTATTCATCGGTACATGTCATTTGCAGAATTTCTTATTTTAGAACTTGTTACATCAAATAAGATTGTGTTTAGTTAAATAAACATTGCAGAATGTCAATACCCTGTACCCTGCTTTAGTCATAGAGTAAATGAAGAAGCAGTAGGAGGAGGAGAAGGAGCATTCAGTGGAATACAGCACTGAATGTATCCCTTCCTGGGTTGCATCCTTAAGCCACCAATTTAATGACACCTGGTGTTACAGGGGTAGCTCTTGGGTGCTGTTTCTGTTGTAGTAAGTTGATGGCATTTTCCAAGAGCATGACATTTTGTGACAGATTAAGATGTCAGTCTTACTTAATTTTAAAATGTGAAGCAATGGTCTCAGCCACCAAGTTTGTTCTTTGAGTACAATGGTAACTCACACAGGGAAGCATACTTCTGTTTATAGTTCACTTATCCTGTTTCCCACATTCATACTTGATCTCTGTATTTCCTAACTTCTTGTAGTAGGAAGTATGAGAAAAATAATCTCCACTTTTTGTGTTTCACTAAATATGCACTAGTTACATTTAAATCAAGGCTGAAGCAGGACAATGTTGCACTGGAAGCCAGCCTCAGAAACTTAGGCCCTAAGTCACTTACTATGACCACGTCTCAAATGAAAATAGAAAGGTCTAGGGATGTGGCTCAGTGGTACTGTGCTCCTGGGTTCAATTCGTGCTGCAAAAAGAAAAATAAAAACCAAAATAAAAATCTTTAATTCAATGTTTAAATGTGTATACTAATATTATTATATTTATTTACATGGTAGGATGTAGTACTTTGGTAGTATCTTTGGAGTATTGTTCTTTACTAGGTCATGAATACCAGATCTGTTACAACAGTGCTGTTTAGAGTTCAGTAAATAAATTAGTGAAGAAATAAATGAGGGAATAATGTGAAACATACAAGTTAAAAAAGCATTTGAGTTTCTGATTCTAAGTCCAGAGAATTAAATTAACATGAAGGTGCTCATCTTACCATACCTTCTGCCTGTTGCTCATGGAAAGTGTAAATATAATGGACTTACCAACATCTCCATCCTAACTGAATGACAGAAAATCTCGGGAATTATTTCTATGAATAGCTCACATCAGGGCCTATGTGAACAACAGCGACTCTGACTGCATTCTAAATCTGTTATCCAGAACTAGTAAGCAGCAGTTAAAGACAACATACCCACTTCCTTTTAAGATTATCAAACTGCTAATTCCACTGTGTTCTAAATACTGTTGCTGTTGAATTGGAGTTGGTGTTTTAGTTAATGAGAAAATTATACATTACACTCTATATGTTGATTTTCTTGAGAACTCGGGTTCCTTCAGCAAGCTGCATGTATCGTGCTTTGTCAAAATAGTGACTTAGTTTCATCATACTTTCAACAATAGTTCAGAGTCCTTGATGGTTAGATGCAAGACAGCAGTATGTAGCAAACATATAGCCTTGGTCAGGAGCCTTGGCACACACCTGTGTTCCCAGTGTCTCAGGAGGCTGAGGCAGGCGGACGGCGAGTTCAAAGTCAGCTTCAGCAATGGTGAGGCAGTATACAAGTCAGTGAGACCCTCACTCTAAATGAAATACAAAATAAGGCTGGGGATGTGGCTCAGTGGTTGAATGCCCCTGAATTCCATCCCTGATACCAAACAAACAAAAACCATAAAAAACATACATCCTTGTATGTGCAAGATCTTGACACGAGTATTATCTTTGCAATGTAATAGCTCTCTTGGCTAGTGAATAGTACCTTAAACTGAGTTTCTTTTTTGAATCAGATCTGAGAAACCAATAATATTATTTATAGATTTTTGATTATATGAATAAGTAAAGACTGGAAAGTGTTGTGTGTATTTAAAAAACTATATTAGTATAATATATCATCATGTTTGTTTTCCTCCTCAAGGAATATTACAGGCATATCTCACAAACTGTTGCTTATCTACAGAGAAAAAGAACTCAAATGAGCCTTACCTCCAACTTGTCGTCCAGTCTCCTTCCAATTTCTTAATGGTGCTCAGAGATTTTTGATATATTGTCTACCTTTAAGCATGCATTTTGAAAGATTTGGGCACATCCTTAAATTTTAACCATTTGAATATTAAAATTCAGATTTTGAATTCTTATGTTAAAAGTTGGGTAAAAATGAAAAGTATGAGTCATTGATTTTTGACATCAATTGGTTTTTCTATTTCCTGCCCCATTTTCATTGCCATTGATATGACAAGAATGCAAGAAATTGGGTAGGTTCTGACAACAACAGAAATGTATTTCTCACAGTTTTGAAAGCTACTGAGGACTACCTTCCTTGTGCATAAATATGCAATATTTCCCTGTGCTAATGTAGCAGAACATGGAGATACCTCTGTGCTATTTTGTACAAGGCCATGAATCTCATGCACGAGGGCTCCACCCTCATGATCTAATCAGCACCAAAGACCACACTTGCAATGCCACATATTAGGGGATTAAATTTGAACATACAGATTTTCAAGGGAAATAATATTCAATCTGAAATATCTCCCTTTTGCTCTGTTACACTTTAACCCTTCTTGTCTATCTTTACATCCCAATTTGGCCTCCATCATTTCTGTTCATGGAATGCTTTTCCATGCAAAATAAAAGGAAATGACTGAAAGTTTTAGGATGGGAGAAAACTGAATACTTTTTCTGCCATCGCTTTTTAAGAATTTAAGAATGATGTTGGATTATGTCAAATACATCATGAATACCACTTTTGTTTTAAAATTTGACTTGTAAGACATGATAATTGACAAATGCTATTAATTATTACTTAATTTATAAAGCTAAATAATATGTTTTTTCTTCTCAGAAACTTAACATTATACCTAAAACTCTTCAGTTTATGGCATGTTTACATATATACAATTCTATATTCAAATATGTGATGGATAAATCGGTTTTATTTAAAAACTAGAGTACTCAAAAAATTGCAAAAATGTAGAAAATTCAGTAAAGACAGTAAAACCTACTCCAAGTATAGAATTTTGAATATTCATGCTGTAGAACACTCAAAAGATTTTGCAATTGAACCTACGTCAACTAACTTTCAGACAAGTTTGTGAAAGTCCTTTCTCACCAAACAAAATTATAAAACAAATTTACCTGACCTGGTAAATGTACAAAACCTAACAGTAATGTCAAAAGACAAAATTGTATCTTTAAAGATCAAATTGTCTGCTATTTATGGTTCTAGAACTTAAAAATATTTCATTCATTCATATACAGAGTAAGTCTGCTGAGCACTACACAACAGTTGTACTTTTGTGTGGTGGGTTAAGGAAAAAACAACAGTACAGGACATATTGGTTCACATCAGATTTCTTGAAATTACTTTTCTTGTAAGTGTTACAACACAAGAACTTCCTATTGTACTGACTAATGTTGAAGGGCTCCTTTCCAGTAGTTGTGAATCTCCTGATTTCAGGAAAAACTGGTCTGCTTGGGGGTCTACTTGCTTCCTTAAAGTTTCTTTTTGAGTATCTGGCACTTTACTTGAGAGGCTCCATTTTGGTTTGGTTTGTTCTTCTGGGGCCTAGTGGACAAGTTCAGCCCAAAACAATGGCCTCCAGTAAAATTTGTTTAATAGCAGTAATGTCCTCACTCCAGCTGCCACGAAGAAAGACCTTGTGAACCCTGACAGAGGACCTCCTGAAAAAAGAGCCTGTATCTATCTTGTTCCATTGAAGAGCTAATCTCATCATTTTGAAGGGTTTGCCTCACTTTCTTGCCAGATATTTCACTGCTAAAGATAAAGAAGCACCTTGAGGGAAAATAAAATATTTCTTTATAACTTATGCTGATTTTTAGTAGAAGTCATAATTATTGCCATCATAAGTGAGCCTGAGAAAATAACGAGTCAGTTATCCAAAGTATCATGTGTTTCCTAGAAAAAAATTGACCATGGTCAAGTTCACAATGTCATTCTGGTACAGAAGTTTATCTGATATTTCCTTATAATGACTGTGGTACTGTACTTGTCTCAGTTAGCTTTCTTTTGCTTTGACAAATACCTGAAACTATCAATTTATAATGTTGAAAGGCTTATTTTAACTCATGGTTTCAGAGATGTCAGTCCTTGGTCCCTTGGCTTGTCGCTTTTGGTCTGTGGTAGCACAGTAAATTATAGCAAATGCACATGACAGAGGACCTTTCATATCATGGTACCTGGAAGCAAAGAGAGAGAGAAGCCATGGAAGATTCTCGGTTCCCATACTTTCTTCAAGGGCATAGCCCCAGAATGCTCACTTCTTTCCACCAGGTTCCATGTACCAAATATATGCCACTTCTCAAAATTGTTGTTAGCTGGAACAAGCTTTTAGCAGATGGGACTTTGGGAGATGTGTAAGATCTAAACCATAACAATACTTCCTTCGAATACATACAAAACAATGCAGGAAAACAAGTATTTGAAATATAGTACCATTTTTCTCTCATGAAATCTGTATCTCACAGGAAGTAAGTCATCACATTTCATATTAAATAAGAATTTAAAATTCTTTTTTACATCTTGCCTGCATTAGTATTCTAAATGTAAGTTATTTTGTAGCAATATAGTTGAGTGAAAATATAGCCATCCTTTACAGCCAGGTAAAGTCAGTTTTTATCTCTCCATTAACCTCTTATATGATGAGATATATCTCATTCTTGTAAACACATGTTATTTTCCTCTTACCAATACAATTTGAGGGCTAAGGTATGATTTTTGTTGTTTTATCAACTATAGAAATTTATAAAGGAATGTTGTGAATGAAAATATATTCATGGATAATTTGTGAATCACAATATCAAAGCAGGATCTTTCCTAAGTAGAATCTTATTAAAAAAGAGTCAAATGCCCATCATCTTCACTAGATTTTCTCAATTCTGTGTTCTCTTGATTACAGTTTTGCATTTTATTACCTACTATTTAATTTTATACTGGAATAAAACTATCATGCTGTAGATAATATCTCCCTATTGAATGGACAGATAACTAACATTCATTTATTAATCTTCCTTGTTTTTAGGACACTCGCTCCACATATGAAATAGAACATCTTGACTCATGCCATCATAACATTAATTTAAAATGATATTTTCTATTTGACTTATACTGAAATTGAGGAGTTTGGCAAAATGTGCAAAAGAAAGCAAATTCCAAAATCAGGAACATCTGTTAACATTTACTTTATTCTTTGTACATAAATTTGGATATAGCTGTATTGGATTTTTAATGTATTATCCAAGATGTTAAACAAAACTTTATTAAATGAAGAATGTTATATATGTCAGACAGAATATCTTGATCTGGGATAAAAATAGTGATTCTTACATTGATCAAGTACTTATTAATCATTTGGTTAAGAAGATCAAAGAATTAGTACCTACCATGCAAATGGCCTCCATTCTTTTGTCCCCTTCTTTCCTCCCCACTTGTCCCTGGAATTTAGGTTTTTGTTTTCCTTCTTCAACATTTCACTATCACCTACAACTCTCTTCTTTTCTTCTTAAGAAAAATCTTTTTGACTTGACTTTATGTTTTTCTCTTGATTGTTTGGTTTGTTCATTGAATCTGGAGTTTAAGAAATAATATGCAAATATGTGGATGGATGTCATACTGCTTACTAGCTATGTGCTGTGCTAAGTAGGGAATGTTACAGAAACTTGGGTGAGCTAAACACTCTACTCTCAGAAGGTCAGCTCCAGAAAAGGGATATGAGCAGGATTTGATGGTGACACAAACTTAAAGACAAATGGCTACAAATCTGCCTCAAGTCTTGAAGGATGATTGCACATGGAAGATGATGTTTAAGGGAAATCCTGAACAAATATGCAGGTTGGTTATGAGGAAATCAGGTGGTGAAAGAACACCATCAACATGACCCTGAAAGAGTTGGTTTTAATTTGATCTTAAAGCAATGGGCTCTTTTTTTTTTTTTTTTTTTTGGTTAATCAGAGCGTGTTTTTCCAACAAAAGAAGAAAATGATTAAATACAGATTTTATTTAGATCAAATTATCCTAATTGTAGGAAGTAGTATTCTTCACTAAATATTTTCTATTTTAGTGACCATTGTGTCATTGTGAACACAAGACTCAACAAAAACATATTAGAAGAGGAAAAGTTTATTTGGGCCCACGATTTCAGAGGTTCATTCAATGGTTGGCCAACTCCAAAGCTCTGGGCCACAGGTGAAGAAAGCTTTATAGGTGAAGGATGTGGTGAAGGAAAGGAGCTCATTTTACAATGCCAAGATGCAGAGTTCTGCTCACCATGGAAAAAATGTGCCCAAAGGCATACCCAGAGTGACTTTATATCCATCCGTATCATAACAGCATATAGTCACCACCCAGTTAATTCATTTAAATGGATTAATCCACCTGATAGGTTATAACTCTCATAACCTAATAGTTTCACTTTTGAACATTCTTACATTGTCTCACATGAGCATTTTGGGGATAAAACATATACAAAGCACAACATTTACTGAAATGAGTAGACAATTCCCATTGCTTATATGAACAAAGCCTTCTTTTGGTACAGTTAAAGAAGAAGGTACATATTTTTAAAATTAATCTGATACTCATATAACAAGTATTTGTTTACTCTGTGTAAGATACTATATTAAGCACTCACATATATTCACACATATTATCTAGAAATGCCCTCTTTTCATCAGCCTGGAATATAAATGTATTTAAAGTATTATAAATTTAAGAAATAATGTTATATTTCTTTTCTGTACAGGGCAAACTGCATTTTCTCTTACTTCATGTCATATTACACTACTACCACATTTTGGTTAAATGACCGAAAAGACAACATGGAATAAAAGAAAAACAATGATCTAGTGTATTTTGTGTTTCATAGTATATGCTTTCCTCACTGAGGTTTGACTAAACAACTCACACTCCCAAACTTTCCCTGCTGTTTCTGAGTAATACAAATTTATTTTTTCTCAAAGCATTTAATTTTAGGCACCTTCATGTGTATGGTTTTATTCATATTTTTTATATTAAAGACTACATTGACATCGTCATTCTTTTAACCACTTCTTTTTCCCAGTTGGGGAACACTGAAGCAACTTTATATGAAGTCAATTACCTTTTTGCAATAGTTGGCATATTAAAATTACATGTATTTTTGATATGTAGAATGACATCTCAATACAAATACACATTGTTTCTTGTTTAAATCAGGGTAAACCTTACCTATATCTTCAAACAGTTGTTAATTCTTTGAAGAGGAAACAAAATACTTCTTCTTTTCGTTTTTTGAACTATATAGTATATTATCATTGTCTATAGTCACCCTACTATGTCATAGAATACTGGAACTAATTTATTTTATGTATGTTAATATATATTGACCAAACTTGGACTGTTCCTTCCTCTCTCCTACTCTCCCCAGAAGTCAGTCAATTGCACAATTAACCTGTCATATTTCATACATCTTCGAATATCTCAGATTTCCCACAAGAATACTCCAATGTCATTTCTCAGCAGTAGGCAGGCAGTGAGGACACAAACCTTCCAGTGTCCCCCTGAGTGTTGTCTACAGAGATGTCATTCAACTTCTTGAATGACAGCTCTCAGGCCCCATTCTAGATGATGCAGACATAGCAAGGAATAAAAGAGACAGCAGTCCTCCTTTGGAAAGTTTACAATGCAATGGAGAGAAATAAACAAGGAGTCAAGAGCCCCTACTATCTTGGGTGATATAGTGTGCTTAGCAAATATAGGAGAGTTCAAGGTACAGAGATAATTTTTAGTAGGATGATAAAGAATAACCACTCCAGTTTAGTGGCATTTTAGAAAGGCTATTAATTTAGTATATAAGGGAGCAAAGAGAACAAAATCCCAAGTACAAGTTGAAATTCCCTATGGTGGAAATTAGTTTGCTGCATTGGGGAAAACTTGAGGAGACCAGTATAGAAAGATAATAAAAGAAGTTGATAAAATAAATTAGCTCATGGAAAAAGTGTATGCCCTTTCCAACTCGAGAAAACAATCTACCTACTTTGGACAAGAGTCTACTTGGTATTACTACTTAAGCCTCCCGGTCTCAACTTCCACAAAAGGAAACTAAGTCACATCTAAATTGTAACTCTCTTGAACCTTAAACGTTGAGATGATCACTGTGTCTTCCAAAGATATTTTCTCATCGTGTTTTGTGTTTCATTTCCTCCTTCATTCTTAGAGAAATTATGCCTTTCAGTTGTGCTTTCTAATGAGGATTATGATGATGAAAATACCAATGATAATACCTACTATATTACAGTTTTCCATTATCACATGACTGATCCTTGTGATTCCCTTTTCTACTTTTCAGAGCTGTTGTGATTTTAATGAGTTCAACTGCATACTCTCAATTTCAGATGTTTAGCCAAGTTAACTCCATCAGCAAGCTTAATTCCTTTTTGCCTTATAATGTAACGTATTCACAGGTTTCAGGAATTAAAATATGTTTTGAGGGTTGAGAAATTCTTAGTCTGTCTAAAACATTTCCTTATATTATAATTGCAACTGTTACACAGTAGATCTGGTCTGTACTAAAAGGGAATGCCTTGCCAGTCCTACGAGTTGAAATAAACCCCGTATTGTCCAAAGATATTTTCTCATTGTTTCTTGTATTTACTCCTCCATTAATTTTAGAGAGTTTTTTTTTTATTAAGGTATTTTTCTTGAAGACTATGATGATAAAACCACATATATAATACCTAAAGATTATATGCATAATTTTCAATTGCAATATAATTCATATACTTTCTCATTTAATTCAGATCCAACTATTATGATAACACCTTTAGGATGAGAAAACTGCAGTTTCATGATGATAAGCAGCAAACTCCAAGTTCACTGTAGCATTTGCTTATGGGCATTAAACTTTCTTCTTGAAGTTCCATCCTCTTTGTTTCCATGATAAAAACATTGGCATGAAATTCTCTTCCCTTTGGCTATTCTCTTCCTCCTTCAGACATTTTCATGGACATCTCTATTTTCTCTCACATATTATATTGGAGTGATATAGAGGACCTATCCTCAGCCTACTACCCTTCTGAATGACCAGAGTGCTGAATGCAATCAATAAGTGGTTAAGTCCCAAAGCTACAGCTGTAGTATGCATCTTCTGCTTCCCATTATAAACTCATGAAATTAACTCACTCTTGAAGTTCTGTACTATACTTGCCTTGAGCCTGTCTTCTTAATCTATTATGCAGTTACCCCCTGAAGATCTGGAATATAGCTCATCACTGTGCCTCCAGTGCCAAGAAATTTTATGATATCCATTAAGTAATAATGGATAATTCAAAAGGATATTGGTTTTAATTTTAGTTAAAAATCAAGATGATGGATTGTGGTGACAGACTACCTACACCATGCTTTGATCACAGGCAAAGGTAGGAGGAGAAAGAGAATGTGGAGGAGGAGCATGCAGCACAAATATCACTCCAAATGTCATTCTTGAGGAGCATTACTAAAGCACCCATGTAATACCAAACCTGTGATACACTGGTGGACCTTTAATGATATTTCCGTGAGATGAACGCCATGGTATTTTCAAAGACCCTGTTGGCATTTATAGATAATCAGATATCTGCTTCATTTATTTATAAAATATCAGACATGTTCTGGTTCATCAATCTATAATAGCCTACTACCGTGACTGAGATTAAAATTATAAATAGCCTAGGGTTTTCCTTTGGCTTATAACCCCTTGTTCCTGTTTCCCACTCTCATACACAATCCCTGTTCTTATTGTTGAATCAGAAAAAAGGGAAATAGTATCTCACTTTGACATTCCAAACTCAGGTTCCATCATTTTAGTTTCCTTGTAGCTTCAAACATTTTTCCTCCACTGGTAACCTGGTAGGATGTGGTTCTTTGGTGGTACCTTGGAGCATTAGGCTGCTAGTACCCAAGGTCATGAATATCACAGGTCTTTTGCAGCAGAGGCTAATCATTCCAATTACAGGAATTAATGAGGAATAAGTGAAAGAAGAAAGTTAAGGAAGGAGAGAAAGAAAAAATGAAGAAAAGCAGTTATTTAAAACTTTCAGAATACTGAAGCAGGGTTCATATTTTAAAAACAGTCATATTTTAACTTACTATATATCTATGTATCTTTCGTTTCATTAGCATATACTAGAGTTTCATTTGATTTTGCACAATGAGAAAAAACAGCATGTTTCTAGGATAATGAGACCACATAAAAATAATTTTAATTAGATTTGACTGAATTAATTTATATAAGAAAAGATATTTTATCATATATCAACATAAGAACATCCCTAATTCTCAATGATCTGTTCTTTGAAAACCTTATTATTAAGTTAAAACCTAAGTTATCCTTATGGAATCAAATCTAAGGGCACATAAAGCATTGATTATGTGTTTTCTCCAACTTTGTAGTTCTCAAAGAATGACCTGGATATGTGTCAAATGCATGTTCTTTGTATAGCTCCAGGTATTTGATTCATCAAGTTTGGAAAGAGGGTTCAATATACTGGAGCAGTGTAACTCCATATAATGTTCAACAAGAGAGAGTGGGATCCTACTTAGAATAAGTTATAATTCATGTATTTGTAATATGCCAAAATATTGTGCTGTCATTTATATCTAGAAAGACCAAAAGTTAAAAAATGATAAAATAAGAAAATATTTTCATCCTGTAGAGGTAAAAAAATTAGTAAATGTCACAATGATTCCTAACAGTAAAGTATTTTGTTGGTAAATTGGACTATATTAAATTAAGAACTTTTGTTCATCAAATGTGATTATCAGAAGGGGGAAAAGTTTGTCATGGAGTAGGAAAAGCTCTTTGCAACACATGTAAAGGATAAATTTGTGTCTATAATACATAAAAGTTTTTTTTACAAACAAACAAAATACAGGCAGACAATTCCATATATCTTCTTTATAAAAGAAATTATTCAGATAGTTAATAGCCCTATAAAAGGTGTTTAGCATCATTAGAAATTAGGAAAAACAAATTGAAATAAACATATACACATGACCTAGCAAGTCTAGTCCTGGTGTATCCCCAGAGAAGTGCATGCATTTGTGTACAAAAAGACATTTTCAAGGATGTGCACAGCAACATTATTTGTAATAGTACCAAACTAGGAGCAACTCAAATGTACTCACAGAAGTTGGGGTGCACTCATTCAGTGAGATACTCTACAACAATGATGACTTAAAAGAAATAAAAACCAAAAAAACCTTAGAAACACAACATGAATGAAATTCTCAAACATTATCTTGAGGCCAGAAATTCAATACAGGAGAACATATACTATTTGATTTCACTTATATAAAGTCAAAAATTAGCAAAACTAAGCTATAGCTTTAGAAGTCTGCATATTAATAAAATGGAGAGGGAGTATTTTGGGAGAGGAACTTATTATTTGAGAGGATGAAAATGTCCAATTGGTTATACTAATGGATTACACTGAGCAGTGTGCTTATGATATCTTCACTCTTTTATGTGTGTAATAGTTCAATGTTTTTTTTAAATTCAGCAATAGTGGGTGGGATTGTAAATTTTAACAACTTTATGGAAATAAGTGTGGAGATTCTGCAAAAGATTAGGAATGGAACCACCATATGACTCACCTATACCACTTCTTGGTATCTATCCTAAAAAATTAAAGTCAGCATACTATAGCCATACATGCATAACCATGTTTATAGGAGCACAATTCACAATAACCTAATTATTGAACCAGACTAGGTATGCATCAATGGATGAATGGAAAAATAAAATGTATTATATATACACAAAGGAGTTTTATTCAACCATAAAAAAGACTGAAATTATCATTTTCAGGAAAATGGATGGTACTTAAGAGCATTATGTTAAGCGAAATAAGCCAAACTGAGCAATTCAAAGGCCATATGTTTCCTGTCATACATTTAAGCTACAGAGGAAAATGGAAAAAAAAAAAGGTGTAGGGAATTCCTGAAAATAGAAGGGACATTAGTAAAGTAGAGGAAAAGGACCAGGAAGAGCGAGGAGAGAGGGAAAGGGAAGGTATTGGGGAATGAAACAGATCATTATATTGTTATAATGTATGCATGTACAAATATGTAACAATGAATCCTACTAGTATGCATAATTGTAATGCACCAATAAAAAATTCAGCAATGTCCTAAAAAGAAAAGAATTTGCATTTCAAAGAAGTTCCCAAATGGTACTTCTCCTAATGATCACATGTGCCACAGTCTGAGTAAAACTGTCCAATGCTATATGATTTATCAAAATATTACCAATGTTTTTCTGATATCATCTCTGAGAATGAGAACTTATCTAATCAGTAGGAAGCAAGTATATTTTTATATATTTTTTCTTAAGAATACAGTGAATATTTTCTCCTTTGTTGACTGTAATCATGTAGACACATAGAATCTATTGAGAAACCTGAGTCCCTAAGGACTCAAAGGAAGTAAACTAAATTCCAATCATAAGCATCCACTTACTATGTGAGATATATGGCACTAAGCACCTAGGGTCACTGTATATATGAGAAGAGTTTCATCATAAAATATCCCCAAATTTCTGAATTTGAGCAAATGTTTGCATCTAGTGTATGACTTCAACTATTCTAAGGTGAATGAAACATACTTGATTGTAGAAAACACACCTGAGCTCAGTAATGACTCATATTCTGCCATATTGGTTATTATTTATTACAAAACAGGTAAAATTTTGAACAGGTAAAATATTGTTAAATGGTAACTAATATTATTGGCATACAGCCTTGCCATTTTGGAAATCATTTCTTAAAACAGAGTATGTCATTTCAATCATTTCTCTGTTCATTATTTTCTAGAATGCATAGAATGCATTTCCATCTGTCTTCTCCTCATAATCCTCCACTAAAGGGATTAACCTTTGATGGGTCCATTTGTTTCCTGGTTACTTGGATTTCATGAACTTCTATTGTAAAATCACATTGTTAAATTGATGATAGAATCCCTGGAGACAGATTTTGGGCATTATTTGGAATTTCCTTCCCATAGTGACCTCATGCTGACATTATTTAGGAAAACAAAGGTGGTATTTCAGTGCCTTTAAATACACCAGCTCTCTAGGGCAGCACATCATCTCTTCAGCTCAGCTTCTGCTCAGCTCCTCTGACTCTTGAGTCTCATCTTGTATACAGGTAATATATTTATGCACAATAACTTGAGGTGTCAGTTGAATCCTTCCTTATTAAAATAAATATTTATTATTATGTGTATCATGTATTTATAATTTTTCATAAAGAAGCAATTAAGGATTTGATGATTCCTTGTCAGGATCTGAAAGTGAGTTCAAGATCTCAGTTCCTCTGAGCTGACCTCAGCAATAATTGTACAATGTGAATGATGTGGAATGAGAACTTGAATGTCCCTTTTCCCTGTTTGATAGGGCACCTTGAGTTTCCTTATTTTCTTGACTAGATAGATAACATTCAATTGCTCAATAATGACTTTTATATGTACCTTAGATTGCAACCTCAAAGTTGATAGAGATATAATGTCAGTAGTCCTTTTGTAAATAAATGTGTTTGTGTTCATGCTTTAAATAAGTTATTCAGTAAGTTTATTCCCTACAATAATAGTTTCCTTCACTTTTACAGAACCTTTTTCTGCATTGAAATGTATCTGTAATTCTCTAAAATTAACACAACATAATAGACTTCTGTGTGTTATCTATTTTTTTCTTTACATTTCCTATTTCATTTGAAAATTTCCATAAAAGAATTTTTTTAACATTTCCAATTTTTGTCATTGTGCTTCTTGGAAAATAGATCCTCAAACTCCTTAAATGTAAATGTGTGTATCAACATAAACCTATCCTCTTGATGTATGTCTGTACATCAGTTGACTTATATATCTGTCCATCTTCTTCTATTCATATGTAGGAAAATCACTTAGGTTTACTCTTTCCTTGCTCCTCCATTTTTGATAAACTTCAATTAATCAATGTAGGCAAAAATATTTTTCCCAATACTTCTTTTCATTTTGAGTTTTTTCTAAACTATGTCTTTAATGGTCTATTTCTCAAGAAGGTAATCCGATTTCTTTTCTGTGACTCTATTGTAAAGCCATTTCCTTTGGCTTGTCATGCCACTTTCTAAATTTTTTATGCTGTGCCTTTATAACCTTCCCTCATGGCATTATGAAAGTTCATCTACTCTCACCACCATGTAAGTGGTCTCCTGTATCCACTTCCAGCCTTCTCACAGGCTGCAGTATTTGCACTTTGGCATAGTATTTCTTTCTTTTACTCTTATTTCTTTTCAGTCTCCCCAAAAGTTTTTACTCATCCATAATCAACTTAAACTTTATCTTTTGGACTTTAATACTGTGATTCTCTTCATCAATTTAAAATATTATCTCATGTGCTTTTTTAGTAATTTATTGTTTTCATATCAGAGCACAACTCTTTAGTCATCAGTGTTCCCTCCAATACCCATGTTCTGTCATGTCAGGCCATGTGTTTCAACTGTCAGAAATCTCTATTGCTTTTCTATGTGCTTTGAAGCACAGTGTGAATGATAAATGCTTTTTGCGTGAGGCAGGAATGAATAGTTAACTGACTCTCACGTGTGCTTTCACAGGACTCAGACCAATATGAGGTTCCTGGTCTTTGCCTTTCTCCTGGCTCTCATGGTTTCCATGATTGTAAGTATGTCAGGAAATTTTGATGAATGTGTTCTCAGAGACTATCCAAAGATTTTGACTCATTCCTTGTGTTGTGAACTATTACACTGCATTGATCAGAATCAGACTTCATAAAAAATGAATGCTTTTATATGTTCAGATTCTTTTAATTAAGCCATATAATTTTACTAAGGGCACAGAACAAATCTTCAATGCATGTATCTTCCCAGGCACTCAAATCTGATTGCCTTATATAAAGGCAAAGATATTTAAAAGTGTTGCAGAAATAGTGTAACTGAGAGCTACACTGAAATGTGGGATATAAACCTCTAGGTCACATGGAGTCAGAAGAGTTTGATCAAAAAACAAAGTCCATTAAAATGTAACCCAGTTTTATGGTATGTCAAAAGAGGAATTTTCAAGTAATTTCCCACACAGCCTATCTGCTCCAGTGCACACTCATTCCCCAGCCTTGGAAATAAAATGAGGTTACTGTCTTTCATTCTTATATAAGTTGTATATCTACCACTGCCCAGCTGTGTTGTCATTCACTGCTCATTGTCACTGAGAAAGACCTTCATGTGACAGAAGTCTTTGTTCATATTCCTCTTCCTCCTTTCCTCTCTTTTTCTCTTTACATAGTGATTTGGACTACATCCTTTAAAAAAGAAATCAGTCTTTAATTCTATGGTTGTTTTAGATAAAAAATTGCTTATGGGACCACCATTTATCACATTTTTTAGAAAACGGGACAGAAGAGAAAAAATAAAAACCTAGAAAAATAGAGAAAGGGATAATGTTAGAGTCTACCAGCCATTTAGATATTTGAATATAAGTAGGTTTTGAATTACATGCAGAATATCTACATTAAAAAGTCCAAAATTTTATTTTCAATTTTCACCTCATATCTGTGGCACTGAAATGTTTCTCCATTTCACATACTTAGGAAATGAGGACTAAAGTAATTAGGTATTTGGATATAATAAATTAGTTACAGAGAAACCCTAATTCATGCTCCCTTTCAAATTACATTGAACACAGATACCAAGGTTAGTATATCATCTACTTAAAATTTTGCCTTCATTCTGCTTAATCATTATTTTGGCAGATAGTGCATTCTTATGTTAAACCTGGAATTGTAAAATTAAGATGTTGGCTAATTCCTCATTTTCTTTTATTCCTAGGGAGCTGATTCATCTGACAAGGTAAGATAGTTCCAATTAGTGGAAAATGTTACACTACAGCATGTATTCTCTTGATTTATTTGTTTATTATATTGGGGATTGAAACCAGGTTTGCTTTCATACTGAGCTATATCCCTGATCCTATTGAATTTTTGAGAGAGAGCTCACTGAGTTGCTTAGGTTCTCTCTAAATTGTGAGGCTGGTCTTGACCTGTGATCTTCCTGCCTCTGCCTCCTAAGTAGCTGGAGTAACAGGTGTGCGCCACCTCATCTGACTCATCTGGCTCATGAATTCAATTTTAACCATTTTTTTTCTTTTTTCCCCCCACATTTGCAGAGACATCATAATCATAGAGACAGCCACAATGTGAGTAATCTCCTTGAATTTTTCAGAATCCAAATTTATTTTCTCCTGAGTGCGTATTCCATAAAAAGAAACACATCTCTGAAATGTGTGTATATCACAAATGATTAATGTAAATGCAGACTTCAATAATTTATTACACATTGGAAACATTGCATGCATCTTTTTTGAAAAACAAGTTTCATCTTTACATTAATAGCTATATTGTATTTATTTACATGTGGTGCTGAGGGTCAAACACAGTGCCTCACACATGGCAGGCAAGCACTCTAACCCTGAGCTATGACCCCAGCTCTGAAAAAATTCTATGAACAGCTCTGAAAAAATTCTATGTATGTCATGGCACATGACGCTGCCTCAAGCATTTCATTGAAGTAGGTATTATCTTCTCATTATTGGTTTTCTTTTGTAGAGTGAAGTGCTTCAGACACATACAGTCATACATCTTTCTGATGTTAGTGTCTGATATTTCTGATATTATTTGATTGATCATATCAATTTAATATATCTAAATACCTCTTTTTTAAACCATAAAATAGAGGAATTAAAATGATACCACAAAAATGTTTAAAATAAAGTATGAGGATAATTGATTAATAGATTATGAACTGCTATAAACATTGATGTAGCTGCATTACTGTAGTATGCTAATTTTAAGTCCTTTGGGTATAAACTGAGGAGTGGGATAACTGGGTCAAAAGGTGGGTCCATTCCAAGTTTTCTAAGGATTCTCCACCCTGCTTTCCAGAGTGGCTGCACCAATCTGCAACTCCACCAAAAATGTAAAAGTGTGCCTTTTTCCCCACATCCACACCAACATCTATTATTGTTTGTGTTCTTGATAATAGTCATTCTAACTGTAGTAAGATGAAAACTTAGAGTTGTTTTAATTTGCATTTCTCTAATTACTAGAGATGTTGAACACTTTTTCATATATTTATTAATTGCCTGTATGTCTTCTTCTGTAAAGTGTCTGTCCAGTTCCTTGGCCCATTTATTGATTGGGTTCTTTCTATTTTTGTTGTAAAGTTTTGTAAGTTCTTTATAAATTTTGGAGATAAGTGCTCTATCTGAAAAGTGGAAAAAATTTTCTCCCACTCTGTAGGCTCTCTCTTCTTATAGTAGCTCAGTTCACAATAGCTAGATTGTGGAACCAACCTAGATTCCCTTCAACAGATGAATGGATAAAGAAACTGTGGTATATGTACACAATGGAATATTATTCAGTCATAAAAATAATAATATTATGGCATTTGCAAATAAATGTATGGAATTGGAGAATATCATGCTAAGTGAAATAAACCAATCCCCCAAAAAATCAGAGATTGAATATTTTCCCTGATAAGTGGAGAATGATATATAATGGGGGTGGGGGTGTGGTGAGTGAGAGAAGAATTGAGGAACTTTGGATTATATAGAAGGAAATGAGAGGGGGTATGAAAAATGGTGGAATGAGACAAACATCATTACCCTATGTACATGTATGATTACACGAGCGGTATGAATCTACATCGTGTACAACCATGGAAACAAAATGATGTACCCCATTTGTGTACAATGAATCAAAATGTAGTCTGTAAAAAATTTAAAAATAAATAAATAATTAAAAAATAGCTTATGAAAGAGTGTAGTGGAATTAAAAGATGGTAAATGCAGTAGAATTAAAGAGTGTGATCCAGGGATTCTACAGAAATTGGAAGTAGAAAATTTCTACTTTCTGAAACATTCTTGTATTGGTAAGGAACTAGCTGTTTTTTATGACATAAAACAGATGTCATACCCAGAGTGGTTGATTGTAATCTGTGCTTTCACAACATTGTCAGTAAACAGAATATATTCATGCCTTATCATTTTACTTTCTCTAAAACTTTTTCTTAAAAAGTTAAAACCTAAAGAAAGTTTGAAAATACAATTATGTAATGGATATAGAATTTCTTATTGATATTCATCATCTAATCCATTAATGACTATTATTGTGAAACAATTACACTAACATCATCTCAACTCTCTCATTTTTCCATCCATGACTATGCAGAAAAGGCATCGCAGACATTTGACCTTAGAAGAGTCGCCATTCTCATCACATTCAGACAGTGCAAATCTGGATTCATATTCCCAAGAGTATCGTTTCCCTCCTCCTCAGTGACCACTGTGCTTGATTAAAGAGGTAAGCTGGGTCTCATGACTTCATTGTTTTAACCTTCTTGAGGTCACAATGATGACAGTTAAAGAAGAAAACAAAAATCAGACTTTAAATAAAAAACAACCCAGGTAAGAAGTGTAACTTGGCAATGCTGTTCTGAAGAGCATTCGTTATCTAAATACTTGTGAGAGGAACTATCTGTTCTGCTCTGGTTTAGAGATTGGCTTCTGGGAAAGTGGGTACTGGGGTTTGTCCTGGCCTATTAAACACTAGTCTTCTGACCTCCAAGGATTCTGAATGCTTCCTCAACATCAGCTTTGTCATCAACAAAATAGGTAGTATAATAATATTTAATCACTAAAATTATTGGTGAGACTGTTAAAAGATACAGCACTTAAAAGCCCTTGACCTCATGGTGTTGTGGATAACTACAGGCTGACTTGCCAGGAGAGCTGTCCTGGATGTTGTTGCAAACTATTCCTTCTAAAATACAATTTTTGAAGCATCTACACAATTGGCATCTTAACAATATCCCCATATGATTCTTTACACAATTAGCATGAGAATTAAGAAATTCTGATGATTGATTAGGATAAACCAAAAAAGAGTACATGCAAGATGGAATAGTAAGTTAATCCATTTACTTCGTGGAAAGGTTCCTATTTTATCTCTTCTGACACCACATTAAAGTTTCCAAGTTCGAAGAAAGTTTAAATAGTTAAATACAAACTCTGCCTTACTTCTGGAGATAAAAGAGGAATGACACACAATTTAAACATATAGTGGTCCGTGGTATTTCACAAGTTTTAATCGCATTGGTTTAGTTTATTCCAATTAAACTTTCTGTTGCCACTGAGGAAGTGGAAGAGAGTCAACGTGAGCCTGTGGCTGAACATAATGACTCAAGCAAGGATACATTAGAATATTGTTGGGGTAAATAAATGAATGAAATGCCTAACTTATGTTTCAGGATGGAATGCACTAGGAAAGTTATAGACCTAGGAAATTTTTTTTTATTGTAAAAGCTGGATGACAGCTTAAATTTATCAGATGTTTATTTAACAGGGTTTAGTTGTCATCTCTGTGAGATACTTTTTTGGACACTAGGTTTCACTCAACAAAATTATCCTAAAAATAGCTACTGAGTGCCGAATGAGTATATAAATGCTATGAAATAGCATTATAAACTTCAAGGGCAATTTGTTATTTTCTTTTCCTGTACAGGTTGGACTAGAAAATCCAGTTACACATGAGTTTTCTCATCCCTGGTATCACAATGTATTCCCACCATGTGTTTATGGAAGGATCAAAATCTGATAAAATGTGATTTGGTGTATTTTCTGCCCTTTGTGACACTTCCCTTTCTAATTAATGTTTGATGGGACATTTTCAATTTGGAACCATTAAGCTGATTTCCCTAGTGATTCTGAATAACACAAATCCACTTCTTTTCTCAAATCAATAAATTTGGAGCAATATGTCTGATGTGTATGGTCTTTATTTCCATTTTCATATTTGTAGGCTTTATCAACATTACCATCATATTAATCACTTCCATTTCCCAGTTTTGGTCACAATGAAGCAACTTTGCATAAGTTGACCTTGCATCAGTTAAATCCATGGTTTGTCTTATTTCACATCCTCCAAATACATGATCCCCAGCATCGACTAAACTCTTTCTAAGAGTATGACAGTTAGTGATAGAAATTAAGATATCTGCTTTACTTAATTATAAAATATGAAGTAATGGTCTCAGCCACCATGTTTGTTCCTGGAGTAAAATGGTAACACACACAAGAAGCATACTTCTATGCTTTTACTTTTCTTTTTTTTTTTCACTTTTATACTTACTCTCTGTATTTCCTAACTTCTTGTAGTGGGAAGGATGAATAAAATAATCTCCACTTTTTGGTGTTCCAACCTAAATATGCACTAGTTAAGTTTAATTCAAGGCTGAGGCAGGAGGATTTTACACTCAAAGTCAACTTCAGTAACTTAGGCCCTAAGCAACTTAGTAAGATGTCTCAAAAAAAAAAAAAAAAAAAAAGAAAAATATTAAAGGGCCTGGAGATGTTGCTCAGTGGTTATGTGCTCCTGGGTTCAATCCTGGAAACATAAAGAAAAATAAAGTTTGATTCAATGTTTGAATATGTATATTAACATTATTATTATTATTTTTTAATGTGGGAGGATGCTGTTCTTTTGTAGTGTCTTTGGAGCATTGTTTTTTTTATTAGGCTATCAGTATCAGAGATCTATTATAAGATTTTCTAATAAGTTCAGTAAATAGTGGAGGCATAAATGAGGCAACAAAGTGAAATCTACACGTAAAAAAGTACCTGTGTTCCTGATTCTACTTCCACAGAACTAAATTACCACGAAGCTGCTTATCCTACCCTGCCTTCTGCCTATTGCTCTTAGAAAGCATGAGTCCAAGGGGCTTTTCAGCATCCCCACTCTAATTAAAAGAAAACTTCGAGAATTTTTTCTATCAACAGATAATGTCAGGGACTATGTGGGTAACACTGACTATATTCTGTTACCCTGAATTAGTAAGCAACACTTTAAGACAACATACCTGCTACTTTGCTGAATTCATTTATTAGTTCATCTTACTCCAATTAGAATGGCTATTGTCAAGAACGCAAACAATAATAGATGTTGGTGTGGATGTGGGGAAAAAGGCACACTTTTACATTGCTGGTGAAGTTGCAAATTGTTGCAGCCACTCTGGAAAGCAGTGTGAAGAATCCTCAGAAAACTTGGAATGGACCCACATTTTGACCCACTTATCCCACTCTTCGGTTTTTACCCAAAGGACTTAAAATCAGCATACTACAGTAACACAGTCACATCAATGTTTATAGCAGCTCAGTTCACAATAGCTAGATTGTGGAACCAACCTAGATGCCCTTCAACAGATGAATGGATAGAGAAACTGTGGTATATATACACAATGGATTATTATTGAGCCATAAAGAAGAATAATATTATGGCATTTGCAAATAAATGTATGGAATTGGAGAATATCATGCTAAGTGAAATAAGCCAAGCCCAAAAAACCAAAGGCCAAATGTTTTCACTGATAAGTTAAGAATGATATTTAATGGGGGTGTGGGTGTGGGGAGTGAGAGAAGAATGGAGGAACTTTAGATTATGTAGAAGGAAATAAGAGGGAGGGGGGGTATGAAAAATGGTGGAATGAGACAGACATCATTGCCCTATGTACATGTATGATTACACGAATGGTATGAATCTACATTGTGCATAGTCGTAGAAATGAAATGATGTACTCCATTTGTGTACAATGGATCAAAATGTAGTCTGTAAAAAATTAAAAAATAAATAAATAATTTAAAAAAGACAACATACCTACTTCCTTTTCAGAATATTAAAGTATGGTAATCTCACTGTGTTCTTAAAATATTTTTGCTGTTGTGTTGGAGTTGGAGTTTTGGTTACATAAGTAAAAATACAGATTGCAGTCTATGTGTTGATTTTCTTGAGAACTACTTTGGCAAACTATATACATCATGGTTTGTCAAAATAATGTCATAGTTTCATCATACTTTTAACAATAGTTCAGAGTCCTTGACAGATGCAAGGCAGCAAGATGTAACAAACATCCAGCCTTTTACATGGAAGATCTTGGTATGAGCTGTACCTTTGCAATTTAATAGCTCTGTTGCCTAATGAAAAATACCTCAAAATGAGTTTCATTTTTCATCAGCTATCAGAAACTAATAATATTTTTTATAGAAAATACTGAGTATTTAAGTAGGTGAAGAGTGGAAAGTTTTGTATGCATTTAAAAAAATTATATTAGTGTAACATTATCACTTTTGTTATCCTCCTCAAAGAATATTACAGGTATATCTTAAAAATTGTTCCTTGATCCACAGAGAAGAAGAACTCTAATGTCCCCCCACCTCAGACTTGTTACCCAATCTAGTCAGGTAATAAGAACGCTGAAGTCAGAACACTATAAAACATTAATGTTACATGTAGAAAAGAAGAGGTCACAGAAGATGTATAAGGAGAATTACCAAGAAGAAAAACATAACCAACATTATTGAATAAAATAGAGATGTCAGGAGCAAGTTTCTTTCTTTCTTCTGCAATACTCTCATTTGCAAGATGTTATAGTAATAGTTTTAAAAATAAATTGTGAAAATGCACATATATCCCACTGCATATTAAAATGGTCATTATTTGTTATTATTACTTTCAAATGCCTATATTCTCATTAAGAATATAGATTGTAAGGAATAAAAAGACAAGTTAGTGTTAAAGTGAGAGAAAATCAACATATTTTTTAAACTGGAGGGAAAGTGTGAGTTTAGATTAACTATATCATCTGATAGTATCATCCTCTGATACTCAGTAATAAAAAATAATTTTCCTTTTTCCTTTGTGGTAATTATTGAGGTCATTAAACCTTTCAAATAGATTCTTCCTTATTTGAATATTTGATCATTTTGATTCTATTATACATGGGATCGTCTTCTTAATTTATTTTTTGGAAAGTTCATGTTAGTGTATAGAGACAGACCTGATTTTTATACGGTGATTTTGTATTCTTAAATTTTACTGAATTGGTTTATTCTTCTGTAATTTTTTGGGGATGCCTTTACGTTTTCTGTAAACCAGATCATGTCAACTGAAAACAGTAACATGTTTTCTTCTTCCTTTTCTGTGTGGACATCTTTTATTTCCCTTTCCTGTTTAATTACACTGGTTAGGGCTTCCAGTACTACACTGAGTAGCAGTGATGGGAATGAGCATTCTCTGTTCCTGATCTTAGGGGAAAGTCTTTTAACTTCTCAATGTTGCATATAATGTTAGCTGTGGACTTGGGTTACATGGTTTCTATGTGTTGAGTTATATTCCTCCTACACATAATTTATTGACAGTTCTTTTGTGAAAAGATTTTGAATTTTGCCAAATGCATTTTCCATATCTGTTGAGATAACTGTGTGATTTTTGTTCTTCGTTCTGCTAACGTGATGAACCATATTTATTGATTTTTTTTAAAATGATGAAACATATTTGCATCCCAGGAATAAATCCCACTTAAACATAACATGAATCAGAATTGTTTTAATTCATTCAAAAACTTTCCTCCCATGTTTTTAAGCACCATAGCTATTATGAGTTATATGTAAGGTCCTTGAAGTCTTTCTGGTACTATAAGTATTTGATAAATGTTTAATGAACAAATATGTCAGATATTTATAATCTTCACCTCTCAGCTGAGGTTCAGTTCTACATATCAATCTACTTGGCATTTATATTTGAATATCTTTCTGTTATACTCTTCTATTTAAAACTAGAATTCAAAATTTCTGTGAGCCAAAAACCAATAAACAAAAACAGAAATGACAGGTGACTATGTTTTTCTGAATCCCAATGGATTTCTGCTTAGAATTCTTTAGGACAGGGCTTCTCTACCTTTATTGTGATATCTTGTTAAATATAAATCCTGATAATGGCTGAAGATATTTCTATAGGATGTCAGGAAGTAAAATAAAAAGGATATTACAATAGGAGATTGTGAAACAAGTAGGCCAGGTTTCAAATGCTAATGTCATTATTGGTCTCACTAAATATAAACAGGTCTATTAGAAAAATATTATTATTATTATTATTTTTTATTGTAAACAAATGGGATACATGTTGTTTCTCTGTACATGGAGTAAAGGTATACCATTTGTGTAATCATGAATTTACATAGGGTAATTGTCAGGGACCAAGAAGAAGTTCTCATTCTGAGAACGATCTGACCTTTACGATAAGCAGCAGCCCAGGGAACATTTTGCGGTTGCCTCACCCTGCGCAAACACCCTGCAGCTGACTCAAACACCCTGCAGCTGATGGCTGATAGATTCACGGAGTGCGCCCCTCCCCCCTTCCGGCTGATAGTTCTGACGATATGGCGCCTATGGCGCCACCCCTGCTTCTCTTCCAGGATTTCACCTCCCCGCCATTGCGAACTTGCACCTTATCAGGAGCCCAATGGAAGAACACAGCCAACCAGCCTGCGTCTCGTCATACCCCTCATTCCCTCAGCATAAATACCCATGAAAACAATAAAAATTTGCAGCTTGATCAGAACTCCTGTCTTGCTGTCACTCCCTGTGTCTCTTGTCCCTTCATTCTTTCTCTCTTAGGTTCGCCGTCCTGCAATGATGTCCCGTGGGTCAGGACAGGTAATGTTGTTTGATTCATTGTTATTTTTTCCCTTCCTCCCCATCTCTCTTTTCCCTCTATATAGTCCTTCCTTCCTCCATTCTTTCCCCCCTCCCTAACCCTAAACCTAACCCTAACCCTAACCCCTCCCACCCCCCATTATGTGTCATCATCCGCTTATCAGCAAGATCATTTGTCCTTTGGTTTTTTGAGATTGGCTTATCTCACTTAGCATAATATTCTCCAGTTTCATCCATTTGCCTGCAAATGCCATAATTTTATCATTCTTTATGGCTGAGTAATATTCCATTGTATAAATATACCACAGTTTCTTTATCCATTCATCAATTGAAGGGTATCTAGGTTGGTTCCACAATCTGGCTATTGTGAATTGAGCAGCTATGAACATTGATGTGGCCGCATCTTTGTAGTATTCTGCTTTTAAGTCCTTTGGGTATAGGCTGAGAGGTGGGATAGCTGGGTCAAATGGTGGGTCCATTCCAAGCTCTCTGAGGAATTTCCATATTGCTTTCCAGAGTGGCTGCACTAAGTTGCAACCCCACCAGCAATGTACGAGTGTACCTTTTTCCCCACATTCTCTCCAACACCTATTGTTGCTTGTGTTCTTGATAATCGTCATGCTAATTGGGGTGAGATGGAATCTTAGGGTAGTTTTGATTTGCATTTCTCTTATTACTAGAGATGTTGAACATTTTTTCATATATCTGTTGATTGCTTGTAGATCTTCTGTGAGGTGTCTGTTCATTTCCTTAGCCCATTTGCTGATTGGATTATTTGTATTCTTAGTGTAGAGTTTTTTGAGTTCTGTATATACTCTGGAAATTAGTGCTCTATTTGAAGTATGAGTGGCAAAGATTTTCTCCCACTCTGTAGGCTCTCTCTTCACATTGCTGATAGTTTCCTTTGCTGAGAGAAAGCTTTTTAGTTTGAATCTATCCCAGTTGTTGATTCTTGCTTTTATTTCTTGTGCTATGGGAATCCTGTTAAGGCAGTCTGATCCTAAGCTGACAAGTTGAAGATTTGGACCTACTTTATCTTCTATAAGATGAAGGGTCTCTGGTCTGATTCCGAGGTCCTTGATCCACTTTTAGTTGAGTTTTGTGCAGGGTGAGAGTCAGGGGTTTAATTTCATTTTGTTGCATATGAATTTCCAGTTTTCCCAGCACCATTTGTTGAAGAGCCTATCTTTTCTCCATTGCATATTTTTGGACCCTTTGTCTAGTACGAGAAAATTGTATTTTTTTGGGTTTGTGTCCATGTCCTCTATTCTGTACCATTGACCTACCTGTCTATTTTGGTGCCAATACCATGACATTTTTGTTACTATTGCTTTGAAGTAGAGTTGAAGATCTGGTATTGCAATGCCCCTGCTTCGCTCTTTCTGCTAAGGATTGCTTTAGCTATTCTGGGTTTCTTATTCTTCCAGATGAATTTCATGATTGCTTGCTCTATTTCTGTAAGGTGCATCATTGGGATTTTAATTGGAATTGCATTGAATCTGTATAGCACTTTTGGTAGTATGGTCATTTTGACAATATTAATTCTGCCTATCCAGGAACATGGGAGATCTTTCCATCTTCTAAGATTTTCTTTAATTTCTTTGTTTAGTGTTCTGTAGTTCTCATTGTAGAGGTCTTTCACCTCTTTTGTTGGATTGATTCCCATGTATTTTATTTTTTTGAGGCTATTGTGAATGGGATAGTTTTCCTAACTTCTCTTTCTGAAGATTCATTATTTATGTATAAAAATGCATTGGATTTATGAGCATTGATCTTGTAACCTGCTACTTTACTGAATTCACATATGAGTCCTAAAAGTTTTCTGGTGGAATTTCCCAGTTCCTCTAAATATATAATCATGTCATCAGCAAACAGGGATAGTTTGAGTTCTTCTTTTCCTATTCGTATCCCTTTAATTTCTTTGGTTTGTCTAATTACTCTGGCTAGAGTCTCAAGGATGATGTTGAATAGAAGTGGTGAAAGAGGGCATCCCTGCCTTGTTCCAGTTTTTAGGGGGAATGCTTTCAGTTTTTTACCATTTAGAATGATATTGGCCATGGGCTTAGTGTAGATGGCCTTTACAATGTTAAAGAATGTTCCCACTATCCCTATTTTTTCTAGTGTTTTGAGCATGAAGGGATGCTGTATTTTATTGAATGCTTTTTCTTCATCTATCAAAATAATCATGTGATTCTTGACTTTAAGTGTGTTGATATGGTGAATGACATTTATTTATTTCTGGATGTTGAAACAACTTTGCATCCCTGGGATAAAACCCACTTGATCGTGGTGCACTATCTTTTTAATATATTTTTGTATATGATTTGCTAAAATTTTGTTGAGAATTTTTGCATCGATGTTCATTAAGGATATTGGTCTGAAATTTTCTTTCCTTGATGTGTCTCTGTCTGGTTTAGTTATTAGGCTGATATTGGCTTCATAGAATGAGTTTGGGAGGATTCCCTCCTCTTCTATTTCATGGAAATCTTTGAGGAGTATTGGAATGAGCTTTTCTTTAAAGGTTTTGTAGAACTCGGCTGAGAACCCATCTGGTCCCGGACTTTTCTTTGTTGGTAGGCTTTTGATGACCTCTTCTATTTCATTACTTGAAATTGATTTATTTAAGTTGTGTATATCCTCCTCGTTCAGTTTAGGTAATTCATATGTCTCTAGAAACTTGTTGATGTCTTTGAGGTTTTCTGTTTTGTTGGAGTATAGATTTTCAAAATAGCTTCTAATTATGTTTGATCTGTAGTGATATTTCCTTGTTCATTCTGAATTTTAGTAATTTGAGTTTTCTCTCTCTTTCTCTTTGTTAGTGTGGCTAAGGGTTTATCAATTTTGTTTGTTTTTTCAAAGAACCAACTCTTTATTTTGTTAATTTTTTCAGTTGTTTCTTTTGTTTCAATTTCATTGATTTGAGCTCTAATTTTAACTATTTCCTGTATTCTACTACTTTTGGTGTTGTCTGCTCTTCTTTTTCTAGGGCTTTGAGCTGTAGTGTTAAGTCGTTTATTTGTTGATTTTTACTTCTTTTGTTGAATGCGCTCCATGAAATAAATCTTCCTCTAAGTACTGCTTTCATAGTGTCCCAGAGATTTTGATATGATGTGTCTGTTCTCGTTTACTTCTAAGAATTTTTTTGTTTCCCTCCTGATGTCTTTTTTATCCATTCATCATATAATAGCATATTATTTAATCTACAGGTATAGGAGAAGTTTCTGTTTTTTATTCTGTCATTTATTTCTAATTTCAATTTATTATGATCTGATAGAATACAAGGTAGTATCTCTATCTTCTTGTTTTTGCTAACAGTAGCTTTGTGGCATAAAATATGGTCTATTTTAAAGAAGGATCCATGTGCTGCTGAGAAGAAAGTATATTCGTTCTTTGTTGGATGGTGTATTCTATATATGTCTGTTAAGTCTGTATTGTTGATTGTGTTGTTGAGATCTATGTTTTCTTTATTCAGTTTTTGTTTGGAAGATCTATCCAGTGATGAGAGAGATGTGTTAAAATCACTTAGTATTATTGTGTTGTGGTCTATTTGATTTCTGGAATTGAGAAGGATTTGTTTGACGTACGTGGATGAGACAATGTTCAGGGCATAGATATTTATGATTGTTATGTCTTGCTGATTTATGCTTCCTTTAAGCAGTATGTAATGTCCTTCTTTATCCCTTCTGACTAGTTTTGGCTTGAAGTCCACATTATCTGAAATGAGGATGGATACTCCAGCTTTTTTGCTGTGTCCGTGTGCATGGTATGTTTTTTTCCCATCCTTTCACCTTTAGTCTGTGGGTATCTCTTTCTATGAGATGAGTCTCCTGCAGGCAGCATATTGTTGGATTTTTCTTTTTAATCCAATCTGCCAGTCTATGTCTTTTTATTGATGAGTTCAGGCCAGAAAAATATTATTAAATGAAGTGTAGAGATGAACTAAAATGTCATATATGCCTATGGAGAATATTAATTTTTATATTTCAAAATCTTTATGCCTGAGATGGATATCCTTGTGTCAAAAGGAAAATTAAATGTTTTGTTAACTCCACTGATTTTTTATTATGTAAGAATAAATTTCAAAATAAAATGAGACTCATTGCTTATTTTGAGTATGTTTTATTGAAATTAATACTTATGTTTTTCTATTTCATTTTCTTTATAAGAAGAAAATAGATACACCTCCTGTCAAAATTCAGTGCATTAATGAGTTTGATTTGATAAATTTGCCACTAAGGAAATATATGTCCTTGAAGTCAAAACTTTATTATATGTCATGGAATTAGATTACTTTTTTGGAACTGTGGAATTAGATATACTTATTTGGACTTATTAGTCTTGTTGGACTAAATGTCATTCATGTAATGCTATGTGCTGGTGGGTTTACCTGTCATGGAAAAATAAATATTTTCACTGAATTTCAAAGAAATCTCATACACATAATTAGTATCCTTCTATGTGGATAATTGAATGTAATCAGAGAAGAATATTAGAATTTTTATTCATTTTATTTAGGTTACATATATTAAGCCCAATAATTTGCTACTTGTCTACAGGTTTAGCTCAAAATTTAATTTGAAGTTTGGTTTTGTAACATGTGTTATAAGGAGATATTCCTAAAGCATATTAAAAGAGACTCAGTGTAAATTGTATCCTTCCCATCTTTCTGGATAATGTAGAGAAAAATGTATGTTCGAAGGAGGAAACTAAATAATTTAATTCAATGTCCTTCCAAATAACTGCATCAATTTCTTTTTTTTTTTTTTTTTGTTGATCTTTTTTTTTTTTATTTTTATTTTTTTTACGTTTACATAGGGTAATGATGTTTATTATATTTTTCCCCTCCCCCCACCCCTCCCACCCCTCCCACCCCTCCCACCCCTCTTTTCCCTCTACACAGTCCTTCTTTCCTTCATTCTTACTGCTCTCCTTAGCCTAACTCTAAACCTAACCCTAAACCTAATGCTAGCCCGTCCTACCCCCCATTATATGTCCTCATCCGCTTATCAGCGAGATCATTCGTCCTTTAGTTTTTTGAGATTGGCTTATCTCACTTAGCATGATATTCTCCAATTTCGACCATTTGCCTACAAATGCCATAATTTTATCATTCTTCATTGCGGAGTAATATTCCATTGTATAAATATGCCACAGTTTCTTTATCCATTCATCAACCGAAGGACATCTAGGTTGGTTCCACAATCTGGCTATGGTGAATTGAGCAGCAATGAACATTGATGTGGCTGTATCTCTGTAGTATGCTGATTTTAAGTCCTTTGGGTATAGGCCAAGGAGTGGGATAGCTGGGTCAAATGGTGTTTCCATTCCAAGCTTTCTGAGGAATCTCCACACTGCTTTCCAGAGTGGTTGCACTAATTTGCAACCCCACCAGCAATGTATGAGTGTTCCTTTTTCACCACATCCTCGCCAACACCTATTGTTGCTTGTATTCTTGATAATCGCCATTCTAATTGGGGTGAGATGAAATCTTAGGGTAGTTTTGATTTGCATTTCCCTTATTACTAGGGATGTTGAACATTTTTTCATATATCTGGTGATTACTTGTACATCTTCTTCTGTGAAGTGTCTGTTCATTTCCTTAGCCCATTTGTTGATTGGATTATTTGTATTCTTCGTGTAGAGTTTTTTGAGTTCTTTATAGATTCTGGAAATTAGCGCTCTATCTGAGGTATGGTTGGCAAAGATATTCTCCCACTCTGTAGGCTCTCTCTTCACATTTCTGATAGTTTCCTTTGCTGAGAGAAAGCTTTTTAGTTTGAATCTATCCCAGTTGTTTATTCTTGCTTTTATTTCTTGTGCTATGGGAGTCCTGTTAAGGAAATCTGATCCTGAGCCAACAAGTTGAAGATTTGGACCTACTTTTTCTTCTATAAGATGCAGGGTCTCTGGTCTGATTCCGAGGTCCTTGATCCATTTTGAGTTGAGTTTTGTGTAGGGTGAGAGATAGGGGTTTAGTTTCATTCTATTGCATATAGTTTTCCAGTTTTCCCAGCACCATTTGTTGAAGAGGCTATCTTTTCTCCATTGCATATTGTTGGAACCTTTGTCTAGTATGAGAAAATTGTATTTATTTGGGTTTGTGTCCATGTCCTCTATTCTGTACCATTGATCTACCTGTCTATTTTGGTACCAATACCATGCCGTTTTTGTTACTATTGCTTTGTAGTAGAGTTGAAGATCTGGTATTGCAATACCCCCTGCTTCGCTCTTGCTACTGAGGATTGCTTTAGCTATTCTAGGTTTTTTATTCTTCCAGATGAATTTCATAATTGCTTGCTCTATTTCTGCGAGGTACATCATTGGGATTTTATTTGGAATTGCATTGAATCTGTATAGCACTTTAGGTAGTATAGCCATTTTGACGATATTAATTCTGCCTATCCAGGAACATGGGAGATCTTTCCATCTTCTAAGGTTTTCTTGAATTTCTTTCTTTAGTGTTCTGTAGTTCTCATTGTAGAGGTCTTTCACCTCTTTTGTGAGATTGATTCCCAAGTATTTTATTTTCTTCGATGCTATTGTGAATGGGGTAGTTTTCCTAATTTCTCTTTCTGAAGATTCATCACTTATGTATAAAAATGCATTGGATTTATGAGCATTGATCTTGTAACCTGCTACTTTACTGAATTCACTTATGAGTTCTAAAAGTTTTCTGGTGGAATTTCCAGGTTCCTCTAAATATATAATCATGTCCTCAGCGAACAGGGATAGTTTGAGTTCTTCTTTTCCTATTCGTATCCCTTTAATTTCTTTGGTTTGTCTGATTGCTCTGGCTAGAGTCTCAAGGACGATGTTGAATAGAAGCGGTGAAAGAGGGCATCCCTGCCTTGTTCCAGTTTTTAGGGGGAACGCTTTCAGTTTTTCACCATTTAGAATGATATTAGCCATGGGCTTAGCGTAGATTGCCTTTATAATGTTTAGGAATGTTCCCACTACCCCAATTTTTTCTAGTGTTTTGAGCATGAAGGGATGCTGTATTTTATCAAATGCTTTTTCTGCATCTATTGAAATAATCATGTGATTCTTAACTTTAAGTCTGTTGATATGGTGAATGACATTTATTGATTTCCAGATGTTGAACCAACCTTGCATCCCTGGGATAAAACCCACTTGATCGTGGTGCACTATCTTTTTAATATATATTTGTATGCGATTTGCTAAAATTTTGTTGAGAATTTTTGCATCGATGTTCATTAAGGATATTGGTCTGAAATTTTCTTTCCTTGATGTGTCTCTGTCTGGTTTAGGTATCAGGGTGATATTGGCTTCATAGAACGAGTTTGGGAGGGTTCCCTCCTCTTCTATTTCATGGAATAGTTTGAGGAGTATTGGAATGAGCTCTTCTTTAAAGGTTTTGTAGAACTCGGCTGAGAACCCATCTGGTCCTGGACTTTTCTTTGTTGGTAGGCTTTTGATGACCTCTTCTATTTCATTGCTTGAAATTGGTTTATTTAAGTTGTGTATGTCCTCCTCGTTCAGTTTAGGTAGTTCATATGTCTCTAGAAATTTGTTGATGTCTTCAAGGTTTTCTGTTTTGTTGGAGTATAGATTTTCGAAATAGCTTCTAATTATGTTTTGTATTTCACTCGTGTCTGTTGTGATGTTTCCTTGTTCATTCCGAATTTTAGTAATTTGAGTTTTCTCCCTCTTTCTCTTTGTTAGTGTGGCTAAGGGTTTATCAATTTTATTTATTTTTTCAAAGAACCAACTATTTATTTTATTAATTTTTCCGATTGTTTCTTTTGTTTCGATTTCGTTGATTTCGGCTCTGATTTTAACTATTTCCTGTCTTCTACTACTTTTGGTATTGGTCTGCTCTTCTTTTTCTAGTGCTTTGAGCTGTAGTGTTAAGTCGTTTATTTGTTGATTTCTACTTCTTTTTTTGAATGCACCCCATGAAATAAATCTTCCTCTAAGTACTGCTTTCATAGTGTCCCAGAGATTTTGATATGATGTGTCTTTGTTCTCGTTTACTTCTAAGAATTTTTTTATTTCCCTCCTGATGTCTTCTGTTATCCATTCATCATATAATAGTGTATTATTTAGTCTCCAGGTATTGGAGAAGTTTCTGTTTTTTATTCTGTCATTTATTTCTAATTTCAATCCATTATGATCTGATAGAGTACAAGGTAGTATCTCTATCTTCTTGTATTTACTAACAGTAGCTTTGTGGCATAAAATATGGTCTATTTTAGAGAAGGATCCATGTGCTGCTGAGAAGAAAGTATATTCATTCTGTGTTGGATGGTATATTCTATATATGTCCGTTAAGTCTAAATTGCTGATTGTGTTGTTGAGATCTATAGTTTCTTTATTCAATTTTTGTTTGGACGATCTATCCAGTGGTGAGAGAGGTGTGTTAAAATCGCCTAGTATTATTGTGTTGTGGTCTATTTGATTTCTGGAATTGAGAAGGATTTGTTTGGCGTACGTGGATGAGCCAATGTTCGGGGCATAGATATTTATGATTGTTATGTCTTGCTGATTTATGCTTCCCTTAAGCAGTATGTAATGTCCTTCTTTATCCCTTCTGACTAGTTTTGGTTTGAAGTCCACATTATCTGAGATGAGGATGGATACTCCAGCTTTTTTGCTGTGTCCGTGTGCATGGTATGTTTTTCCCCATCCTTTCACCTTTAGTCTATGGGTGTCTCTTTCTATGAGATGAGTCTCTTGCAGGCAGCATATTGTTGGATTTTTCTTTTTAATCCAATCTGCCAGTCTGTGTCTTTTGATTGATGAATTCAGGCCATTAACATTCAGGGTTATTATTGTGATATGATTTGTATTCCCAGTCAATTGACTCATATTTGTTTTTGACATGATTTGGTTTCTCCTTTATTTGGCTATTCCTTTAGGCTAGCGCCTCCTGTTGCTGATTTGCATCGTTGTTTTTCATCTCTTCCTCATGGAATATTTTGCTGAGAATGTTCTGTAATGCTGGCTTTCTTTTTGTAAATTCCTTTAGCTTTTGTTTATCATGGAAGGATCTTATTTCATCGTCAAATTTGAAGGTAAGTTTTGCTGGGTATAAGATTCTTGGTTGGCATCCATTTTCTTTCAGGGCTTGGTATATGTTGTTCCAGGCCCTTCTAGTTTTTAGGGTCTGGATTGAAAAATCTGCTGATATTCTTATTGGTTTCCCTCTGAATGTAATTTGATTCTTTTCTCTCGCGGCCTTTAAAATTCTGTCTTTATTTTGTATGTTAGGTATTTTCATAATAATGTGCCTTGGTGTGGATCTGTTGTAATTTTGTATGTTTGGAGTTCTATAAGCCTCTTGTACTTGGTTTTCCATTTCGTTCTTCAGATTTGGGAAATTTTCTGTTATTATTTCATTGAATAGATTGTTCATTCCTTTGGTTTGTTTCTCTAAGCCTTCCTCAATCCCAATAATTCTCAAATTTGGCCTTTTCATGATATCCCATAGTTCTTGGAGATTCTGTTCATGATTTCTTACCATCTTCTCTGTTTGTTCCACTTTGTTTTCAAGGTTAAATATTTTGTCTTCAATGTCTGAGGTTCTGTCTTCCAGGTGTTCTATCCTATTGGTTATGCTTTCTATGGAGTTTTTAACTTGGTTTATTGTTTCCTTCATTTCAAGGATTTCAGTTTGGTTTTTTTTCAGTATCTCTAACTCTTTATTGAAATGATCTCTTGCTTCCCGTATTTGGTCTTTTAACTGTTGATTGGTGCGATCATTTAATGCCTGCATTTGCTCTTTCATCTCCTCCTTCAATGCCTGCATTTGCTCTTTCATCTCCTCATTAGCTTCCCTGATCGTTTTAATTACGTACATTCTGAACTCCCTTTCTGACATTTCTTCTGCTCTGCTGTCATTGTGTTTTATTGATGTAGTATCTAGGTTTGTTTGGGACATTTTCTTCCCTTGTTTTCTCATAATGGTCAGTTGTCAGTGGGACCCTGAGATATTGCAGTTTTCCACTATTGGCTTATAGTGTCCCAGTAGATTTCCAGTGTATCACCTCCCAGCCTTCAGTAGCCTGATGTCTTGGAGGAATCTGATAAAGCAGCTCATTCGAAGAATACTGCCCCTAGCCCCCTACTGGTTCCACGTTTTGGAACTGGCTCTGTGCGGAAATGCTCTCACCGTGGGCCTGCACCGTGCAGCTGGCCGTGTGGGAAGAGCCCACTGCCGGAGTGTGGAAGACTACCTTGGGAAGACTCAAGCTGCCCTGCCCGGCTCTGCTAAGCCACCTCTATCTGGGCCTGCCACCCGGGCTGAGCTTTACCCAGTGGGCAGACTCACCCGTGGCTCCACTTCAGTCCGAGTCTCTCAATGCCTCCCCTTCTTAACTCCTGGGTTGTGGAGCGACCGGGGGTGCAGTCTCCCTCTAGGCTGCCATCTTGGATCGCCCCGTGAAGAGAGCCCGCAGCCGGAGTGGGCAGAGCCGCCTGAAGAGGTCTCCGGCTGCCCTGCCCTTATCCCTGAGGCTGACTGCAGATCGAGGCTCTCCGCTGGTTCTTTGCAGGAGTACACTGCACTGCAGGGGCTCCGGGACTCGGAGCCTGCTCTGTTCAGACAGGCTCTCACTAGCGGGCCAGTTCCGTTCCGAGAACCTGGAGAAGCTGGCTGTGTGGGCGGGGCCCACCGCCGGAGTGCGCAGGACTGCCTGTGGATGACTCTAGCTGCCCTGCCCGGCTCCGATAAGCCACCTCTATCTGGGCCTGCCACCCGGGCCGAGCTTTACCCAGTGGCCAGACTCACCCGTGGCTCCACTTCAGTCCGAGTCTCTCAATGCCTCCCCTTCTTAACTCCTGGGTTGTGGAGCGACCGGAGGTGCAGTCTCCCTCTAGGCCGCCATCTTGGATCGCTCCAACTGCATCAATTTCTAAAAACATACCTTGCACTACAGTTTTGAAGTAGATTGCACCTGGGCCAGGTGGCTCACACCTGTAATCCCAGCATCTTAGGAGGCTGAGGAAGAATTGCAAGTTCAAGGTCAGTCTCAGCTACTTAGGGGAAACTTGTCTCAAAAATTAAAAAAAAAAAAAAAAAGGGAAAGGAGTACAGCTTAATTCAGTAGTAAAGCATCCCTTTGTTCCATTCCTGGTGTTATAAAAAAAAAAAAAAAAAAAAAAAAAGAACTAGATTGCAGTATTTTTAATCTAAGATTCCTCCTCTGCTTTTTTTTTTCCTTCCATCTTTTTACCTCCTTTAAAAAAATCAATTTATTCATTCAAACAATAGTTATTAAGGATTATTCAAGGCCCTGAAATGTACATGGATTTTTGGACAGAAAGTTACAGAAAAATAAAACACTAAGAAGCATTTGGGAATTGAAGTTCCAAAGTTACAACTGTTCTATGAAAGAAAATGTTTAATCACCAATTTCAAAGGTAGCTAGATTCCTATTTTAAAAATAGAAGTATTATTTATTCCTCCTTTTAAATTCACACTACAAGAAGCATGAGAGTATGCTTGACAGCCAGAAGCAAGAAGAACAGACAATAAACACAATAGGATCATTTTTCTTTTTTTCAAATCTCTTATTGCACGAAAAGATTGCTTTAGAAGACAGGTTGGGAAGAATATGTCCTGCTGTTTTGCAAGAAAGGGAAAAGGTATCTTTTTTCTTGATGACCCAATTCCATGTCTTGGAAACTGAAAAATTATTTTGTTTAGAAAGACAAATACATAACAAAGAGCTATTGCAATTTTACAAGGATGGTGCCACAGGGTGCAGTATTTGCCAAGATTTCATTCTAACTTGCTGTTTTAATTTTTTTTTAAAACTACTTCAATTAGTAGAAAGACATCTCTTACTGCCAACCTACACTGATGAGTACAGTGGTAAGCTGGAGAGTCCTAAAAGAGAGCCCGAGTACTGGAATCCTATTTCATTATTTGCAAACACATCTATATGGAATAATATATTCCTCGTATTTTTTTATAATAAAAATATAAACCTGCAAATTTATAATGACATGTGAATTCACAGGGATGCATTCTGTGTAAAGGAAATTCAAGGGAAAAGTTAGTCAAGGTGATTATATTTTAATTTGTAAAATATAAAAATTAAAATATCTAAGACAAAAGTGGGTAGGTTAGTCCAAATTGGGAGATAAAAATTCAGGATTATACTTAAAGATTTGGGAATAGACTGTAGATGATAACCAAAATTCCTTTTTTTTTTCTTTTTGATATGGGGTATTGAACCCAGAGAGTTTACCACTGAGCTACATCACCAGTCCTTTTTTATCTTTTGAGATGATCTCGCTAAATTGCTAGTCTTGTTAAGTTGCTGAGGCTGGCCTCAGTCCTCTTGTTTCAGCCTCCACGGTTTCTGGGAATACATGTGTGTACAACTATGCCTGGCTAAAATTCTTAAACTTAATAAAGGATAGAAAAAAATAGGTATAGTCAGAAAAGAAGAAAGATGAAGGGAGAACCTTAGAGAATACCTAGACTTAATGCCCCATAGGTGGAAGAAATATTAAGGGAAGAGGATCTCAGAATTACTTAGCTGTAAGACCTAAAGAAATGACCAAATTCAGTAGTGCCCTTGGGTTAATCCACTAGCCTCCACTATTGTGGAGAATGAATAGAGACAAACACTTTCCTAGGGAGTGAAAAGGCAGAGGAAGAGGTGGTAGCTTCCGACAGCAGGTCTTTGAGGACAGGGACAATGCTGTACTTAGAACAAGTCATGAAGGGTCAGATTGGGCATCTGATGTCCTTGTTGCTGGTTCATTTTGATATTCTCTAAGATAAAGGTAGATTCTTTACTGATAATGGAGGGAGGTGAATTAGTAAAGCCACAAGGAGAGCAGTGAAGTCAATTGTTTTGAAGGAAAAAAAAATAAAGAGAGAAGATAGCTCACTGTATCCATAATAAGGACATATTTTAAAGAAGTTTTGAGGGTCTGGTATAGTTTAGGAAACCTAAACATAAGGAGACAATTGTATGGTTGGAAGATTTTTTTTTTCTTCCTTTAGAATTTAGAGGCCTGGGTAAATAGTAGTGGAAGTAGACTTTAGGAATTTCCAGGGTTAGACTTTCTAAACTAGGTGTTCAAAGGTATAAAGGAAGTGTGGACTATTAAGAAAACATTAAAAAAGATAACTGTGAAGTCCAGGTGAGGCCCAGGGGAAACAAAGACAACTGAATTGAATGCAATGAGGGATACCTTAAAGATCTCAAAGATTCTTTGAATTCAAACAAGTAGTTCCTTAACTTTTACTGTTTTCATCTTTCCCAAATATGATAACAGAAAAATATATAACATATAAAAATACAATAATATAAAAATATATTAAAATAATGACTGTCATCTGCAAACAACGCTTCATGATAGGCCAACTCAAACCAAATACTTAATGCAAATTGCAAGGTCATAATTTTCACCTCTCCCGCCTTCCTTCCTGATGTTTGTTCAGTTCTCTTTTGTCCCCTGGTCTTCTCCCACTGCTCAGCTCTTTGGCACTTTCCCTGCACACTGTGCATGCACTCGCCTCAGTGAATTTGCTTTTACTGTGTCTTCTGTTGGAATTGTATCCCTCTCTTTCGTACACTATTTTCACTTCAATGCTGAAACTCTGACCTGCCACCACTGCCTTTCTTGACCACACTACCTAAAATACCCTCCCCTTGCCTTACTCTTCAGTGCTTTTATCATCATGTGGCACTTCCGGTATTGCTTCTTTTCATTTTTGCTATCTTGCTCCAGTGATTAAAATGTAAACACCATGAAGTAGGGTCTTTGGTTTTCTACTATAAAGCATCTAGAAATATGTCTGGCATATCATAGGTGTATTACATGACATTTAGAAAAATGCCTGCTCAATGTTTGTGGAAAGAAGTCTACACCCCTACTGGGAGGCTTAAATGTTTCAGTGTTCTTTAGACTTGCTTCTTTATGGAGTGATAATTGTGCATTACATATGCAGGCACAGGCCGTGACTGGAGACTTGAGAACTCTGGTGTAAGTTGGCTCAACAGGGCTGAGAATGTAAGTTACGGTTGAGGCCCATGAATGAGTAGCATTCAAGTACATCAGGTATGAGAGGCACACTTGGAATTAAGGACCCCAAATGCATACAATTTATTTTTGTGCTGTCCAAGCTGGTTATAAAGTTAAATAAAGTTAGTTGTTAAAGAAAAGGTTACTCTCACAATAGTGACCCGTTCTTTAGTCTGAGGAACAGAAAAAAGACCACACAGATAAAAATGCATTTGAAATTTTAATGTTTTGGCAACATTATTATGTTCTATATCTCAGAAATAGTGATGAAAAGGCTTCAATTAAACATCAGTATAGTTAATATGAATACACAATCCAGGTCTGACATATCCAACAAAAACTAAAAAGAATATTGACAATATAGAAAATATTCCACACAATCTTCTTGTAGCTCAATATCGTCTTTTCAACAAGCATGTCGAGACATGTTGATAGTAGGAGATGATGAGATAGATGAGAAAACTATATAGAAATAATTTTTCTAGTCAAACCTATAAATAAAGAGAACATATAAGTCATCTAAAATGTATACTCTGGAATATGTAGATGTAAAATTCTTAGAAATATTTATGTACATAATATACATGGACATCAAACATACAGGCAGGTCTAATATAATTATCTGTAGTTATTACTTATTAATAGTTTCTAGTGTCAATTAATTGTTGTTAATAAGAATTTGTTTTGTGACTAAATTATATTAAATAGCTAAATTCTATATTGTAATATGCCAAAAGTTTCTATTAGATTCCACTAAATGAAAACTATGATTCTGAGAAAAATTGAAGAACCATTCTAATTATTTTAATTTCTGAGTAGTTTACTAGGCATAAAATATATTTAATTCCTAAAATAATTGACTGTTTCTTGACTTAATTGAATTATAGACTTGTCAAATAATTATATTTAGCAAAATGTCCTTTTGAAAAAATTTATAAAAACTCTTTGAAAGTAAATCCTTTATAATCCACTTGATAAAAAACCTTTTGATTATCATTCAGTTTTAATATATTCTGTCAATTTCATTTACTTCTGCCTTCAAATGTCCTGACATGCTTTGCTTGGTTTAATTCTGGTTTTCCTATTGGTTCAGTCCCTAATCAATTGACTTTCTTCCATCTACCACAATATTATGCCTGTAATTCTAATTTTGCACTTAATAAACTTCTTTGTAAATTTGTTTCTTCTAGAACTGAGGTTAAGGAGGGTTGGGTCAGTATTTCAGTTTGTTATACTGTGGGACTCATGATAAGTAACTGCAAAATAATGATAGACTAAATAGCATTAAAATGAATATTGCAATAAGAAATTTAAATCTCATCTTAATGATCATCTTAACGATTATTCTATCATTTTTCTCACATTAAATCATTTGGAAAAATTGCTGATCCCTTTCTATAATCAGGAGATGCAAACAGAAGATGGGGTTAAGTTCTAAGTTCTATATATATATGCACGCATCACATTCCCTCAAGAAAAAACAAAAATTTGGTGAAAGGTGAAAGGAAACTGTCAAGAGTGAACCAGTTTGGCCTCCCATGTTTTGAGAGATTTCTTCCTAGAACCTTTATTTCTTGGCTAAATATATCTTATCCACAAAAGAAATTGTATATAATTTGTTTTTAAATATTTATGAAAAGTACACATGTGTAAATTACACAGTTAATTTTCATCTTGAATCAAAAATTTATAGGAAAAATTGAAATATTTCACAAATCAAACTATGACTTAAAAGTTTAACTTAATTGTTTAAATGTGATTTTTCTTTAATGTTTTCTTCTCAACTGAAAATCCTACTTGAATAGATGCTCAATGTCCAGGCCTAAAGGGACTTACCTAAGTTGAAGAAACAGCAGTTAATTCAAGAATCTTAGAAGTTCCCCTGAAAGAAAAAGAAATTATGACATATTTTAATTCACTAAAGATATTTACTTGCCACTTGAATTATCTAGGGTAAATAAAGATATTTATATGTACATACACTACATATTTATACACATTTGGAAATTAAATTCCGATGTAAGTGTAATTCTTTTGTCACTAGTGCTATGATTATATGTGGTTAAATTTGAACAATATGTGTTGTATTTCGTTACTGGCCTTGACATTTTTACTTAAATTTGAATTAATATTTATGTGAGAATTTGGGATTATTTTATTTTATTTCTTTAAAACATTTTTTAACAAAAGGCAATAATTTAAATTTTACTTTATGATTTAAAAAAGGCAAACATACCACAATGGGAATATATGGGTAGGCAACTTCCTTAATGTGATTCCAAGAATTAACAGCTATCCGCTGTGGATGCGCAATCTGGAAAAACTGGGGGAAAGCCATCTGGTGAAGTTGGTTGATCTTGATCTGGAAAGAAATACAATTATTAAGAGTAACTCCACATTGAATCTCCTCCAGGGTTCACAAGAATGCTAGTCAGAATCAAATGAATTATAACTTTAGGTACTTAGGCAACGTCTAAGCTATTCTAAGTAGACTCCAGTGAAAGGAGGGTTTACTAATATAAAAATTGCTGTAACATTTCTACATTATAGAGTGAAATATGGAACTGAAGACATCCTCTAGTTAATTTAGGCACTCATATAAAAATTTCTAATAGGGAAAAAAGCAAATGCATTTGTAAGAAGGTGAGAAAATAATTTTTTGAATAAGCAAGATAAGTGTCTTCTTTTATCATTTATTTTACCATATTTGATCTTTAGGACCAGAGAGGGTCAGCATAACTTCTCATGATTTCACTCTCTGGAATGACCCTGATGCCTTTGCTTCATCTTTCTAAGCATCATTTACATGTAAGAATTGTAGTAGTTAATGTTCAGAGAGCATTCTGAATAGTCCCTGTCAAGTATTTTATGTATAAGGTATTTCCCCCATGATTAAGTCTCTTTAAAGTCTGCTTGGGGGATAAATTCAGAACTAAACTGGTAACTCCCTACAGGTTAATTTTCAGTTTTTGTGGGTGGAAAGATATTGTTAAATGGCTCCATGGCTATGGCAAGCAATTGATACAATGGTAGACTACTGCTGGAGTCATTTTGACAAAATATTAAGAAGGTCTTCATGGAAATTGAACCCTCCCAAACAAGGTAGCTCTTCATGTGGAAGAACTGCAGTTTCAGTGGCATTGAAGAAAAATACTGCTTCTATTATAAAAGTTTTAGAGGAAATTTCTAGAGTATATAGGTGAATGATGATAGCAATACCTATGCTACCAATACATCCATTGGATTCCCAGCATTCTATTGTAGAGTTTACATATTATCTGAAATAATCATTACAAAAAAATCTTTAGAATTAGTAGTGTATCACTATGTTCATTTTTCAGTTGAAGATACTGTAGCTAACTGTAGGAATTAAGTATTTAAAAAATGTCACAGAACATATATGAATATGCCATAGTGAATCTCATCATTATGTATATCCATAAGGCACTAATTAAAAAAAAACTATAAGTAAATAACAGAAAGATCAGTAGAGGGGAAGGAACAGGAGGAATACTGGGAATGGAGTTAGAGCAAATTATATTCCATGCTTTTATAATTATGTTGAAATGAATCCTACTGTATTATATAATTAAAAAGAATGAATAAAAATCAGTTATATGAAGAAATGATTAAACAAGGTGATGTATACAGACCACCTGGCAAGACCTGGCACATGATAAGTGTTCAATAGGCACTATTTGTATTTAAGAAGGTAAATATACAACAAATAATTACTTCCACAAATACCCAAGCTCTGAGATGGTTTGAGTTTGGTTTTCATAGGAAAATAAATGGATCTTTTTAAATACTCAATAAACAATGTCACAAATATAAAAAAGGTGGTGGAGCTGGGATTGGAATATAAATTGCCTGACTACAAACCTGTGTGTTTATACTGAGACATGTATTACTTCAGACCACGACTGGTCACAAGATTGCCTATGATTTGAAAACAATCCCTTAAACACCTTAATCTTGAGAAATTAGGTAACATCAGAGTATTCAAGAGAAATAGGAATGCAGTTGTTGTGTGGGTAACCTTATCTAGTCTATTTGAAATAAAAACACGTTTCTGAGATTTGCGTGTGTTTCAGAATCAGTCAGATCATTGTTCAAAAGTATTTTTTCTTTAAAAAAGGATCTTTACTTATTTTTAAAGACAGATTAATACCACAATAACAATGATGATTATTTTGTAATATTTGATTTCACACATTTCTTTGGAATTGAATGATGTGCTAATTCGTGAGAAGAAAGTTCTGATTTTATATATGTGTATATATATGCAATTACTTGAATTATAAGTTTGTAAATATTTATTATTCTGTAGTATTTTTAATTTTTATTATGTTTTATTGCAACTTTGTTAAAAATTGGCAGCTATTAATTTTCTAAAAATTATAGCAGTAGAAAAATGTGTTATTTATTGATTGATTGGTTGTTTCTTTAACTTTAAACAAGTGTCATTCACCTAGCCTCACCTGATGATCAGCTAGACATGTCCTTGAGAAATCAAAAGAACAATAAAAAGAATAAAAAATATGAAGAACAAAGTTGATTGAATTTGGAAACTTGTTTTCAAAAAATAACAACAGTATGATAGAACTTTTGGTTGTACCAACATTTTCATCACTACGATGGACAAAGTAGGACAGCAAAAACCTATTTTTTCTTCAAAAAATTTAAAATTCTGTGGGATGTGGTGGTACACACTTGTAATTCCTAATTCCAGCAACTCGGGAGGCTGAGACAGTAGGATCACAATTTCAAAGCTAGCCTCAGCAATGGTGAGGCACTAAGCACCTCAGTGAGACCTTGTCTCTAAGAAAAAAATTACAAAATAGGACTGGGGATGTGGCTTAGTGGTTGAGTGCCCCTGAGTTCAATCCCCAGTACCAAAAAAAAAAAAAAAAAAAACCCAAAATAAATAAAACTAAAAAAAAAAAAACAACAAAATAAAATTCCATCTTTTTTTGTAGAGCAGTATAAAATGTAGAAAAGATGTATGTGAATATAAGTAGGGATAAATGGAAATCTTTAATTGAATAAAGAACAGTTAAGAGAAATGCAGTCAACGGGGCCTAATAGAAATTGTGCTTTTATGCAACTAAACTGATCTCCTTCTATTTATTAAAAGAAGTTCCCAAACATGCTTCTTCCCATTAACATTTTAAATCAAATATAGTCTATATAAATAAAAACCCTTACCATAGCAACAATCTTCTTTAAGATTTCCTTAAATAAAGAAAAGAAGAGTTAAACACATTGTTTATTATTTTCACTCTATTGATAAGACAGATTTTATTCCTGGATGTAGTAAGAAAAATCCATTCAGAGAAAAATAATAATTAGTTTATTTTCATTGTTCAAATTATATCCAAGTTCCCCAAAGAATAAAACACACATTCACTACTTTAATGGAATGTATCTGGAATGAGATTTTGTTTTTTTTAATTCATTTTTGAATCCTCAAGAACTAGAATCATGTAAGGGAAATAGTATTTGCTAAATGCATGCTTCTTAAATACATTAATTGATAAGTTTCATTTAGTTAATATATTAAATAAAAATTTAAAAAATACTGTTTATTACAATTCCATCATATAGGTATTTGTGTATTAAAGTATTCATACACATGTTTTAGGTAGGATTTATATAAATTTTCCATTACAGTAAATATCACAAAAATTTTGGTAAATATTTACATAATTAAGCAGCTATAGTAATAATAGATTTTAAAATTTATGAATTAATAAGAATTAAAGCTAATAAATAATAAGATATCCATTTTTCATAGGAGGAAAACAATTTAGTTCATCACTTGAGTACTGTATATAATCATGTTAAGTGAACAATGTTTATTATGTATGAAATTTTTTAAAAACCCTTAAATTTTTATTTAATTATAGTAGTTAGTTAGGACTCACCTCTTGGGAGATTCTGGTAGATTCCTTAAGGGAAAAAAATTAATTACATATTTTTCAAATGTTATTTCCTACCATGCTGTTTTTGGTTTTTCAGAAGGGAAATAAAACCAAACAAAATTAGCCAAATCGTTAAGTAACATTTAGGGTGCCCTTAGATATGTATTCTGGAGCGTTGGCAAGAAGATTTCTGGAAATTGGCACTAAATTTTTAAACTGAAGTCCTTACTTGGAAGCATAAAAGGGACCCTCTCACTCTGTTTATACAATCTAAGGCAGATTCCATGACTCCTGAAGTAATACGACTATTTAGCGACTTCCAGCAAAGGGAGTAGTATTGAATAATTTTGCTAGTATCTGGTAGTCACAAATATAATTCTGCTAACTTTGTAACAGTTTTAAGTCTGCTCCCCTCAATGACTTTTAACATTGCTGCATTTTTAAATGTCCATGTTCTCTAGTTTTAAACTTTAATCTTAAGCATAAACTATAAACAATTTAAAGACAGTCTTATATAGAATTTAATATCTGATACTGGATACCAAGATTTTATTTTCATGCAAAAGTACCTTACCTCTGTGGAGGAGTGGTCCTCTTTTTTCTATATAAAAACAAAAAATAAGTTTCAATATTATGGCCTAATCTAATAGCCAACTGAAATATGAAGTTTTCTATGGACAATTTATTTGAATCTGGGCTTTCTTTGCAAAATCCCATATTTTACAATGATAGCAATAAATACATTTTCCTATATGTGACAAAAATTATTGTACTAATAATATATATCATATTTAAAAGTTGGATTAGGTGTTAGATTATGAATTTTTAAGTTGTTGCATTTAAAAATATAAAATACTGTATATGGAAACCAGCTAAAGAGCATTGCAATGCTTTAAGATATTTATATATTTTCAGATAAGGAAATATATATTAAGTTTTATAATACATGCTGAAAACATTAGTACTCAGTAGGTATCTTCTACTAAAAAGAAGCTTTGAACAAGCATTTTTGATATAAATAATTGACTTAAAATCCAGGTATGACAAAATAATAGCATATTAGCTACTTGCTAGGCACTGGGATTTACTTTTAGTTAAATAATAGTATTTTATTAAGAGATGTGGTAGAGGCCACATACAGAACAAAATGTTAAGGAAGAGGTTGGTTAAGAGGTTAGTTAAGACTAGTATGGTCAAAGAGAGAAAAAACTAACGTTCTATTTGTCTAATTGATCACTGAAGTATCTTTCTTTTCTTTTTTTAAAGAGATAAATGAAGTAGCAAAACTCTCATAGTTTAGTTTAGTTTTGGAATTAGCTTATAGTAATTTTTATTTTATTTACACTAAAATTAGTTAGGCTTTTTCATATATATAATTTATTAAATTCTTGTGATGTTGACATATTACTTCAAATAGTTTTTTGTTTTATCAAAAAATCCCTTACACATATATCATATACTGAAGTCTTAATGAGCCCATTTACAAAAAAAATATGATGCTCATAAATATTAAGGAATTGTTTTGCAAATAGTTGTCTAATTATACCTCAGTCCAGACTTTTTCTTACTAGTTTCATTTATTTTGTGCATTTTAAATTTATATTTAATCATTAAATATTTCAGATTATTGTTATCAAGAATGGTGACCTTCTATGCTGGTTTAAAGGCTGACTTTGGAATTTACCATTCTCGCTGGGGACCTTGCTCATGCTGCTGCAGGGTTTGCCTCGCAGGTGAATTAATCCCCAGAAATGAAAAATAAAATGTATGCTTTTCACCACTAGTGAATATAATTCATAAAGTATGAAGGATAGTTAATTGACTTGCTTACCCTGTTTATGACTGAGTCACCACTTTGTTGATTAATAGCTAAGATCCCCTAGTCATTGCTTCTCAACTCTGCCATCTTCTGGATGTAATAGAATGGCAAAGTTTTTCTAGTTTTGATGGAAACAGACTTTGACATTTATAATATTCCTTAGTCATCTAACACTCAAACTAACAACATAAGAATATTTCCTTTAATGATGGTGGTTCTTTAATTTCTAAGGGATATCTGGGAAAATCATTCATGTCCAATAAATAGGAAGCACAGAAAGGGGGAGATCATATGCACAAGGTCACTTAGGTTTTTAGTGAATGTGGGACCCAATCTCTAGTCTTCTGAACCTTCTCAAGTTGTGATTAAGAACCTATGTTCAGTTTCCTCCTCTGCAACTTGTTCCTCAGGTTTGAAAAAGATCCTTAAGCCAAAAGGCTTTATAAAATTAAATGGAGATATTAACTAAAACTTTGGTAACTGATCTCAGTTTTTTAAAATTTCTGTTGCTTTTTAAAAATGGAGATGATATTCTTTACTGCTGAGCACTTCAGAAACTTGCTGTCAGAATCAAGTCAAATGATATGTAAGTGGATATTTAGGATTGTTGTATTCATTGTAATTACTGTTGTTTTTTCTAACAGATTTGCTTTAATATGTTTTAGAAAATGTTATTGAAAAAAAAAAAGAAAAAAAAAGAAAATGTTATTGAAATTTGTTTTACTTTCCACATTGACACCGATTGGATATTTTCCCTCTAGTCATCTTATTTTAAAAAAGAAAAATAGAAACAAGCAAAATTCACAACTCACCAGAATGGAAACAGCACGATTGGCATTTTTCTTGAAGTTATTCCATGGGTTCAAAACTCTCTGCTGTTGACGATAAGCCTGATGATATTGGGGGAAGTAAGCTTGCTGGTAAAACTGTTTGATTTTGTTCTGGAAGAAAATACATGTTTTAATACTTATGAGTACTGAATGTGATTAGGGCATATCTGGACAAAAATCAAATGAATTAAATCTTTAGATAACAGTTAAATTATGCCAAAATGACCAAATAAAAGACACTTTTAATATAAAATTCACTATAAATATGAATAAAGCAAACATCAGAATTTTCTGGCTAATTCAGAATCAGCTGGCTCATTTAGGGTTCTAGCAAAGTGAGGCTTTTGATGAGTATAAAAGAAGTGGAGAATTATCCAAAAATTCATCTCACTTTGTCAATTTTATTTTCCATATCTGGTTGAAGAAGGCTGGTACTCAGACTCAGGGATAATTCAATTTATATTCTCCTTCCCCTGGGCTAGTTGCTGACCTCTCAAGAGCAACATTTATCTTGAAGTCTTTTATGAACGAATGGTTTGAATAGCACCTGTCATGTGTGTCCAGCTGAATAAATTATGGCGTGTTCCCACTTTGATTTGGCAATGCATTCTTGACCGTAAATTGTTGTATTAAGTAAATATGGAATCACTTAAAATGGCATTTTCATTTTTGGAGAATTTCTACTTCATACAGATAAGGAAGTAGGTGTGTCTTTAAAATTGGGCATAAATTTTGGATAGACAGTGGTACAAGAGGAGAATTTAATTAGAATTTAAGAAAAACTACTGGGTAATTAATTTTCTAAACAATAGTTTTATTTTAGAGTTCTTGTTTTGAACTACTCAATGTGAAACTCTGTTTTAAAAGATTTAGAATGAATTTTCTGCATATATGTAAATTTAATAATAATTGCTATCTTTTCTTGCATTGTTTTTGTTATATAATTTATGTATGTCCTCTAACATCACCCTCTAAAATCTAAAGAAATAGTATTACTAATTTCACTTTCATTTAAGGAAAACACAGTTTTAAAGATTAAATAAGACCTTGGGTAGCTGAAGTCGGAAATGAAATTGCCTGACTTTAAAGCCTCATTCTTTCTCGCACTACACATTTCTCTTGTCCATAGCAGACTGGTAAATTGACCTTACATAGCTTAGAATGAGAGCACATAGTAGATTTTGGCCTTAACTAATCAATTCTTGTTTCTACTTTAAAAAGAAGCTGAGTCATACTACTTGTGAAAACTTCCTATAAAAAGTAAATAAAAATATTTCATGAAACTTTTATTGAGAAAAAAGCTGAGTGACTAATTATGTGACTATATGATATTACTATGGTATCTCAAGTAAATTACTTAAATATTTTTCTAAGATTTGTAACTCTTCTAAGTTTATTTGGACTGTTTATTTAAAAAATGTTGTTTCCATTATTATTTATAAAGACTACATTTTCATGTCATAGTCATAATAGGAAATGTAATTTTATCATAAATTTGGTGCTAAATATTTTTATTGAGAAGGAATGATGTGATCATTTTGAAGAGAAAGACTTCCAAAATGTATTGTTTTACTTGAAGTAATAAATTGCATGAAAAACTTACCAGTTGTTTTAGATAGACATTTTCTTCCTCAGACTGCTCCTTTTTCTGTTAAAAAAAAGTACATGTCAGAGAAATAAAAAGCAAAAATGTAACTTGTGATATTAATTTAATTGAATCATAATTACTTACATCAGTGACAACTTCTGTAGATTCCTAAAGGAACAAAATGAGAAGTATCTTTACTTGAATGCCTAGCAGTAGTTATCCCTAAGTAATTTTACTAGAAAGTTAGAGGCAATTCATTAAATATTCAGAGTTCAACCCACTAGCAAAATTAGTCATTTATTAATAATTAAGTTAAATATTTATAAAAATTTGGTCTCTTTCTCATTCTGTCAAAATAATAGCATGAGTAAAATGTTTACTTTGAATACTTTATCAATTTTACATTATTTAGACAATTTCTTGTGTCTATGGAGTAAGGCCAAGTGACCCTGGCCCCTCCCCAAAATAAGAAAGAAAAGAAACAATATAGATCTGACCTAGTGAAATGAGACAAATTGGAGAAACTGGGGCTTGCTTCCCAAGACACTGACTGTGAAGAATTTAGGTGTTGCTCAAGATTACAAGGCCATGATCCATGATGCTGCTGCCTGCTCTTTCAAGACACCCTTGCAATTTGGCTCTGTCCACCAACAGAGGTGTTTCAGGTATTGGCAATTGGCATAATTTCTAACCTAAACCCTACCCTGTTCAATTTTCTTAAAAATGGTTCTTGAAGATTAATGTGTATCAGTATCATCTGAAGCCTTGCTAAAATACATTGCTTAGCCCCAATCCAGAGTTTCTCATTCAGTAAGTTTGCCATAGGGCCTAAGATTTTGCTTTTCTCTTCGTTTTTTAGAAGGTGCTGCTGCTGATATTTATGAGGAACACTCTCCCCTTTGAGAACCTCACTTCTAAACAATATTAAGGCCTCCAAAGTGCAGCTATGCTTTAAGGCAAATGACAATCCCTTGATTTAGCTCAGATTTGATTTAAAATTCAATTTCCTATGGAGTCCCATATATAAAATATAAAAGGTAGAATACATGATGCTTCTTCTGAACATAGTCAATTTAAGTTACCCCCAATATGATTTTGAATCATTTGCAAGCTGTTCCCATTTCGTCCCTAAATATTCAGATGTGTGTTTGCTAGAAATTATCAAACTATGTAGAACTATATTGGAAATTTGCTGTTTCTTGAAAAACAAAGATTTTTTACTTCTAAAGAAATAATATCTTACCTCACTAGATGAACTGCTAGATGATACCTTCAAAAATAAAAACAAAAATTAAAAAAAAAATTGATAACAAGAAGAAATAGAAGCTGGGCATGGTGGAACATGCCTGTAATCCCTGTGGTTTGGGAGGCTGAGGCAGGAGGATTGTAAGTTCAAAATCAGCCTCAGCAAAAGTGAGGCGCTAAGCAACTCAGTGAGATGCTGTCTCTAAATAAAATACAAAATAGGGCTGCGGATGTGGCTCAGTGGTTGAATGCCCCTGAGTTCAATCCCTGGTATCCCCACCCCAATCAAAAGAAGAAGAAATAGAATCCTCAACATTCCTCAAGTATCAGTAACTGTTTTAGGTATGTTTGATATTAATTATCAGCCTGATCATCAATTAATATGAAACCTCAAAAGAAGGTTGAAATAAAAATGCTAAAGTCAGGTTTTATAGGTACTAATTGTTGATCACCTTTGGAGAACAAACAGGAGAGTCAAGCATTCTCGGTTTCAATGGCAGTATTTCCATTGGGAGAGTAAGGGAAAATTTGGAATAAAGACAATGCAGGCAGAGTAAAATTATAATTTTTAAGGATTATAGGTATTAGTTTCTGGTCTAGTACAAGAGGTGTGTTCTGGATGTTTCACAGGATACTATTTTAAAAATTAAGCATGAATACTGTCAATCTAATGAGGTTAACATTAATAAAAGCATCTTACCATTTCATCTATCTTGCTTGTTGTTTCCTAGTTTAAAAAAATTAGACATATCTTTATAGCATTGTTTTAAAATATATCCTACTGAATATAAAGAGAAATTTCATCTAACACACAGAGAAGCAAAATAATGAATTAATTTTTATTTTTTGAATACTTGTAATTATATAAAAATTTCCCAATTGGAAAAGAAACACATTTGCAGTGGTAAATTGAAATATAAGTATCATGAACGAGGAATTTTGTGACTGTATTCTCTGTTGCATTCCAGAGCACAGAATATTGCATGGAACATAGTTCTTCCTCCATCAATGTTTATTAAATAGTAGAAAAAAATTAATTCAGGCAATACCAGAGTACAAATTAAAAAGTTTTAATTTTTAATTAATTTATTAACCATGTACATATTTTAAAGTATATTGAGAAAATACATAATTAGACCATTGAATCTATAATTTAGGTAGAGATTTTACAAAGTTTCTATTAAAAACAAAATTTACTTAAGTTTAAAAGAGGAAATTTTAATAAAAATATTAAATATTACTGTAAGTAATTAAAGTCACAAGTGACAATCTCTATTCTTTGTGGAAACTAACTGGGGAAGTAGTTAGTGGTTTAGTTGGTTCATATACAAATTAATATTTTTCAGTTGAATTGTTCACTGAATTAGTTAGGACAAGTGCCTTTTTCCTTCCTGATTTTCAAATTTCTTTGATGTTGAATACATTTTTCATCTGTTAATTTCAACTATACTTATACAGCACAATATGATCAGACTTGAAATCCAGGCAGCATGCCTAATGGAATTTGGAGCAAGTATCCTCAAAAAAAAAAAAAAAAAAAAGTCAAGGGGTAATTAAAGTACTGATTCAAGAGGGACTTACAAATTATTATAATTACTGAATAGCACTTTTTGGCATAAACTAATGCTTAGAAAATATAAAATGGTAGTTTAAATAAAAAGTCTAGAATTGGGAAGGTGAATTAAAAGGGAGGGCCCATAAATAAGAATTCCTTCAGAGGGTGACCCTTTGAAAACACAGTTCACAAATAAAATACAAATATGTTTTTCTGTGATCTTTTCATGTTATATCATGGCAGTTAAGACAATAAAAACAGCACTTATTTGACAGTCAGGTTAAAAAATAGTACATGGGCAAATGGAAAAGAAACTCATAATAGACATAAAATACATCTCAGTAATCAATGCAAAGGCATTAATAAATCAATTTTACCTGATTTGCTTGGAAGACCACATTTTTGTCCTTCTTACACTTCTGAAATAATAAATTAACATTAATTTTTGAACTATATAAAATGACAGATTATTTTAAAATATGTTTAGCATAGGAAGTTATGACTTACTTCTTGCTCAATGCTGGCAGATTCCTTAGAAAAAGAAATTGATAATGAATTTTGATTCCTTATTTGTGATTTTTGGCATTATTCAAAATTCACATGCATAATATGGTAATTCAAAATAAAATACTTAACCTTTCCTACATTGCAGAGTAAATTTGGCCCAAACTTTTACTCTCACTGGATAATTAACTCATTACTTTCTAGTGAAAAAACTTATTCTGCATTCTCAATATTTTAATGTGAGGACCTATCACAACATTTCTGCAAATGTCAACAGTAAAGAGGGAAGGAACAATTTATTTGTCCTCTGCATATATTTGTTTTCTTTTATCTTTTATTTTTATATAAAATGCATAACATGAGAACAAGCAGTTCTTTGGATGACATCTGAAGAGATTTGGGTATCTGTTATGTATGTGTGGGTACAAACACATTCAGATATCGACACCCAATACAGTTGTAGATGCACATGAGTCCTTATTCCAGAAATACAAGAGACTCCTGTCATTGCATCCACAGAAAATGGAGTGCTCACCATTACTTTTGTACCAATGTCACAAGTATTAAATGACTATTGGAGAATGAGATAAACCAAGGACATGTTTTGTACTATTAGTTGCTAGCATCTGTCTTCATCATCAGTACTGGAGAAGCAGTGTTTTATTTCCTACATAATTAACAAAAACAAACACAAATATAACTTTTATGACTTATTTGTAATGCCAAGGTGAATCTCTTTCTCTACTGTTTAATGGCAATGAAATTTTAAAACACTGAGTCTTGAGTAAATTCAGTGGAATTTGGATTCCTCTGACAGTTGGTTTTGGGATGCAGCTATCTTAAAATTTAGAAACATGCTGGGGAGCAAGAATTGTTCTTCCAGAATGTTCTGAACTATATTACCACATATCATGAAGGATAAGGTATCCCTTCTTCCTTCTTCCTATTCTTCCTGTATTTATAGCCTCTACAACACTACAGTGAAGACACTTTGTAGAATGATTGCTAACCTTCCTATTCTGTGTAGGCAGAGCCCATTTTATCACTGATCACAGATTACAAGGCACATACTTGGACTCTCTTCATCACTGCCAATGCTTGTATTCTTTGCATGTAGTAAAAACTTCACTCTTTTTATAAGTTTAAATAAAAAGATTTTGTATCCCCATATACTTACATGCTTTGCCAGAGCAACAGCCAAAAGGCAGGTAAAGATGAAAAACTTCATGGCTACTTGGTCCTGTAGAAACATACAGAAAATCTAGAACATAATTTTATCTTCTGGAAATTATATATTATTTATATACTGTTGCCTGTTACTTATTTATTTATTATTATATTTCTACTTAATGATGAGAAAATGGTGATGAACGCTAACAACAGGAAATACTTTTGAGAATTTCATGACTATAGATATGAATATCATAGTTTAATTCAAAAGAGACTCCCCCCCCACCAAAGGGCATAATTTAAAGTCATGCTTGATAAAATGTGGACGGTCAATTCAGATATAGTCCATTCCTAGGATTGATCTTCACTGATGGGCATTTTGTGAAGTATGATTATCATAAAGATAAAATTTAACCAGAACTCCGTTTAAAAATCAGTTTTTTTGGTGAACCAAGACATGCAGCCTGGATCCTTTACAAAGAGAGGTGGCAGGTGGCAATAATATCCTGTTGGGAGTCAGGTTTCCAGCTAGTTCCAGTTGCAGCCTGTCCTGATTGCTGAAGCTTAACTAAGCTCCACAGTACCGCCTGACCTCATTTAATACATCTAACAAAAGTGACTTTAGTTATAATCCTTGAATCACTTCCAGCTCGATTGACCTCTAATTCTAGGCTACAAACAATTCACAGGTCTTCTGGTCACCTATAAATCAAATTAATCTCTCTATGGTTAAACAAATGAGTTAAAATGAAAATAAAGGCATTCTAATGTATTTTTGATATGTTTTACTCCTTATAATATGCATATTTAAAATTCACAAAAGATGCTTTTACTTTTTTCCCAAACAATACCAAAATATCTTTGTGATTAACATGTATGTAAATATAGAGGGTAATATATATATATATATAGACATTCAAATATCTGCATTAATATTTGTATATTATAATTTTAACACATTTTTCCAAATTCTTTGGCATAAACCATCTCATCTTTACATTGAATAATAACAACTCTTCACTTACTGTGCTAAGATGAAAATCATATTTCATTCATATAATATACATAGGAAATTTTACAATAGCAAACTTTGTTTAAATTTTCAGATATATTTTATTGCCTTTCATTAATTATCTAAAGTAAACATTTTACAGAACTGTTTTCTAATCAATTTACTTAGAGATAGTATCTTACATATGTATAGCGAATTGAAACATGGAAAAATATTATGTCTTAATTAGACTTCAGCTGATGGGAAAGGAAATTTCAAATAGCTGTATTTATTAGGCAACTGATATATGGCAATTTCTATGCTAGATTTTTTATAATATTTTCTGTAATTTTTAGAATAACTTTGTATGTAACCGTAAATATTTTATTCTCTAATCTTTAGATAATAAGGAGGTTCAAGAAGCATAAACAAAGTAAGCAGTTGCTACATTTTGGGAAACCTAATTATCATGGTCTCACCTTCAAAATAAAACCTAAGCACTTCATGAGACACTATCACAATGACATCTCCAGTATCTAGATATTAACTATATTTAAAAGACTAGAAGATGTGTCGCAACCTTATATTAATTAAAAGAAAATTTATCAAGCTATTTGTAATATATTGGTATTAACATCTTTACAAATATTTTAATTGTGCAAAAGAATGTCATAGGTTTTGAAATATTTTTCATAAGTACATGGTATAAGAATAAGAAAATGTAAAATGTTACCTTGTTTCCCAAATGGAAGACAAGAAGATGAGGCAGTGGATAATCTTTCATGGATCACATTATTACTATTTAAACCTAGTTCCTCTGTGATATGGTAATTCTGTGGTTTCAAGTACCTAAAACGCCATTTAAATTCTGAGAAGTCACTATGATTAGAAATTTTCTTTCCAATTTTTGTTCTGCGATTCCAAGGAGTACTTTAGCACAGTTTGATTTAGGACATGATAACAGGAAAGAAGGAGGTTGTAGTATATAATGGTTATCTGTATTATGAGTTCAGGCTTATTTGTTCCGTGAACTAGTTTTTTGATTCAAGATAGTGGTTTTTGTTTTTTATTTCCTTCTTTCCCATTACCAAATTTTGCACAGCAGATATTTGTGGTCTCATTTCCTGCTACTCTTATTGCCTCAATCACACCTTCCTGAGCACATCGTAAATTTCACATCTTTGTGACTCTTTATCTTTGCTCTGAATGACCTTTCACATTCTTACAGGGACTGCATGATAAATTCCTATGTATCCTTTAAGATAATTTTGCAATTTGAACACAGCTATAAAAATATCCTTCACTTCTCATACAAACACAATTTCTTATATTGTTTGTGTCCTATCCTCTATATACTTAATAAAAAGAATATATAAATTTTTGTGTAGATATATGCTGATATAAATCTGCTTGATGTAACAAACAATCATGGAGTTCCTAATAAATTCTAGGATCTCTTCTACATACTTTGCATAAAGCCAGGAACAAATGAAAAATCCTAGACTTCATGGAGTTTATACTCTAGAAAGGAGGCATAACAAACATGACAAGTTATATATATAGTTAGTGATATGTACTAAGGAGAAAACTGATTTGGAAAAGAAGGATAGGAAGTCTTAGCTGGGAGATTATGCCAAGAAAATCTCCTTGAGCAAAAGAGCACAAAAGTAAAGGAAATGAGGAAAGAAATAGGTAGGTAGTTAGAAAGGCAGTAGTGTCCAGACCCTGTAATAAGAACATGTATGGAATATTTTTTTTAATAGCAAATGGGACAGTGTAGGTAGAATGAGAAAATTTTGTGGACCTGACATCAGAGTAGCAAATCGACCAGATAACAGAAGACTTTTAGAAGAATTATTAGGACTTCAAAATCCACTAACTCTGGATTTTAGCTTCAGTCCTGATAGCATATGAAAGAATGGATTTTCCCTGCTACTTTAAAGAACTACAAGAATAACAAAATATATGATACAAAAATGTTCAGATATTATCCAGCAGGAAATGCAGAAAAGTGATCCCTGGGAGAAAGGGAAAAAACAAAATAAGTAAGTGATTATTTCACTTTATTATCTGGAAAGAATGTACATATGGCAACAGAGGAAGATGGGGCCTAAAGAGAGTAGTGAGGAGGTGGGAGGAGATGCACACAGAGCAGAGTGAGGTATCTCTTGCCCTTGACTCTCTAGCTGGATCTGAAAGAGATGTGATAATGGATAATAATGTTTCCAATATTAAATTTTGAGGACTCCAAAATATCATTCACCACTTGGAATGCTGAAAGATCACTTCAGGAAAGTAGGTAACCACTGGCACCAGCTGCCTCTCCCCAGAAGAGCCTTATCCTCTTTTCTATGAGGCATAAAGCAACCATGAGTCAGAGACCTTCAATCCAAGGTCCCTTCTAGAGGACTATTCACTTCACACCATTGACTTCCCCACTGATGACTATGTGATATGTTCATACTCCAGTGTAAAAAAGTGGTCCTGGCACACAAATAAGGGCTGATTTGTACAAAATATCCTCGCTGTATTGTCTGTGCAGGAGGAAGACCTGTCTTCCAGGTGACTCCTGAAGTCATGTTCATTGATGTTGGACCATGGCCATTTTGCTATGAGAATGACCTGCTCACTATGTTGGCTGTTCTCCCTGAGATGCAAAGGGACAGCGAGACAATCATGTTCAATCCCTTTAGGGATCCTTTCATCAATCCCTGAAAAACCAGCTACTGGTGTACTAGACACCAGGCAGAACAGGATGGTAGAGGTGCTTCTTCCAGTCCTCTGACCAACAGCAGCAGGTATATATGTGGAAAAATCAGCTTCTGGAGGAAAATCATGTTATTGATGTACTAGTGAATCTGTCATGACACAGCAGGTCACAGATTGATCTCAGATTGCCTCTTTAGGTATTAGTTTGGAAATTCAGATAAGCCAACAATGAAGTAAATCACAAAGCCATTTGAATGTAGCGTCTCTCAATGATCTGTTATTGATTCTGCTGGTTAGAGAAATTGTACAGGGTTTGGTTTTGCAAGCCCTCACCAGCCTCTTGGGTCATTTCTTTGTGTTGTACTCTGTAGTGAAAATAGAGATGATTGCTGTGTTTGAAAATATGTTGGATAGACTTCTGAGTTCTTTCAGAACTTCTGTGATCTCTTCTGTAGTACTACTCTGCACAGTGAAGTCCAGTTTCCCTGATCAGCTTCTAGCAATGAGGCTGCAAGGCAGATGCAGTGCTAGTTCAAAGAACAATGATAACTACAAGTACAGAGAGTACACGGAGTACAGAGAGTAGTGAGCTGATTGCTGGGTCAGCTTCCCATCAGTCTTAGAGTGGTAGCTCCTATCTGGATTTATCTCTGTTTAGCTATGAAGACAAGTGGGTGTCGGTCACAGAGCAATCCAAGATTTGTGGAGTATACCATAAGGTTCTATGCCTGATTTGCTCAAGCTTGAATTCCAGGCAAGCTTAATGGACTGCTCCATCAACTACAAAATTTGAGGTATCCTTGCCTTCACATTTCAACCTTTTGAGCTTTTGCTATTTTTGTGGAGAGGATTGATGCTGAGTATGTTGTCAACTTCCATGTATGAAACTGCAGCTTGGAGGTGACTCACCACAGCCTGGTTATCTGATCTTTCAGGACATTGCCTCCTTCCTATTTCCTATGTACTTTAGAGTACATGTGGCTAACTACCAGCTCTGTGGGTTCTGTACTGGTGTACCTCATGTGTGGAGTGCCAGGGAGGTAGATAACCACTGGCACCAGGGGCCTCAACCTAATAGGACTTATTGTGTACAGTATCCCTACTGATTGATTTAAAGTCTTATTGCTTCTTCCCTGTGGGAATTCCAAGCAGTAATTAAATCAATTCCATTCTTGTTTATTTAGATTATATGTTTTTTTTTTTCTGTGAAGATAAAAGCATTATATTGAAACTCCCTTTATGTCATTTTCTTGGCATTATTGTATGTACCCAAAGTAGGTAAATCTTCTTTGTTCATTAGAAGTTTGTACCATGGTTTCACTTATCCAACAAGCAGAACTATCTTTATGAGAAAAAAATTTTAAAACCTTGATTTTTTTTACTTAAAAAAATAAAATAAAATCTAAATCAAACAAACAAGCAAAAAACCCTGAAGAATCAAGAGATATGGTGATTCTCTTGGGAAGATATAATTGAAATTAGTAGAGGCAGCATGTGTCTAAAATTAACCCAGAATATTGAAGTAAAGAAAATTTCAAATAGAAGAGAATCACTCAGAGAAAGAATTCTGGAGATATCTACACAAGGTTGAGATAATCTTCTGCAGAGTTTTGATTAACATAAGTAACTGAAGAAAAACCAAGAAACTTGGGAAAGAATATCAGAAAGCAATAGGCTGTATAATGCCTAGAGCTCAAAGAGGACTTGGAAAGACTGTGTTGACACAGAGTGGCATACAGGTGTAATACATTCGGCGTACTTGACAAACCTTTGCTTTGGTGGTAGGATAAATTTAGTTCTAAATGTAAGGGTTCTCTGCTTCCTATTGCCTAATAAACCTTAAAAGTGAGTCTCTAAAATGCAAAAGTATTTAAAAGCAACTTCATTATGATCCAGAGAACAAATCAATAACATTTACGTTAACCCCAAAAAAATCCATTACCCAAAAAAGACAAAATCTCAATGTCTTCCACACAATTAAAACAATTACTAGACATGGAACAAAAAAGAAAATAGGATTTATAATGAAGACCAAAGTCAATCAAAATAAATAGACTAATAATAGAATTAGTAAACAGCATATTAAAATATTCATATTCATTATATTCATATGTTTAAGTATAGAAAATCAATATAATATTTGAAAATTGTAAAATCCGAAATGAAAAGTACACTGACTTGAATTAGCATCATATTAGATAATGAGGAAAAGGAGATTAGGGAACTTGAAAAGATAGCATTAAACCTATCAAAATGAGAATGAAACAAAAAGAAACAATATAAGTATGCAACATATGTGGGACAATTTCAAGTAGATGGCATATGTAATTTTACTTGAAGGGAAAGAAGAAGGGATCAAAAAATTTTTAAAATTCTAATATTAGGAAATCCATGCTTCAGATCAATAAACCTAACAAATGACAAGTGCAAGAGCATGAAGAAAACTACATTAAATACATCATAATCAAATTGCTTATGAGCAGTGATAAAGGGCATTTACAAGTAGCTGGAGGAAAAATAAACATGATATGTACAGAGTAGCAAATGTATGAAGGATAGTTGACTTGATATTATAAAACTACAAGCCAGAAGATATGGAGAAATAGGTGCCAAAAACATACATTGGAGGAAGGTCAGCCTCTTCAATAAATGGTGTTTGATATCTGTTTTTAGAAGATGTAGGAAAGGTCATTATGTTGACCCCTCTCACCCTGTAGCAAAACCCCTGAAAATAGAAGAAACACTTAAATGTAAGATCTGAAACTATGAAACTACTAGAAGAAAACTAGGGGAAAAGACTTCAAGATATATTTACAGGCAATGATTTTTTTTTAAAATACAATCCCAAAAGCACAAGAAACAAAAGCAAAAATAAAATTTCATAGTGATAATTGCCCTTGTTGCCATTTTTAAGTATTTGCTCTATCATTGGTGATGACAAGATGTCTATCATTTGTTATCACATTAATCCTTCCAGAAACTCCCTAGGATGTCCTCTCCCAAGAGAAGACTGGGATTCAGACAGGCTAAGTTGTTGGATCACAATCATGTCACCAAAAATGAAAGACATCCTTAAAATGTTTAAAAGAAAAATAAATGTGTTAGAATGTGTGCTTGAATGCTAGGCCATGGACCAGCCATGTGAGTGCTAAAACTTCAACCAACCTTTTCCAAGCAAGTAGCTGGCATCACAGAAGAGTGTCCATGAATACATTACCTTTATATGACTAGAAAGTCTGAGCTGAAGCCTTGAGAGATGATGTGTTTCTCTAAAGGACTGGTGTATTTAAGCACACTGCAATATCACGTTGGTTTTCCTAAATGTCAGTTTTTAGGCCATATAGGGCAACTGAAAAAAATGCTGCCCTAAAGCTGTCTTTACATTTACTAAGAATAAATATAAAGAGATTTTATAAACCAAGAATATAAAGACAAAATAATTTGGAAGAAATGGACCCATCAAATTTTAATTCCTCTTTTCCTCTTGTCACCTAAGAAGAAGACATTAGGAAATGCCTGCTAGAGTAAACCAAGTACAAAAAGGATTAAAATCATAAAATGTTTCTGTAGAACAACATCTTCTCTGTTTCAACAAGTACAAATCTAAGATTGTATAAATTTGTGTTAAAAATGTTAATTATGGTCTTTCAAAATTTTGTGACCTTTAATAAATGAGTGTGACAAAATTGCACTCATTATTTCAAAATTATTTGACAGACTATTATTTAAATCTTATTTTTATCTTATTCCATTGATTTAGAATATTTGAAATCATAAGACATATGCAAATATTTATGAAAATTTAATAACCATTTTAGTATTGCATGATAACACATTTTTATATTTAAGATGAAATTAACCAATGATTAATACAATATATGTCACTTAGTTACTAGAAAACTATGTTAAGCAATTTAATTTACTTCTTTTGAGTTTTTAGGGGTTCAGTTTTCTCAGTGAAAGTCATGGGTTAATGTGATATTAGACAAAAAGAAAAAAATACATGGTTTTTAACTATACATGAGCATAAATACACATTCTTTCAACTGTCAGTGTTCTCAGAACTGAATATCAGATTTGTAACCTTCAGGTAAGTTGCATAGCATGATTGTGACCCATGGGTTTGGGAACATCAGGTAATACAACCTGGGAGCCTGTTTGAAATGCAAAATCTCAGTCTTCCTTTCCAAATTTGCTGAATTGGAACCTGGAAATGCATTTTAACAATAATTGGAACCAGAGAAATGCATTTTAACAATATCTCCGGGGATTCATTGTGTGCTCTAAAGTTGAAGTTAGAAACCACATAATAGACTATAAATGTATTGTATATCTTTCAACTGATGCTGTAACCAAATCTGTGGCTTAAATTTGTATTAGGCATTTTAAGGAAATAATTATTAGGTGAATCATCTACACCATGTTGTAGAAGCCCTATTGAAAATTATAGTTATTTCCTGGGTTATATATTACTATCATAATGTTTTATTAAGCAAATACATAATTGTAGTCAAATCTGATTTAATTATTCTCATGTTGATGTCATGTGATTTCTAAGCTTTGTAGTCTCATGTGCAAAATCAAGCTAAACTCTAGTACAGTTTTAATGGAGAAAAGATAGATAGGATTTGGTGACTATTGAAATATATCTGAATTTTCAAAATGAGTTTTAAAGTGTTGAATACTTGTTTTAGTCCCATTTTTTCCCCCTTCATTACTTCCTTTTACTTTCTTACCTCATTTATTCCTTCACTAATTCATTTAATTGACATTATGGGGCCCTGCTGTAATACATTTCTGATATTCATGGCCTAGTAAATAATGCTTCAAAGACACTACCAAAGAACACTATTGTGCCATGTAAAAAAATTGATAATGTTAACATACACATTTAAACACTGGATTAAACTTAACTTGTATATATTTAGTATGGAACATCAAAAGATGGGTTTTATTTTGCTTGTATTTTCTGCTTCAATAAGTTAGGAACTGCAGAGATTATGCACAAAAGTGGGACACAAAAATAGTGAACTATAAACACAGAAGTAACATTCTCCTGTGAGTTATCATTTCATAATCCAGGAACAAAATCTCCTTTTTTAATTTTATTTTTTTATTTTATTGTGCTGGGGATCGAACCCAGGGCCCTGTGCTTGTAAGGCAAGCACTTTACCAACTGAGCTATCTCCCCAGCCCCCAAAAACTCCTTTTATGAAATTTTATAATTAAGTAAGACAGATATTTAATCTCTTTCACTAAATACGATGCTCTTTGAAGATATTGTGTAATTTCCTTTTCAAGAAACACCAATAAAAACGCTATTTCTATGCCACAAGTGTGTCATTAAATTGGTGGCTAATGAATGTGACCCTTGAAAGGATATTAATAGTAATATTTGTGCAAAACTTTCCTTCCCTTCCTCCTGTTTCTCCTCATTCCACCGCTCCTTCATTTCTCTCATGATAAAACAGGGTCCAGTATATGAAAAATTTTGTGATATTTATTTACTTAATGAAAAACAATCTTGTTTTCCTGTTAGAATTTCTAAAATGAAAAATAATGTAACTGATAAACAGAAACATGTGACTATCCTAGGAAACATCAAACCTGTTTGGCACTGTTGATACATGATGACTAGTTTTATTCCTTCTTTTAAGGAACCTCCTGTATAATTGGTGAAACAGGCCTAGGTAAAGGCAACTATAGAGAGAAATCTAAGGGAAAGTTAATTACATGAGTTTAAATTGGGAGGGTCCACACTAAAGCTGATGATTTGGGATTTACCAGACTATTGATGAGTCAGGAATGATGGCTAGGTTCAGAACAGTAGACCTAAGACAGATCACACAGATAGTATTGATGTAATTGTGAAAGAATATTGAGAAAGCCCATGGAAAGCTCTGAGAAGGACAAGAATAGCAGAGGAGAAGAGACTTTCCTGGCAATTAATATTGGTATTATGGAAGCCAAGTAGATGAAATTTCCGGAGGAAAAGTTTAATGCCCATGAACAAATGCTGCAGTGAACCTGTAGGTTACTTAAAGTCTTAAAACTGCAGTATTCTTATCTGGAAGGTGTTATCATAATAGGTATTGCAGTATTAAATGATAATGTGTATATATCAAATTACAAATGGAAGTGGTTCAAATATAACATTTAATGTCAACATTGTCATTTTTAGAATCATAATTTCAATTTGTATCCTTAGAGTCTTCATTGGAAAGATCATCTTAATGACACCATTCTGTAAGAATGATATAGAAAATGAAAACAATAAAAGAGCAATGAGAAAATGACTTCAGACCACATGAATATTTTCTCAGTGTTTAAGAATGGAAGGATAAAGAAAGAAGTTAAGAGTGATTCCTGTACAGAGTCATGGACTGGGAACTTGAAGTATTCATATCAAATAGACACATATCATTGTCAAAGTTGATTGTTTTTTGAAATTGACTACTGGGTGAGGTATGTTAACTGCTTCACACAATTAATGATGTATTATCACAACTCTTTGGAGGGAAAAGTTTAGAGGAGGAGGTGTAGGACCAAATATAAGGGAAGATTTTGTAAGCAATGTTTATCCTTCATTTAGAAAACATAAAATGAATATTTGCCTGTAGATTGGTCTTTCCTTATGAGAGGAGCTGTCTAATAACAAGTAAGATGTCAAGCACAGAGAGTGTAGACTACAGAAACACTGGAAGACTGATATTCAGTGGATTGGTTGCAGTTATTTTAAGTATGTGTTGAATGAAGAAATAAAGGCCTTGGTTATCCAAAAATAAATGAAATAAGGAATGAGGTGTTAGCATGAAAAGATATGGAAATATGAAAGGTCTTAAGGTTTATCTTAGCCAAAGTGTAAGTAAAACTTCAGCTCCTGCCTCCCTTCCAAAATACAAAATAAATAATGTCCTCCTTCTATGGTATCCATCTTACCCACAAACTGCACTTCATGGAAAGAACTTAAATAATCTGCACAATTTTTATAAAACCTAAATTATATTCTTATCTACTTCTTGCCCTCTCTACCTGTTCTCTTCTCCTTGAAGTTTTCCTAAATTCAGCAAATTCATTTGTACCACAATGAATTTCCACACTTTTGCATCTGCATGGAATTTTCTTTCTCCATGCTCACTGAATCCTAAATCCAGAGTTTATCAAACATGTCACTATACCAGAAAATACCCCATCCTAAGTAAAACTGTTTCCATGTCTCTGCTCTTCCTTTTAATTTTAAGCATACGTCACTCCCTAATATGATAATTTATTCCTTTCCACTTTGCTCATACATAAAGCAAACTCCATGAAAGCATGTTTTTGTGTTGTATCCCTTGCTTTGCCTGTGGCCTGTGAAACAGTACCTGCTAGTGCGTGTCACTTAACAAACACTGTGGAGTGAATTTCCTTTCTGACACCATTAATGAAAGTAGTAGAGGGTCTATTCTCAGTGCGACCTACTGTTGGAAGGGGACAGTGGTGCTGTCTTCTTGCCTGTCGGGATTGAGACAGGATGTGTAATGTCCGTGTAGGCTTAGAATACATGCAGCAGTGAAAAATTGTGAGGAAATCAAATGTTGGAATATCGAGGTCAAATGATCTAGTTAAGGTCAGGGAGCATATTTGGAGAACATGAAATGTGGCAGACTACATGGAATTAATTGACTTCAAGGACCTCTTACATAACATTGCTTTGGTGCTACTCAGATGAGGAAAATGAAATGCTGAACGTTATGGTTATGTCAATTTACCATGTAAACATGAAAGCATAAATGAAGACCATACACACAAGATTATGCTTGAAATTTATTGCTGTCAGAAAAGAAATCAATTTCTGTTACGCAGCATCATTAGTGATATCAGCTTGACAGTTTGAAACTGTCTGATCAAACATTGATTAGAAAGGCAAGTATGATGAAGGAAAGAAAATACATGAAATCAGGTTTTTGTAGCATTCCACTGTGTGTTTGATAGTTCTACCAACACATGATTGGAGCTTGCTGTGATATCAGGGATGAGAAACCATACGTAGTACCTGTATTTTCGAGTTGAACCTGTGAAAAAATAGAAAATAACAATCTCTATAATTTATAATAAATACTTTAACAATGTTTTTATTCTGGCCTGGTGTATATTAGCAGCTTATAAATGATTTTAGTGAGTATAATCGAGTGTCCAAAATTATATCTCACTCAGAAATGACAATGAAATTTTATTAAATAAAAATATGAAGAAATTGAAGATATCACCCAACTTCTACAATTAAACCTTGTTTTGGATTATTGCCAACATATTTCATTACACTCTTAAATATAACTTAGACATTTCTTTTATATTTATCTACTCCAAATAATATTCTATATATTTTTATTGAATAAATATCTTCAGTTGCTACCTAATACCTAGGGGATCATGTCCAAAGTCTTCCCCTTCATTAATGACAACAGAAAATCATTTGAAAATAATTTTCCAATGCAATTAAAAACAAAAAGAAATGCTATGAACTGTTTGAGCATTTAATTCTGTGACATTCCTCTTTTATCTCTAAAAATATGAATGCAATTTGTATTTAAATATTTACTCTGTCATCGAATTTGGCACATTTAAAGTGGTATCTAAAGAGGTAAAATTGATTTTCTAAAAATTAAAAACAATATTTCCATACCTTCTTGTTTGTATTTTGCTTTTTTTTTTGATTTGTGTCATAATTGCTCATTAGGATTCTTTAATGTAAGACTTCTCATACTTATTGGGTTATGAATCATAAGGGGATATTATTAAAATACAGATTCTTACTCCAAAGGTTTGGATATGGCTTCATGCTCTAAATTTATTTTAAGTCTGCAGGTGGTGCTTGTGCAGCTGCTCTAGATATTACATTTTAAGAGGAAAAGTTTGAAACAGCTTCCAGGACAGCTCCAAAGGCAGGGCAGCCTGTAGCCATCATCATTCACAACTCTGATGAAGGGCTTTTGTGTGGTATGTCTTAACAGTCTCACTATTTCTATATAGTGAGTAAGTATTATCATAATACCTATTTGGTTGATGACAGAGTTGATACTTAGGAAGTGTTCAGAATCCTTCAAGGTCAGCAGACCAGTGGTTGTCAGACCAAGACAAACCCTCAAACCCTCTACCCAGAACCAGCCTCTTAGCCACAGCAGAGCAAATGTTTCCTTTAAGAGGCATTTAGATAGATGAATACTCTTCAGAAGAGACTTTTAACTGTTTTTTTTTTTTAATTTTTAAAATTTAAAGTCTGATTCTTATTTTCTTCCTTTATATCTGTCAGCATTGATACTCATGGAATGTTAAAAAAAGTATCATATATATCTTAATATATATATGAATATCTTAATATATATATATCTCACAGGACCAAGCTTACCTCTTTATCAAGCTCAGTGGTTAATGAGGAAAAGGGTAATGAGATTCCTGGGAATTTGAAACCGAGTTTGTATTGTCCGAATTTGATGGGAGTGATGGATCTTCTGCCAGGTACCTGCGGTACCTTCTCTGCATAAACATGGAAGAGAAAAGAGATTTGAGAAACTAGTGCAAGTGTTTTTCAATAATTGTCATTGAAAGGTTGCATGATTTAAATCAATTGGACCTTATATGTCCATTACACGATTGTGGTTTTCAAACTTTTAGTTATGTTTTCACTTTTTTATATGAAAAAGTTTTAAAGAAAAAAATGATAAAGTATTAAAAAGATAAAATGATAAATTATTTACTGTTACCAACAATGTTTTGGTTCAATAATACTTATGGGATCACTGACTACAGTCAACAACTCAAAGCGAGCGATGAATCTTTTTTATAATATTACCTTCAATGCACTACCTTGCCAATCTTTGAATAGTATGGGGGAACACATCAATAGCAGAAAGTCTTTCACTATAAAGGATATCCTATAAAATTAGTGAAAACAAATAACCCAACAGATGTAAAAATACTAACTTTGGGAGGCAAGAAATTTGAAAAAATAAGGTAACAGCATGTTTCCAAAGAAACACAATAACCCTCTAATGACAGATCCCAAGAAAAGTAAATAAATGAATTTCACAAATGAACAAAAGAGAAGAAAGGGAAAAGAATATAGTGAACTATCAGAAGCAAATAAACAGAATGACAGTGTATGTCTTTAACTCTGTGTTATGGTTTGGATATGAGGTGTTCCCTAAAAGCTCACATGTGAGACAATGCAGGAAGTTTCAGAAGAGAAAGGATTGGGTGGTAAGAGTCTTAACCCAATCAGTGAATTAATCCCAAATAGGATTAATTGAAGTGGTAGGATGTGACTGGAGGCGGTGGGAATTGGGGTATGGCTATGGGGTATATATTTGGTATCTGGAGAGTGGAGTCTCTCTCTCTCTCTGCTTCTGCTTCCTAATGATGTGAGCTGCTTCCCACTGCCTTGCTCCTTCAGCCATGATGTTCTACCTCACCTGGAGCCACAAGGAATGAAGCTCACCTTCTATGGACAAAGACCTCTGAAACCATGAGCCCTCAAATAAACCTTTCCTCCTCTATAATTGTGCTGGTCAGATAATTTAGTCATGGCAGTGAAAAAGCTGACTAAAACTCTGTCATATCCTCAAATAGAGATTAAATTCTCAATGTTTTCAATGACTAAATAGATTAAGAAGCAAGCCAAACAAAGCAGATTCTATGTAATTCTTCATCCCAATATCCATGACATTATTCACAGAACTAGAAAATACAATCACATGATTCATAGGGAGCCACAAAACAGATAAAGCAAACTTGAACAAATGAATAAAAACAAGATCAACAACAAAATCAAATCTTGAGGCATTACAATACCTGGGTTAAGAACATACTGTTGGCAACATCAACAGCATGATACTGGCATAAAAACACAGAACGAAACAATGGAGAAGAATAGAAAACCCTGAAGTAAATCTGCATATTCATGGAAAGCTGATATTTTAATATCTGACAAGGGAAGGAAGAAAATGCAGTAGATACAGGAGAGTCTCTTGAATAATTATGGCCTGGAAATCTCACTATTCATATGCAGAAGAAAGAAACTAGACCCCTATATATCATTATATAAAAAAAAAATTCAAAATGGATTAATGACAACTATAAGATTTAAATCTGTGAAATTACTAGTAGAAAGCACAGTTGGAAAGTGATGCAGGATGGTGGTCTGACCACAGATATTTTAAATAGGGCCCTAAAAGCACAGGCAACAAAAGCAAAGTTGATGGGATTGATAATAACCATCGATAAAATATCTTTTAAAAGGCCAAGGAGATAATCAACAGAATGAAGAGGCAACCTGCAGAAAACATATTTGTAGAGTATTCATCAATTTCCAGAATGTGTTAGGAACTAAAATCAGCAAAAATCACTTCATCTGATTTTTTAAAAAATTGGCAAATGGCCCCAACAGGTGTTTTTCAAAACATGAAATATAAATTGTTAGCAAGAATATGAAAAAAAATGTTCAACATCACTAATCATCAGGAACTTTCATATTAAAGGCACACTTAGATGTCATTTCATTCTGGTTAGAACAACTGTCTAAGAAACACAAAAAACAGGTGCTGATGAGGAAAGAAGGGCTCATTAAATTACTGATGGGAATGTAACTCAGTAAAGACATTATGGAAAACAGCATAGAGATTCATCTAAACACTAGGAATACAACACCCATATATTCCAACTATCCCACTACTGAATATATGTGCAAAGAAATTGAAAACGGTATGTGAAAGAGACAACTACACTTCTTTGTACAGTGGAGCACTATTCACAATTTTCAAGATCTAGAATCAACATAGGTGTTCATCAGTGGGTGACTGGATAAAGAAAATGGGTGTACATATCCAATGGAATATTTTCCAGACATAAATAAGAAATTCTGTCATTTGTAACATCATAGAGGAAACTGAAGGACATAATGAAAAAGCCAGAAATAGACTAATCCTGCATCTGCCACTTATACATTAAGCTGAAACATCAATCTTAAAGAAGTAGAGATGAGACTAGTGGTTACCAGAGCCTGGGAATGGTGTGGGGAGGAGGAGATGAATAAGGATGCTTAATGGGTATAGGGTTACAACAGAATGGGTGGAAGAAATTCTTATGTTCCATTGAATGTTAATAAAACTATGGTTAACAACCCATAATTAAATATTTCAAAATTGCTATTGCAGAAAAATTTTGAATGTTCCCTACACAAGATATGATAAACATCTGAGGCGAGAGATATGCCAGTTACCCTGATCTGATCATTGCACATTACACACATGTAATGAAAAATTACATTTAGCTGGACTTCATACCTGTGCCTCTAGTCCACCTAGTCAGGAGACTGAGGTGGGAATATCGGGCAACCCAGGAGCTTGAGATCAGCCTGGGTATGGCAGAAAGAGTTCATATCAAAATGAAATTTAAAAACTTATATTGTACCCCACTTACTTGTATATTTATTATGTAAATTAAAAACCCAAGATATATTAAAATAATTAGAATTGAAAGTACATTCAAATATATTTGATTATAGAATTTTTCCTGTGAATGAAATAAGATAAATGTGAAATAAATGAGATTTTCTATCTTATTTAATATGTTTAGTTTAACCTATTAAATTTATAACTCTCAATATGTCAGAAGATGAAAACTCCTGTGTTATATGTCATCATCTGCCTTTATTCTTCATTAGGTATATCTTATATTTAATAAAATTAGCACCCAAAGTAGTCTTTACTTAAAGGCAATTGTTTATCACACAAAGATTTTTTAGTTCCAAGGGAAAAATGGGATTTTTCAGAGTAATGCTACTCCTAATGCTATGAATTTTCATCTGAGTCATTACACAAGATGTGTAGGTCTTTTTTCAGTCATCAACAAGGAAATTAGTGTGTACATTAATCATTTATGGTACACATTCATTTCAGAGAAAAGTATTTTTTCCCATAGAATAGATAAGTAGGAGGAAATATGTAAGGACTTTACAAGATTACTAGAGGAATACTTACATGATGTTCATGATGTCTGCCTCGATGTCTGTAATGCCTCTGTAAAAATAAAAAAGCTCTATTAATTTCAATATATATTTGATTATAGAATTTTCCTGTGAATGAACATATCTTACCTCTTCAGATGAATCAGCACTCTGGAAAAAGAAATAAGGAATAAGTTAATATCTTAATTTTATTATTCAAGATATTCTCAAATAAAAATGCACCATTTGCAACAATTATAATTAAACATAATAAAGGCAAAATCTTGGGTGGATGATATGCTAAACTTGCTATTTTAAAGGGAGAGAAACCTAGGCATTTCATAATTAATTTATATATTCAAATACCTATTCACTTCTGTCCATATTTTATGGGTGAAATGGAGAAAATTTTCATGACCACAGATGGGAGGTGAAAATTGAAAGTGAATTTTTGATTATTTTTATATGGATAATTTATAATTAGCTCAAACTCCATTTAAATTCAAATACTTTATTGGATGGCAGAGTCTACCATTTTTCTCTATTCTTAATATTTTATTTTTTCCCTTCTTTATTTTGCAACAAAATGTGATAGATGAGGGTCTCATAAGCAATTTTCCTCAAATATTTTTTGTAACTTCACTTCCATTCATTATATGTAAAGAGAAGAAGGAAGAGGAGGGGAAAGACGGATATCAAGAAAGACCTCCAGAGATTTGAAGGACTTTCTTTGTAATACAGAGCAGTCAGTGAAAACAAGCTAGTAGAGCTACAGCTTATATAAAGTTGAAATACAGAGCTCAAGTGTAAACTTGAGCAGAATTGACTTGAAAATCCTTCTTTTGACATATCAAAAGCTGGGGATTACATTTTGATGGACTTTGTTCTTTTATCAAACTTTACTAATTTCATATGACCTAGAAAGATTTATCTTATATTTCAACATATATTCTAAGCTTTAAAGTTTACTATTTCTGTAACAATTTTAAATGTTTTTAAACATAAAGTTAATTGTATTAATTGTATCTGAGTGCCTGAGATGATGTCCTTAATAAACTTATACACACTTATTCAAGTAATATGAACATAAACAAACATTAAAATTGATAAAGTCAGATTCTGATAAATGCAATATGATAGGTCGGAAATCAGGGAATAAGACAGATTCTTTAGATGGTCACTGAGAACACATTCTTCACCTTTTCCTGACATACTTACAATCATGGAAACCATGAGAGCCAGGAGAAAGGCAAAGACCAGGAACCTCATATTGGGCTGAGTCCTATGAAAGTACAGGTGAGAATCAGATAACTCTTCATTTCCACACTCACACAAAAAACATTTTTGGTCTCACTGTACTCCAGAACTTTGGCAAACAACCTAGAGATTCAATACAGTTGAAATGCATTGCCTCACATCACAGAGGGAAGGGGTTGGAGGGAATATTGATGTCTGAAAGGTGTGCTCTGATATGGAAACATTAAAGCACTATGAAAAACATAAATGAATATTTTCAATACATGAAGAGAATAGGAGGATTAAAGTAAAAAAGAAGGTAAATTTTGAGTTGATTATGGATGAGTAATAGGCATTTTGGGAGACTCAAAGAAATGAATCTAAGAGAAAAAAAAAAAAAGGTCAAAATATAAATTTGCCAGCATATAAAGGCAGATTGGAGATAGAATGACCATATAGATTGTTTGGGGATTATAGGGACTTAGATAATACCATTACAGATGGGTACAAAAGCATAGAGAAGTATCTAGGAAGTGGAATGATAAACCATTGGACTGAATTGATAAAGTCATTGAAAAGGAGGGGAGTTCCTTTGTTGAGAATTAGAACATTAAAGATATTATTCAGAAAAATATCAAATTGAAAAGAAGTGTCAGGAAAAATACTTTTAGGTACTCTGAGAAACTGAAGTTCATTTATTTAGTAACAATTGAGAATGAGGGGATTATTAAACATAAGTATTCTTCTAATATTCAGACAGACAAATCAGCAGTTAGCTAGGTTGCTAGATAGGTGATAGATAGATAGATGATAGATAGATAGATAGATAGATAGATAGATAGATAGATAGAAAAAGATTTAGAGGACAATGAATGTCCATACATAAATTTATATTTGAGGGGTTTGAGGAGCTATTTCCCAAAGAACAAATATATTAAAAAAATTGCAAAGAAATTTCTTTATGGCAAATTACAAATTACAAATGATATAGAAAAATATAAAGAAAATGAATAACTGAGAAGTCTGTTAGGTAATGTTAATTTTAAATAATTTAAAAAATCTGATTCAACATTGAAAAGGGCTATGAAAAGCCAATGTAAAGTGTTCACTGATGGGCAAAAAACTAACTTTCAGAAAGTTACTTGAAGTATGAACTCATTTGAAAGGGAGAACTTATACTCTTTCTACCAACTTTGAAGTTAATAGTTAAATGTGATGTAAAAGTAATTATTCAGAAAGTCAGAATGAGATAACCAGTCAAAAAGATAAAAGGACAGGCAATTCCCACCAAACAGGGAAAAGGAACTCACCCATCATATATCTAACATCATTCACTTTGTACAACAATTTCTGAGATCAGCTCAGAGGATCAGAGATCCAAAGGTCACATCAGATCTTGGCATGGGCTCATCAAATTTTTAATTGCTTCCATATGAAAAATTATTTGTAAGTAATACATTATAGCAATGCTTTTAAATTGATTTTAGTAAGAAAAGATTCAACTGAAACTTCATATGAATCTATTACCTGTACACAGATGAGACTGAAGAGTCAGAGATGCTGAGCTGAAGCTGAACTTAGGAGATGATGTGCTTGCTCCTCTAGAAAGCTGGTATATTTAAACTCACTGAAATACCACCTTTGTTTTTCTAAATAATGTCTGTATGAGATCATATTAAGGAAACTGAAACTAATGCCCAAAATCTGTCTCTATGAACTCAAAGAATCTGTTTAACAATGTGATTTTACAATAGAAGTTTGTGAAAACCAATTGACCTGAAAACGAATGGACCTGTCAAATGTTAATCCCTCTGTTAGTGGAGGTTTGGGAGGAGAGGACAGTGGGAAATGCATTCTGGAGTAAACCAAGCACAGAAATGATTGAAATGATAAAAACTTTTCTGTAGATCTTTGTGTACTCTGTTTCAACAAAATCACTTCCAAAAATGTTAGTTACCATTTACCATTATTTTACCTATTCTGTAATAAATAACCAATAGACAGAATTTGAATCATTACTGATCTCAAATGGGTTTCCAACAGATTATTTAAAAAGTATTTTTACCTTACTCCACTCATTTTAAAATTACTTGAAGTCATATGCTAGATGCAAATACTTGCTGAAATTCAGCAATTTTGGATTGTTCTATGATAAAACTGTTTTCATATATACAGTTACCCTAGGTGCTTAGTATCATGTATTTCATACAGAAACTGGGTATTTATAACTAGGAATGTGATTTCCTTTCATCTAGGGGCTCATGTTCCTTAATGGAACATGTCTACTTGACTACAGTAGACATAAAAAAAAAATTGCTGTATTCCTTGGATACTTTTTATAAATATTCAATTGCTTGCTACTGGTTGAATGTCCTCGAAACTATCAGAAAGTCATTTATAATATATAGATACATTACACAAATTCATGAATTTTTGCTCAAATGTGGCACAGTGGATCATCAGAATCAGCACAACCAGGGAACCTGTTTAAAATGCAAACTCTAGGTACCTCTTTTCCAGCTTGATGAATCAGATTCCTGAGGATGCACTAGAACATGCATTTGAACATCTCCAGGTGATTTTCTGTCAACTATAAAGTTAGAGAAATGATACAATCCACACGGCATGTGTTTTTAGACTTGATTGCATACATAGAACTTATGTTTTAACTTTGCTTATAATTTCATAAATAAATATTTATTAAATGAATCTTTCATGCCATATTGGAAGTAAGTCATTGAAAATGTTATTCTTTGCATAATATACAATGAAATTTAAATGCTTTCTTAAATAAATTAATTTAGAACAAATTTGATTAAGATTATTCTTGTTTTTTCCTTCTTGTTGTTTTTTAACTAATCATTCTAGATACATGTTCTCTTGTCATATGCAAAATAAAAAAATGTCAAGTATATTCTCAATGAAACAAAAGATATACAGGGTTCAGTAAATATTAAAATATGTTGAACTCTAAAAAGTAAGTCTGGCTTTAGTAATTTTCAAAGTATTAACCAATTGCTTCCCTTTTTTCATTCCTTCTCTTTTTCCTTAACTTTCCTCCTTCAATTTTATCTTTTTAATTCATTTCACCGGCAGGTTTAGTCACCATTGTGGTGAATCTATGGTATTCATGGTCTAGTAACTAAACACTAATACTTCAAGGCACCACTAAACAACAACATTTTAAATGGCCAACAAATTGAGGATAAAAATTATTTGAAGATACAATTAAACTTAAATCATTGATATTAGAACACCAAAATGTAGGCAGTATTACCCTCGTGTTTCTGCTTTGACAATATAAGAAGAGCAGAGACAGTGCATCAGTGGGAAACAGGAACAGTACACTATGAAAGGAAACTCCTGTGTTAGTTCATTGTCCTATTCTCAGGAATAGTATAGGTCCTTGTAAACTACTGACAGACCAGAACATGTCTGATATTATATAATTAAGTAGAACAGGTATTTTATTATCTGTAACCAAAAGCATGGTCCTTGAAAATGCCATGGTGTTCATTTACAAGGGAAATATCACTGAAGGTCTACAGGTATATCACAGGTATGGTATTTCACAGGTGCTTTAACAGTGCTACTCAAAAATGGCTATTTAGAGTATTTGTAATGTTCTGCCTCCGTCCTGCCTTCTCCTGTGTCTAGCCTATGATGAAAGCCTAGTACAAACCATCACCACCATTTATCTTAGTTAACTGACAAACACATCTAATGGTGTATCTGTTTAAACTACTGGAAAGAGAAACATTGCAACTGACAATACTGAAGGACATCTAACTGTCTAATGTACATCATAGAATTTTTTTTGGAAGTAGATTGTAGTGGCAAGCTCTGCTCCAGATTTTCAGGGGCTAACCACATAAATAAATCTATGAATACGATAGATTCACCACATAACTGATGATATAGGCAATAGAGAGACCCGAGTGGTGGCAACATGAGGATAAGGGAATAATTCTATAAAATGGACCCAGTGTCATGATCCCTCACATGCCTTCATTTTTAAAAAACAATTCACCTGCAGCCCTGGCTTATGTCAGGGGTATATGTTACAATCCTCAGAAACAACCTGTTATCTGCCAGAGAAATGTAGGCCTGAAATGCCAATAAGAACAACACAAGTTACCCTGAAGTATGTATGGGGGGTACTTTTGTGATCCATTCACAGATCAGGTTCTAGTACTCAGGGAGATAAAGATAATCTCCTGGCCCAACCATAACATCTGTAAGAATAGGTTCCAGTTAGAAGAGATCAGTGACCTAGAGTTGTCAAGGCAAGTGGGGACTTGAAAGTCTGATGTCATCCTTCTCAAGAGTCAAGAGAGGACCTGGGCAGGACTCTCAGGATACTTCCCTGGAACCCCCAATAAAGAGGGAAGAAGAGGCACTCTGTCCCTCTACTCTCTGAGAGGTCCCTCTCTCTCCCCTGACAATGTCCCCTTTTCCACTTTTCTATCCCTTCCACTAAACTCAAGCTTGTTACTCTGAGTGACATGCCTGAAATCTTTCTGGGTTTTGAAGGGGAGTAGTACACACCAGCCCTGTAACAATCGCACTATTTATCATAGGGAAAATGTGAGATATATAGGAGAAAATTTGGTAAGCAGCATTGTATTCTAGACCTAAAGAACATAAAATGCAGATTTTTATCCTATCATTTTGAGTTTTTTTGGTTGAACAGCTTATAGAAAATTAAGAGATTTCCAGAGGGAGAGTTTGAAAATGGCATAAGATAGTAAAATAATAGATTTCATGCAAGATTCTAGAAATCTTGAGCGCCTTGAAGTTTTTGTAGGGCCAAAGGAAAAGTATCTTTGCCTCCCTTCCAAAATATAAACTAAATCATGTCTGTAGGGTTTCTTCCACATCCAGAGTGGGTGAGGGAAAGGGTTTCTGCCTGAGGAATGTGCCAACTATAGATCAATCACTAAGAAACTTATTTAATAAAATAAATACAGGGAAAAAATTATCTTTTTAAATTGAAGGGGTTGTGACAGATTGAGCCATGCTCAGATCTGACTTCTAACAACAATGGAGAAACCCACTTTCCCTTTATTTTTATTTGTACAGGTAAAGAGGGACCAGGAGGAACTTCTCTGAGGAACAGGATGGGGTGGAGTTAAGGAAGCCATTTGCTTTAGCAGGTCATCCTGGTATAATTAGCATTTTCTCAGGCAATGAGTCACTCTGCACAGAAGTCACATACCCCAGGCTATCTAAAACAGTCTCTCATGACTGCCAGTTCCTGGAAGTTGGACATTCATGTCCCATGGCTCAGCCTGTCCTGATTCTGCTAGTCATGGATGACTTCCCACACATGTTCTTAAGTGCATCCATCTCAATTCAAAGATTAAAGTTGTTTGCACAGTTTTAAGTATATTTCACTTTCTTTTGTGACCTAATTCATCTCTGTCCATATCCTTCCTTCCCAATCTAAGCTGAACTCCTGGAAGTTTCCCCACATGCAGGAAACACATTCCTATCACAATGAAATTGCTCTCACTCTTTCTTCTGCTTGACATAGCTTTGCTCTATGCTTCCTCACATGCTAAATTCTTTTCCTTTCTGAAATGTCACTATACCAGAGAAGCTCTTCTTCAATATCTGGTTGAAAATTGTGTCTGTCATTTGCCATCCTTTTATTTGTTAAGTGTACTTAACACTGCCTGAGATATTACTTATTATTTGTTTACTTCCAGTCCATTTGTCTCAACTACAAATGTAAACTTCACGAAGGCAGGCTTTTGTTTCCTCTTTCCTTGCTAAGGGTGGACCGCAGATAGAATGGTGCCTGGCAACTAATGTCATTCAATACATGTGTCCAGTGAAAGACCTTCTTGACATCAATGATATAGGCTATGAGACTTTTTGTTATCAGTGTTCCTTGAAGGTATAAGGAACATTGGGTGACATCTTCTTGCCTGAAGTTACAAATAGAAGGAGCAACACTGTCTAATTAGGAAATAGTAAAAGTGTCCTCCCTATTAATATGCAAAGATTAGTAAAAGGTTAGGTTGGCAGTAATGTTGTAGGGGAGATTTAATGATCATCTGAGAGCAAACATGATAGCTCATGCCTATAATCCCTGCCACTTCAGAGGTGGAGGCAGGAAGATCTTAAGTTCAAGGTGAGTCTGCACATCTTAGCAAAAGACCCTGTTTCAAAATTAAAAATATAAAGGACTGAGGATGTAGCTGTGACAGAACACCACTAAGTTCAATCTCCAGTCTCATAAAACTATTTAATCCACTAATTAATAAAGTAAGCCCATTTGTAGTGGTTGACAGTAATCACTGGTGCAGCATGTATTATAAAACCACAAAACTGTCAATAAGCAGTAAAAATGTAAATGCTTTATGATTTTAACATTATTTTCCTTATAGAAAAGTGAAAGTCTAATTGAAATTTTGAGAACACAAACCTGTGAATCATACATATATTCCTCTTTAACAATCTAAACTTTTTTTTGCGGTGCTGGGGATTTGAATAAACTTTTAATAAGAACAATTATGTAAGAGGTGGACCAACATTTTCTCAATTCTCCACAATTTTTGTGTGTATGCATAGAAAGTGTCCCCTAAATTTAAAGGCTATACAAGATTGCCACAATGTCCCCTTCCTATGTGTGTCCTAATAACACTTCTTGGTAACTACAGGATATTATCCAAGAGGTAAACTGAGTTGACTGACATATTTTTCAATTTAAAAGGGTCACAAGAGACTTCCTCTTCTGAGCAACTTGTGTTCTTATTATTGAAATTATTTCGGGTCTGCATTTATCTGACAGATAACAGGTAGTTTGCAGAAGAATGTAACACCTGTTCACTTAAGCCAGGCAGGGCTTTTCAAAGGTGAAAGTATGTGAGGGGTCAGCACAGTGGGACCATTTCATAGAATTATTTCCTTAATCTCATGTTCTGTTCCTGCCACTAACTTCTGTCTGTATCCTATCAAAATAGCTAATTTGAAAACTATTACACACTTTATACCTTCATGGAACAGAAAAATGGAAGGTGAATAAAGATCACTTTCCATTTTAATATTTTGTGATTCCTTAAATAAATTTGAATGAGAAAAAAAGACATTGAAAAATATTAAATATACAATGAAGTAAAATAATTGTCCCATAGTAATGCTACATATGTAATACTTCTATTTATTCTATATATGATTTTCTGAAACATAATTATACAATGCAATGGCATTCATGATAGGAAGGAAAACTTAATGCCTGTGAACAAATGTTCTAGTGAACTTGGAGGTGACTTAATATCATGAAACTTCAGTTTTCTCATTTGGAAGAGTGGAACAGGATTAAATGAGAATGTGTATAAATCTCATTGCAAATAGAAATTGCTCAAATAGGGGTTTCAAGATGGCGGCCTAGAGGGCGGCTGCATTTCACGTTGCTCCAGGACGCAGGATTCAAAAGAGGAGATAGTGAGAGACTTGGGACCAACTCAAAGCCGCCGGGTGAGTCTCTCCCGTTGGGGAGGCGTCCTGGATGGGGCAGAAGGCCCAGAACGCAGGGAATTTGTGAAGTGGAGTTGCTCGGGGAGACGCCCCTCCCCCCACAGGAGCGGTAAACACGGACAACTGGGATCATCGTAGAGGAGGCGGCTCAGCACAGCGCTTGGACTCGGAGCAACCACTGGGGCTCCGGGCGCCTGCCTGAGGAGGAGTTGCGTGGCGAGCTGTTTAGACCCAGAACGACCGCTTCTGAACACCGGTGACCTGCCTGGAGGAGGAGTGCGGTGGGTCACTTGGTCACAGAGCCACTGCCCCTGAACACCCGGGGGACTACCCCGAGGAGGAGGAGGAGGAACAGGGCGGGTCACTTGGGCTTGGAGTGACTGCCTAGGGCTACGGGAGGTTGGCGGGAGGAGGAGACGCGAAGTGAGTTGCTTGGACTCCTAGTGACTGCGTCGGAAACCAGGCTGCTGTCTGGTGGAGGAGGTGTGTGGTGGGTTCTGGGTATCAGAGCTATTGTACGGGGCTCCAGGTGGCGGCTCAGAGGAGGGGCCGCATAGCCAGGCGATTAGGTGCAGAGTAGGGTCCCAGGAGCTAGGTGGCTTCTTGCTGGAAGAGCCACACAGAGACACGCCTAGGGGTGGAGCGAAGTTTCCAGGACTGCGGGCAGATTATCTGGGAGAGGCAGCCTAAGGAGACTTGCCTGCTAAGGGTGAGGCTCCCAGGCCCAGGAGGTAGGTCCGGGCCCCTGAAAACGTTGAAGAGGAAGACAGCCCAGTCCAGGTGGTAGTTGTAGATTGAGGGGAACCTCTCGGAGGGGAACTGACCAGCGAGACATTCCCACCGAGTGAGTCTTCCCTACCGGGAGAGGTTTTCCCACAGGGATGGTAAAACCAGAGACACAGGCACAAACAGGACTTGCCTCAGCCCACAGTCTAGTTCCCCATTGGATGACGATTGGTCAACAAGTGGAGACACCTCTGACCACTAGCAGGGAATATACGCCACCTGAGGGTCACCACCCTAGAGAGGCAGCTTCTTCGTAGATCTCTGCATTATCAACTTCCTCCAAGACTTCACGCTACTGAAGGATAAGAGGGGATATACTAGCAATCTTCAGGGACATTATAAGTCGATAGAGGAAATCTGCAATATCTTAATGACCCACTGATTCCTGAACAATATGAGAAAACAAGGGAAGAAAATGCCCCAAACAAATCTAGATGTTACATCAATAGAATCCAACGACAGCATGGCAGAAGAAATGACAGAAAGGGAGTTCAGAATGTACATAATTAGAATGATTAGGGAAGCAAATGATGAGATGAAAGAGCAAATGCAGGCATTGAAGGATGAGATGAAAGAGCAAATGCAGGCATTGAATGATCGCACCAATCGACAGTTAAAAGAGCAAATTCAGGAAGCAAAAGATCATTTCAATAAAGAGTTAGAGATATTGAAAAAAAACCAAACAGAAATCCTTGAAATGAAGGAAACAATAAACCAAATTAAGAACTCCATAGAAAGCATAACCAATAGGATAGAACAGCTGGAAGACAGAACTTCAGATATTGAAGACAAAATATTTAACCTCGAAAACAAAGTTGAACAAACAGAGAAGATGGTAAGAAATCATGAACAGAATCTCCAAGAACTATGGGATATCATGAAAAGGCCAAATTTGAGAATTATTGGGATTGAGGAAGGCTTAGAGAAACAAACCAAAGGAATGAACAATCTATTCAATGAAATAATAGCAGAAAATTTCCCAAATCTGAAGAATGAAATGGAAAATCAAGTTCAAGAGGCTTATAGGACTCCAAATACACAAAATTACAACAGACCCACACCAAGGCACATTATAATGAAAATACCTAACATACAAAATAAAGACAGAATTTTAAAGGCTGTGAGAGAAAAGAACCAAATTACATTCAGGGGGAAACCAATACGGATATCAGTAGATTTTTCAATCCAGACCCTAAAAGCTAGAAGGGCCTGGAACAACATTTTTCAAGCTCTGAAAGAAAACGGATGCCAACCGAGAATCTTATACCCAGCAAAGCTTACCTTCAAATTTGACGATGAAATAAAATCATTCCATGATAAACAAAAGCTAAAAGAATTTACAAAAAGAAAGCCAGCATTACAGAACATTCTCGGCAAAATATTTCATGAGGAAGAATTAAAAAACAAAGAAGCAAATCAGCAAAGGGAGGAATTATCCTAAATGAACTGTCAAATAAAGGAGGAACCAAGATGGGTCAAAAAAGAAATAAATAAATAAAATTTTAAAAATGAACCAAATGACCGGGAATACAAATCATATCTCAATAATAACCCTGAATGTTAATGGCCTGAATTCATCAATCAAAAGACATAGACTGGCAGATTGGATTAAAAAGAAAAATCCAACAATATGTTGCTTGCAAGAGACTCACCTCATAGAAAGAGATACCCATAGACTAAAGGTGAAAGGATGGGGAAAAACATACCATGCACATGGACTCAGCAAAAAAGCTGGAGTATCCATCCTCTTTTCAGATAATGTGCACTTCAAGCCAATGTTAGTCAGAAGGGATAAGGAAGGACATTTCATACTGCTTAAGGGAAGCATAAATCAGCAAGATATAAAATCATAAACATCTATGCCACAAACAGTGGCTCATCCATGTATGTCAAACAAATCCTTCTCAATTTTAGAAACCAAATAGACCATAACACAATAATACTAGGTGATTTTAACACGCCTCTCTCACCACTGGACAGATCTTCCAAACAAAAATTGAACAAAGAAACCATAGATCTCAATAACACAATCAATAATTTAGACTTAACAGACATTTATAGAATATACCATCCAACCAAGAGCAAATACACTTTCTTCTCAGCAGCACATGGATCCTTCTCTAAGATAGACCATATATTATGCCACAAAGCTAATGTCAGCAAATACAAGAAGATAGAGACACTACCTTGTATTCTATCAGATCATAATGGATTGAAGTTAGAAATAAATGAAAGAGTAAAAAACAGAAACTACTCCAACACCTGGAGATTAAACAATATGCTATTATATGATGAATGGATAAAAGAAGATATTAGGAAGGAAATTAAAAAATTCTTAGAGGTAAATGAGAACAAAGAAACATCATATCAAAATCTCTGGGACACTATGAAAGCGGTACTTAGAGGAAGATTTATTTCATGGAGCGCATTTAATAAAAGAAGTAAAACTCAAAAAATAAACAACCTGACACTACAGCTCAAAGCCCTAGAAAAAGAAGAACAGACCAACACCAAAAGTAGTAGAAGACAGGAAATAGTCAAACTCAGAGCTGAAATCAATGAAATTGAAACAAAAGAAACAATACAAAAAATTGACAAAATAAATAGTTGGTTCTTCGAAAAAATAAACAAAATTGATAAACCTTTAGCCACACTAACAAAGAGAAGACGAGAGAAAACCCAAATCACTAAAATTCGGAATGAACAAGGAAATATCACAACAGACATGACTGAAATACAAAACATAATTAGAAGCTATTTTGAAAATCTATACTCCAACAAAATAGAAAATTTTGAAGACATCAACAGGTTTCTAGAGACATATGAATTGCCTAAACTGAACGAGGAGGACATATACAATTTAAATAGACCAATTTCAAGTAATGAAATAGAAGAAGTCATCAAAAGCCTACCAACAAAGAAAATTCCAGGACCAGATGGGTTCTCAGCCTAGTTCTACAAAACTTTTAAAGAAGAGCTCATTCCAATACTTCTCAAAGTATTCCAGAAAATAGAAGAGGAGGGAACCCTCCCAAACTCATTCTATGAAGCCAATATTACCCTGATACCTAAACCAGACAGAGACACATCGAGGAAAGAAAATTTCAGACCAATATCCTTAATGAACATCGACGCAAAAATTCTCAACAAAATTTTAGCAAATCGCATACAAAAACATATTAAAAAGATAGTTCACCATGATCAAGTGGGTTTCATCCCAGGGATGCAAGGTTGGTTCAACATCAGGAAATCAATAAATGTCATTCACCATATCAATAGACTTTAAGTCAAGAATCACATGATTATTTTGATAGATGCAGAAAAAGCATTTGATAAAATACAGCACCCCTTCATGCTCAAAACACTAGAAAAAATAGGGATAGTGGGAACATTCCTTAACATTGTAAAGGCCATTACGCTAAGCCCATGGCTAATATTATTCTAAATGGTGAAAAACTGAAAGCATTCCCTCTAAAAACTGGAACAAGGCAGGGATGCCCTCTTTCACCACTTCTATTCAATATCGTCCTTGAAACTCTAGCCAGAGCAATTAGACAGACCAAAGAAATTAAAGGGATACGAATAGGAAAAGAAGAACTCAAACTATCCCTATTTGCTGATGATATGATTGTATACTTAGAGGAACAAGGAAATTCCACCAGAAAACTGTTAGATCTCATAAGTGAATTCAGTAAAGTAGCGGGATATAAGATCAATGCACATAAATCTAAGGCATTTCTATACATAAGCGATGAATTTTCAGAAAGAGAAATTAGGAAAACTACCCCATTCACAATAGCATCGAAAAAAATAAAATACTTGGGAATCAATCTCACAAAAGAGGTGAAAGACCTCTACAATGAAAACTACAGAACACTAAAGAAAGAAATTAAAGAAAACCTCAGAAGATGGAAAGATCTCCCATGTTCTTGGATAGGAAGAATTAATATTGTCAAAATGGCCATACTACCAAAAGTGTTATACAGATTCAATGCAATCCCAATTAAAATCCCAATGATGTACCTTACAGAAATAGAGCAAGAACTTATGAAATTCATCTGGAAGAATAAGAAACCCAGAATAGCTAAAGCAATCCTTGGCAGAAAGAGTGAAGCAGGGGGTATCGCAATACCAGATCTTCAACTCTACTACAAAGCAATAGTAACAAAAACGGTGTGGTATTGGTACCAAAATAGAAAGGTGGATCAATGGTACAGAATAGAGGACACGGACACAAACCCAAATAAATACAATTTTCTCATACTAGACAAAGGGGCCAAAAATATGCAATGGAGAAAAGATAGCCTCTTCAACAAATGGTGCTGGGAGAATTGGAAATCCATATGCAACAGAATGAAACTAAACCCATATCTCTCACCATGCACGAAACTAAACTCAAAATGGATTAAGGACCTCGGAATCAGACCAGAGACCTTGCATCTTATAGAAGAAAAAGTAGGTCCAGAGCTTCAACATGTCGGCTTAGGACCAGACTTCCTCAACAGGACTCCAATAGCACAAGAAATAAAAGCAAGAATTAATAACTGGGATAGATTCAAATTAAAAAGCTTTCTCTCAGCAAAGGAAACTATCAGCAATGTGAAGAAAGAGCCTACAGAGTGGGAGAAAATGTTTGCCAATCATACTTCAGATAGAGCACTAATCTCCAGAATCTATAAAGAACTCAAAAAACTCTACACCAAGAATGCAAGTAATCCAATCAACAAATGGGCTATGGAAATGAATAGACACTTCACAGAAGAAGATCTACAAGCAATCAACAAACATATGGAAAAATGTTCAACATCTCTAGTAATAAGAGAAATGCAAATCAAAACCACCCTAAGATTCCATCGATTATCAAGATTATTCCATGGCGATTATCAAGAATACAAGCAACAACAGGTGTTGGCGAGGATGTGGGGAGAAAGGTACACTCATACATTGCTGGTGGGGCTGCAAATTAGTGCAGCCACTCTGGAAAGCATTATGGACACTCCTTAGAAAACTTGGAATGGACCCACCATTTGACCCAGCTATCCCACTCCTTGGCCTATACCCAAAGGACTTAAAATCAGCATATTACAGAGATACAGTCACATCAATGTTCATAGCTGCTCAGTTCACAATAGCCAGATTGTGGAACCAACCTAGATGCCCTTCAATTGATGAATGGATAAAGAAACCGTGGTATATATATACAATGGAATATTACTCAGCCATAAAGAATGATAAAATTATGGCATTTGCAGGCAAATGGATGAAACTGGAGAATATCATGCTAAGTGAGATAAGCCAATCTCAAAAAACCAAAGGAGGAATGATATCGCTAATAAGTGGATGAGGACACATAATGGGGGGTGGGAAGAGTTAGTGTTAGGATTAGAGTTAGGTTTAGGGAGGGGGGCAAGAATGGAGGAAGGAAGGACTGTGTAGAGGGAAAAGAGGGGTGGGAGGGGTGGGGGGAAGGGAAAAAAATAACAGAATGAATCAAACATTACCCTATGTAAATTTATGGTTACACAAATGGTATGCCTTTACGCCATGTACAAATAGAGAAACAACATGTATCCCATTTGTGTACAATAATAAAAAAAAAGAAATTGCTCAAATATAAACATTAGGCATTGATATTATAATTTTTACCTAATTAATTTTCATTTTTACCATCATAGTCTTCACTAAAATGAACATCGTAATGAAATACATTCTCTGAGACTAAAGGAAGAAATGAAATTCAAGGAACAGTCAGGAAATATCTCTGCATAACAAGAAGGTCATCTCAACCCTCTATACCAGAGAGCAGGAGAAATTGGATTGCACATAGATTCCTTTTAGAAGAGTGAAAGTGGGATGCTTAAAGCACTCGTACCAAATGAACTCAAGATTTCCTACAAATAGGTGGATTATTTTCTGGCATTGACATGGGGTGAGATGAGTTGGATGCTTCAGAAAACTTAATGATTTATAATCATAGTTCAGTGGAAGGAAAAGGGTGAGCAGCAAAGGATCAGATGCAAGGGAATATTTTGTAATTACTGTTGTATTCTCTTAGAAAACACAAAATTAACACATGTTGGTAGATTTGTGTTATCCTGGAAGAGGTGCAATGAAAAAAGCATTAAGGATTTCCAGCACTGAGATTTTAACTTCTGCAGTTATTTAAATCCTGATGTTTGGTGGATTTGTTGCAATTATTCTAAGTATTTATATGAAGAAAAAAATGTAAATGTTGCAGTTATTGAAGGTATGTGTGGAAGGAAGATAAAAAGTTTTGGGCCAGTAGTAAATATAATTAAGTAGAACCAATAAATAGCATAAAAGGATATGGAAACATTAAGAACCTAGAGGTTTAGGTAAGGACAAAATAAAAAAATAATTTTTCTTCAATACTTGCCTCCCTTAAATGAAATCATGCCCTTCTCCAAAGGTACCCATCTCAACCCCCAATCTACTTCACCTGCAGAATTTGAAAACCACTTTTTTTGGTATTTATTTTTAGCTAGCTACTCCATGACTTCTCTCTCTATACTGGTCCCTGGAAATTTCCCCAAATGTCATAAACACATGACTACTACATGAGTTGCACTTGCAAGGAACTGCTTGAAATTTTCTTTCCCCATGTTTACTCATATACTAAATTTTTATCCTTTTAAAAATGTCACTTTACCAGACAGGCCATTCTTGACTCTCCTATTTAGAACTGCATCTGTCCTTGACCTTCCTTTCACTTCTTAAGTGTATTTATCACTGCTCGTGACACTCTGTTTTTTGTTTGCTTCATTCTACTTTTCTCAAATACCATGCAAATTCCATAAAGGCAGGCTTTCGTGTTTTGCTTCTTACTGTATCTGCAACCATTAGAACAGTGTCACTTAATAAGCCATAACTGAGAGCAAGTCATTGCTGAGCACACTAATGGAGGCATGAGAGGGTCTGTGTCTATGTACCTGCTACTGGGAAGTGACAATGGGGGTTACCTCTCAGGAACTGAGATTGGAAATGTGGGGATTGAGGTTTAGGATATAAACTGATGCAAATAAAAAAAAATATTTGCTCTAATTAGTTGTACATGACATTAGTACACATTTATACATTTTGATAAATCATACATAAATGAAGTGTAATTTCTCATTTTTCTGATTATATATATTGTAGGATTGTGGAGAACAGTGACAGAGGATGGGAGAGCAGTGACTGAGATTGGGGGGTCTCCGATGACCTCATGGTTGTGGCATGCCCGGTGCCTGGGAATGTTTCTGTGTAAGGGCACAGGATGTTTAGCTGCTGTACCAATGCCCTGCATGAGGGGGCTCTGTGCAAGAGTCCTATCAGTTCTGACCTTGATCTCAGGCACACAGCTCCTGGGAAGGAAGGAATTCTTATGCTAAGACAACCACAATGTTTCACCAGCTCCCCTTCTCCAGTTCCTGCCCCTTTACAGTAACTTTAAACAATGGTCTTTCTTGAGGGTTACACAAAGCTCCTTACATTGCGCTTTGCAACTGTGGATTGCAGCTGTGGAAAAGCTGCATAGATGTCCTAGTTTTTGTAACTTTACTGAATACAAAGAATAACGGTTACATAGTCTTTAATCCAATAACGAAACATATAAATAAAGATTGCTTGTATCACTCTTTAGATCTACAATTCCATCAGAGAGCAGAGCTCCACCGATCCTAGCTTAATCTTCAAAATCTGTGTTTGTGAATCTTTATTTTCCAATCCCCCTTTGCCCCTCACCAGACCTCAGAGTTTGGCCATGCTGGTCAAGGCATAGGATCACATCAGTCATGCAGTCATATATGTACATGAGGTAATAGTGTCTGTTTCACTCTACTATCCTTTCTACCCCATACCCCTTCCCCTCAGGCAAATTTTAAAAAGAATCAAATCAAATGTTACCATAAATAGGTCATATAATCTAATTGAGACTGTACACCACATATTTGGAGTATATGAAATATGATAAACTAAATTGGAATTAACTGACTTCAAGGACTTCTCATCAGGTTGCTTAATTATTATCCAAAGTGGGAAAATGAAGTGATTAAAGGAAGGGTTTTGTCCAAGTAGCCTGTAACTACAAAAATAGAAATAAAGGACATGTGCATAAGGTTTTGCTTGAAATTTATTGCTTTCAGAATAGAAATGTATTTTATTACTCAGATTTATTAGTGAAATCAGTTTAATGGTTCAAAACTGTTTAATCACAAGTTAATTAGAAAGAGGGGTATCATAACATACAGAGAATACACTAAGTTATGGTATTTCTATATTCCACATTGTGGTTTTGATCATCCTACTAAAACATGATGGAAGCATGATGTGATATAAAGTATGAGAAAACACATGTAGTAATTAGATTTTGAGGTCAAATCAGTATGGAAAAAGAAAATAACAGACCATCTCTAAAACTTATAATGCTATTATACATTTATATTCTAGTCTGGTGCAGAATAGTAATTTATAGATGATTTCAAGGAATGTTATCCAGAGTCCAGAATAGTATCACATGTGGTTATCGATGAAATAATTATTAGATATTTGAATAATTTTAACCTTCGTCTTCTGCAATATTAATTTCTTTTGAGTCTGTCACTAACCTATTTCAATCCTCCCTTACATATAGCCTAGACATTTCATCTACATTTATGTTCACCACATAATATTCAAATATATTCTTCCTTGATTATACATCTTCAACTATTATATAATGCCTAGAGATCATATGCACACATTTCCATTTTAACAATGGCAAATAATATTCAATTTTAATAAAATCTCCAAATGCATTTTAAAACAATTGAATTGCTATAGAGTGGTTCATATTTGTATTTTGTGATATTCCTCTTTTATTTCCAAAAATATTTCTGTATTTTGTAGCAAAATATTTAATCTTCCATTGAATTTGGACTGTTGGATATGGTGTCTAAATAGGCAAAAATGGCTTTCTAAAGAGTAAATTATAGTATTTCTATATTTTCTTACTGATCTTTTTATTGGTTTTTATTTTAATTGCTCATTAGAATTCCTTAATGCAAGGCATCCAAAAAATAGTGTTAAAAATCATATATTGGTATTGTTAAAATACTAATTCTGATACCATAGATCTGGATGTGGTTTTGTAGTCTAAGTTTTTCACAGGTCCTCAGATGTTGATGGCACATCTAAACCAAAGATTGTTTTTGTAGGAAAAAAAGTGTGAGACAACATCGGGACGGCTCTAGTGACAGGGCAGCCTGCAGTCATAATTATTCACAATTCTATCAAGTGATATGTCTTTTAAAGTTCTCACCAATTCTACATAGTGATTGTTACTTAATACCTGTTTTGTGGATGACTGAAGTGAGTTTTAGAAAGGACTGGGAATACTTCAAGGCCAGGAGACGAGACTAGTGTGGTCAGGCTAGGACACAGTCACAGTGTTCTCCTCCCCAGATCCCACACTCTTAACTAGAGCAGAGCAGAAAATTTTTCTCAGAAATACTCAGATAAATAAAAACACTTCAGAAGAGGTAGATCACACATTTCTTTGTTTCTTCTCCTTCTCCTTCTCCTTCTCCTTCTCCTTCTCCTTCTCCTTCTCCTTCTCCTTCTCCTTCTCCTCCTCCTCCTCCTCCTCCTCCTCCTCCTCCTCCTCCTCCTCCTCCTCCTCCTCCTCCTCCTCCTCCTCCTTCTTCTTCTTCTTCTTCTTCTTCTTCTTCTTCTTCTTCTTCTTCTTCTTCATCTCCTCCTCCTCTTCCTCCTCCTCTTTCTCCTCCTCCTCCTCCTCCTCCTCCTCCTCCTCCTCCTCCTCCTCCTCCTCCTCCTCCTCCTCCTCCTCCTCCTTCTTCTTCTTCTTCTTCTTCTTCTCTCTCTCTCTCTCTCTCTCTCTCTCTCTCTCTCTCTCTCTCTCTCTCTCGCTCTCTCTCTCTCTCTCTCTCTCTCTCCCTCTCTCTCTCATAACGAGGATTGAACCCAGAAGTACTTAACTACTGAGTCACATCCCCAGGCCTTTAAAAAAAAAATTTTTTTTTGAGTCAGAACCTTGTTAAGTTGCTTTGGGCCTTGCTAAGTTGCTGAGGCTGACCTTGAATTTTCAATCTGATCCTCCTGTCTCAGTGTCCTGAGCTGCTGGGATGACAGTTATGCGCACTGCACCTAGCCATCACACTTTTCTTAAAGTGGGGTGATATTTGGTTAGGTGACTTGAATTTTTTTCTCTTCCTTTAACTTTCAGCAATGAGACTTTTGGAAAGGAAAAAAAAAAATGTCATTGGAATAGAGACAGCTCACCTGCCTTATCATGTCCTATGGTTGTGGAGACATAGGGCAATAATACGTAAATGGATTTGGTGGTATAATGGATTTGATAAATATGATTCACATGGAGTATATTGGGGATATATTTCCTACATGTAAAAAAAAGAAAGAGAAAATTAGAGACCACCTAGACAATGTCAGTGTAAATGTTTCACAATAATTTACATTAAAAGCTTAGTTGACTAAAGTCTGTAAGAAGTTATATATCAATTACATGATTATGTTTTCATACTTTCAGCTGTTTGCACTTATATAAGAGAAAAGTTTAAAAGAGAGTAAAATGACAAAGTATATATTTAATGTTTAATGACAATTTTGTGACTCAATAATACATGTGGGTACACATATTATAGCCAACTACTCCAAATGGGCTTAAATTGCCTTTATAATATTAACTCTGAGCTAATATCTGGCCATTCCTTGAAATTACATAGGGTAGAAATTTCGTATGAACTTGGATTCAATCCATCTCACTTGTGATGCATAATAAGTCTATAGTCCATGGGCTATGCATGTAGCTCAGTGGCAGAGTGCTTGCTTAGCATACTCAAGGCCCTGATTTCAATCCTCAGTACTGAGAGAAAAAAGGGGGGAAAAAAAACAAACTCCAATGCTCTTTATTTTTTTTATTTTTTATTTTTATTGTAAACAAATGGGATACATGTTGTTTCTCTGCCTGTACATGGCGTAAAGGCATACCATTTGTGTAATCATAAATTTACATAGAGTAATGTTGTTTGATTCATTCTGCCATTTTTTTCCCTTCTCCCCCACCCCTCCCACCCCTCCCCTCCCTCTATACAGTCCTTCCTTCCTCCATTCCTGTCCCCCTCCCTAAACCCAACTCCAACCCCAACACTAACCCCTCCCACTCCCCATTATGTGTCATCATCCACTTATTAGCGATATCATTCCTCCTTTGGTTTTTTGAGATTGGCTTATCTCACTTAGCATGATGTTCTCCAGTTTCATCCATTTGCCTGCAAATGCCATAATTTTATCATTCTTTATGGCTGAGTAATATTCCATTGTATATATATACCACATTTTCTTTATCCATTCATCAATTGAAGGACATCTAGGTTGGTTCCACAATCTGGCTATTGTGAACTGAGCAGCTATGAACATTGATGTGGCTGTATCTCTGTAATATGCTGATTTTAAGTCCTTTGGGTATAGGCCAAGGAGTGGGATAGCTGGGTCAAATGGTGGTTCCATTCCAAGTTTTCTAAGGAGTGTCCATAATGCTTTCCAGAGTGGCTGCACTAATTTGCAGTCCCACCAGCAATGTATGAGTGTACCTTTCTCCCCACATCCTTGCCAACACCTGTTGTTGCTTGTATTCTTGAAAATCGCCATGGAATAATCTTGATAATCGATGGAATCTTAGGGTGGTTTTGATTTGCATTTCTCTTATTACTAGAGATGTTGAACATTTTTCCATATGTTTGTTGATTGCTTGTAGATCTTCTTCTGTGAAGTGTCTATTCATTTCCTTAGCCCATTTGTCGATTGGATTATTGGCATTCTTGGTGTAGAGTTTTTTGAGTTCTTTATAGATTCTGGAGATTAGTGCTCTATCTGAAGTATGATTGGCAAAGATTTTCTCCCACTCTGTAGGCTCTTTCTTCGCATTGCTGATATTTTACTTTGCTGAGAGAAAGCTTTTTAGTTTGAATCTATCCCAGTTATTAATTCTTGCTTTTATTTCTTGTGCTACAGGAGTCCTGTTGAGGAAGTCTGATCCTAAGCTGACATGTTGAAGCTCTGGACCTACTTTTTCTTCTATAAGATGCAAGGTCTCTGGTCTGATTCCGAGATCCTTAATCCATTTTGAGTTTAGTTTCATGCATGGTGAGAGATAGGGGTTTAGTTTCATTCTGTTGCATATGAATTTCCAATTCTCCCAGCACCATTTGTTGAAGAGGCTATCTTTTCTCCATTGCATATTTTTGGCCCCTTTGTCTAGTATGAGAAAATTGTATTTATTTGGGTTTGTGTCCGTGTCCTCTATTCTGTACCATTGATCCACCTTTCTATTTTGGTACCAATACCACGCCGTTTTTGTTACTATTGCTTTGTAGTATAGTTGAAGTTCTGGTATTGTGATACCCCCTGCTTCACTCTTTCTGCCAAGGATTGCTTTAGCTATTCTGGGTTTTTTATTCTTCCAGATGAATTTCATAATTTCTTGCTCTATTTCTGTAAGGTACATCATTGGGATTTTAATTGGAATTGCTCCAATGCTCTTTAATATTCTCTTACTCTACTGTTCTTTATCCATTTTTCTTAGTAATGGTCTTGTGTGTGTGTGTGTGTGTGTGTGTGTGTGTGTGTGTGTATGTGTGTGTGTGTGTATGTGTGTGTTACTGGACATCAAACCCAAGGCCTAGCATGTGCTAGGAAACTCTCTACCACTGAGCTATATTCCAACCCTTTTTAAATTTTATTTTGAGACAAAATTTTGCTAAGTTGCTGAGGCTGGCCTTGAACTTGCAATCCTCTTGAATCAGCCTCCCGTGTAGATGGGATGACAGGCATGTACCACCATGCCTGGTCATCTAACCTTCTTTAACTTTTATTTATCTTTTTATTTAGCTTTTAATTTTTTACAGGCTGCATTTTGATTCATTGTACACAAATGGGGTACATCATTTCGTTTCTATGGTTGTACACAATGTAGATTCATACCATTCGTGTAATCATACATGTACATAGGGTAATGATGTCTGTCTCATTCCACCATTTTTCATGCCTCCTACCTGTCATTTCCTTCTACATATTCTAAAGTTAATTTGGTGCCATTCATTTCTCTCTTCTCAACAGTAGCAAGGGGAATTTTGAGAAATCCCATTAATAAGACACATCAAATAATAGGAGACATTGATTGACATCAACAAGATGACTGACTGATTTAACATGCCTGTTGCTATTCACTACACAACAAAGGACCAAAAAAGAGAAAACAACACCCATTTCAATGATGTTTGAAACACAGCATCAAGTGCAGTAGGGACATACTAGAATTGTTTCAGATCATAAAGATACATGATGACCTGATAAAGGGAATTAAACACACAACTTCAACCCTCTTGTACCTTGAGGCTAATGCTGAACCAAAAAGAATATCACTCAGTAGGGAAAGAGTAAGCAAGAGGCCCCTGGCCATTGCCATGTACAGCAGAGACACCTGACATCTACTGTTAGAGAAGTCTCAGGCTCTTACAGGTTCTAAACCCAATGTGATGATATACTAATAAGTTATTACACCCTTGCATTGCCCCAGAGAAAGAGCTTGACCTACGCTGAACTCTATTATCTACACTCTTGCTGAAGGGTACCAGTTTGAAATCCCTGCCTACCTAGGAACTTATGAAGCAGTCAGTTAACACCCAAGCAGCTCTGTGACCTAGCTTGCCACACAGCTGAGATTTCTTGCTAACCATTCTTTGAATCTGAGAAATACCTGAGTGGCCACTAAGGGCAGATTGGTCTGTAGAGGCCTCCAGGAAATAATGGGGCAGATTGCTTTCCCACAGTCCTATATGTAAACAGGTGGCCCCACTTACCCTCTTACTTTCCCAAGAAGCAACAATGCAGTCTTGCCAGCTCACTTTCAGCCCTGAAAGAGCCAGGCAGCCTACCCTGGTTGGCTTGGCATACCTACCCACAATCCTGACAAGCAGTCAGGAAGTTTCCCTGAGTGGATTTGCCCATGTGGAAGCCCCAGGCAGCAATCAGCCTGCCCTTCTGTGGCTCCCAAGCATTTGGACAGCCTGTTCTCAGAAGGTAGTTTCACAGGACCTGAGAAGAAGACCCTCAACCATGCCTATCTACCTTGTATCCTAGGAAGCAGCTGGATAGAACTTCCTGAAAGTTTTACTCCTGGGGCCTGTGATGACCTTGGACTTTGATAGTTTCCTGTATTGAGTCCACTGGTGGAACCTGTTCTCCATGAAACCCATAGGAACAGAGAGACATCCCACCTTACTGTGGGTTCATTCTAGCCTGCATTCACGAACCAGTGAGAGCAGATGAGTCCCTCACACCCACCACTAGGAACTCTCTGCCCAGAGCTACCAGTGAAACTTGATCTACCTAAAGGCACTGATTCCAGTTATCACTGCAACTCTACAATCCCTTGAGTCTAAGGCACTGAGACCTACAGATGTTGCCAACATGATGCAGATGAAATGCTACTCTGATACTATACTAAATCACTCACCTGGAACCAAAGCCAACACAGTGCATCAGACCAACACCCTGGGACAATCAGCAGAATAAAATCTTTTTTTTTTTTTTCAAAAGACACTCTATAAAATTAGTAGAGGCAAACAACCCACTAGATGCAGAAGATAACATCATGGGGAAATAATAAACACAAAAAAGCAAAGTAATATACAAAGGAGTTCCTATAAAATTGGTAGAGAAAAATGACTCAGCAAGTGTAGAAATACTAACTTAGAGACACAAGAAGCAAGAAAAAGCAAAGTACCATGATACCAGAGGAATATAATAACTCTTTTGCAACAGATCCCAAAGGGAAGGAAATAGATGAACTGTACCACAGATTTACAAGAGGGTAAAAAAGGAGCAAAGCATATGCAAAACAGTCAGAATCAAATTAAGAACATGACAGAATATGTCTTTACATATCTATAATAACATTGAATATAAAGAGCTTAAATTCCCAAATTAAAAATTTTAGTAGGGCTGAATACAATAGAAAGAAAACAACTGCAATGAGTAAAACTGATCCCAATGATATTCTGACTATAAGAAACAGCAGCAATGTATTGGCATAGGAACAGATACATGTCCAATGGAAAAATTTAGACAACCCACAAATAAGTCCAGGTGTTTATGCCAGCTAATTTTTGACAAAGGCAGGGAGAACATGTAGTATAAAAAGAAAGTCTTTTCAATAAACAAGAAAACTGGAAATGCACATGCAGGAGAAACTATACCCCTGATCTCTCACTGTATAAAAATATCAACTCAAAATGTATCCAAGACTTAAATATAAGCCTAAAATTGATGAAACTACTAGATAAAAATGCCAGGGAAATGTTTCAGGATAGTGGTGTGAGCAGAAAATTTTAGATTTTACTCCAAACACACAGGAAATAAAAGCAAAGTTAAACAATAGCATAGCATCAATCTAAAAAAGCACTTCTGAAAAACCAAGGAAATAATCCACAGAGTGAAGAGAAAACATGTAGAATGGTAGAAAATATTTGCAAGGAATTCATCTGAGATGGGATTGATTTCCAGAAAATAAAAGGAAATAAATGGCAAAGAAACAAATGCCAATAGTTTAACTAAGTTCATCAAAGTTATGTGTTTCCATCAGTAAGCAATTTCCTTACCTTTTCTTTGCCATTTTAAGCAACATTATATTTTTCTGCAGAATTAACACTGACTAACGGACTTCTCTCTATCACTTACTTAATTTCATTTTGATTTCATTTGTCATTTGGCATAATACAAATTTTTTATCATTTCAAATTTTGTTCTTTCAGAAATATTTTTTCAAACCCCTTAAATATACATGTGTGTAAATCTACATCTATCTATATATCTAACCACTTATCTAAGTCCCTATTTATTTAATTAGTTTTCTATCTATCTACAACCAATTTTAGTAGAAGACAACCAATTTTAATCTTCACCTTGCTCACCTATTTTCAAAATAATAAATTAATTAATTACAATTTCTCCAAGTAACTACAAATACTTTTCTGTCACTTTGTTTAGCTTGAGTTTTCATTATGTGATATCATTAATGCTTGGATTCTCAAGAAAGAAACCTGGTTCATTTTTAATAACAATTATAAAGTTACTTCCTGTGGCTTGTGATTATACTTTGTAAATATTCCTTTATACTGTACCTTTCAAAGCATTTCAAATATGTCTAATGGCGTCATTTAAGCCCCTATAATCTCACAAAAACATCTAAGTGGTCTTGCTATTATTTCTTATTTTGTCCTTACATACTGAACTATTTGCCCTTGGCATGCTGTCATCTCTTAGTTTGGTTTCTTTGCAGTCTCCCAAAAGGTCTCTTTATTCATCCAGTATAAATTAACTCAAATTTACTTATTTTTATTTCAATGCTCCCATCCTGACCATCTCTTTAAAGTTTACTTGTGTATTTTGTGACACTTAAGTGTTTACATAGCAAAGCACTCCTCTAAACTCATTGTTATGTCCAACAAATCTCTAACTTCTGTGATGGCAGGTCATGTGTTTCAATTATGCTTGAATCTCTAGTATGTTTTTTCCCATGCTTTGGGGCATGTGTGATGGATAAATGCTTTGTGCCTAAGTGCAGGAATGAACAGTGTTACTGATTATCACATTGCTTTTGCTATTGACATCATATTAGATAGCAAATGATATACTACCTGGTACCGAAGAGGAGACGGAGGAGTCAGTATCTGAGCTAAAACCTTAAGAGATGATGTGCTTCTCTAGAGGGATGGTGTATCTAAATACACTTAAGTCCCACATTTGTTTTTCTGGATAATGGTATTTATGAGCTCATACTATAAAACTGAAAATAATGAAAAATTTGTCTTTACAAATACTCAAACTGAACAAGATGATTTTATAATAACAAGATGAAAAAAGAATGTACCCATCAAATGTGAATTGTTCTGTTATTTGAGGCATGTGTGGCAATTACAACTGCAAAAGTGTGCTGGAGTAAGCCAGAGCACAGGAAGCACTATCTTCTGTTGCAGCAGAGGCATCTCCCAGGTGGTGCACTATATGCCAAAAAGGTTATTTATAGCCTTACCAAAAATTTACCTCTTCTCTAATAGATAATGCAAAGAGGTATGACAATATTGAAGTCATTATTTATCTCAAATTTATTTCCTTCATAATAATATTTAAGTTGTCATTCCAATGACTTTAGAATATTTTAAATCACAACATACTTTGCACAACTTTGGCAATGTTTTAAGTATCGTATGATAAAAATGGTGCTAATATTTCAAGTGAAATGAACTGAGGAGCTTAGTACAATATATCTCAGTCAGTAACTGCTACTTAACCATGAGGAACTTGCTTCCTTTTAGTATTCATGGGCTTATATTTGTCAGAGGCCCATGTGTTAACAATATTATATTATACAAAAAGAAAAAAATATTTTTCACTGTATTCTGAGGCAAATATGTTTATCTACTGGCTTACTTCTGATTAAAGTGATTGTTCTCAGAACAGAATTTTGGATAATCACTTGTAAACTTAGAGTAAATTTTATATTCCAGTGCCTTTTCACTCATGGGACCGGCAGTCAGCCCCACCTGGGTGCCTTTGTGAAATGCAGTCTCTCTTTCAAAACTAGAGGAATTGGAACCTGGGGACATACCAGGAACCTACATTTTAACAAATCTCCAAGATTCTTTGTGACCTGTAAATTTATAAAACCATATTATCCACACTTAAAAGCATTATGTGTTTTAAACTGATACCACCACAAGATATCTTATAATAAACCTGTGGTTTAATTTTATTTCTAATGTTTTAGGGAAGAACAAATTATTGGGTGAAACTTCCATGCTATATTTAGAAATCCCTTTGAAAATTATGATTATTCTCTGGATAATATAATATGAATGCTTTATGAAGATGAAATAATTCCAGTGAAGCTTGACTTAATTATTCTTGTTAATTTGTCATGTGACTTCCAAGCACTGTAGGTACATAATCTCTAGTACATTCTCAATAGAAGAAAGATATAGGTTTCAGCAGCTATTAAATATAATTTACAAATGAAGCCCTACTTTAGTAATTTTGAAAATATCAGATGATGCAGTCTTTCATTTGTTTCATTCTCTTCTCCTTACTTTTTACCCTCATTTATTTCTTCACTAATGTATTTGGCCAGCATCATTAGTGTTGTGATAGGTCTGTGACAGTTAGGGCATAATAAACAACAAGCAAACTAATGCTCCACAGACACCATCAAACAACAGCATCCTACCAGGAAGGAAAAATTGTTGGTGTTAATATATACATTTAAGGCTGTAATCCCAGTGGGATTGGGAGACTGAGGCAGGAGGATCACAAGTTCAAAGCCAGACTCAGCAATTTAGCAAGGTCCTAAGCAACTAAGTGAGAGACCTTGTCTTGAAAAAAAAAAAAAAAAAAAAAAAAGACTGGGGATGTGGCTCAGTGGTGAAGCACACCTGGGTGTTCAATCCCTGGTACCAAAAACAAAAAACAAAAGACACATTTAAACACTATAGTTAATCTTAATTTGTTATATTTGTGCAGCTACCCTCTAATCTAGGCACTGTTTTACTCATTTTCTGCTTCAACAATCTAGGAAGTGCAGGGATTATCTATGACATTGGGAAACAAAAATAATGAAATATAAACATAGATGTAACCTTTATGTGTGAGTTATAGTCCCACTTTCCAGGAACAAAAGGTCATTTTAGAGGATTAATGGCTGAGATCATGCCCTGACATTTTAAAATTAAGCAAGACAGATATCTTCCTATCTATGACTAACACCATGCTCTTTGTCAATACTGTGGCCTTCATTTACAAAGCAACATCAAGAAAGAGTCACATATCACTAATGTAGCCTTACATTGATGGCTTAAGATAGTAACAGTGATATTTAAAGAGGGCTTTCTTCCTCTTCCTTTTTCTTACCCTGTTATTCCATTTTTTTTTGTAATGACAAACCATGCTATAATATATATTATGTTTACTATTTAACTAAAAATTCAGATTATAAACTATCTAACATGAGAAATGTGGAACTAACAAACGTGTAACAAGAGTGACTGTCTACTAGGTATCATAAAGCCTTTTTGGCACTGGAGATTGTCACAAAGTGACAAGATCTGTTCTTGATTTTAGGGGCTTACTGTTTGTGAAACACATAATGTTAGTGGTAACCACACAGAGAGAAATTCAAGAGAGAGTTCATTATAGGAGTTTAAACTTGGGAGAAGTACATTTAGGCAAGAGTTTTCAGACTTGCCATTTTATTGATTGCTATTAAAACTATGTAAGTAGAACAGTTCATAATGAAAGAAAAAATAGATTTAGAAAAGAAGTAGACTGAGGACAGATCCCCTAAATTACTCTGATGTAATATGTGACAGAAAATAGAGGAATGTGAGTAGGAAAAGATAGAATTTCCATGCAATTTTTATATTATGGAAACTAAGTAGATGAAATTTCAAGAAGAAACATTTAAAGTCCACAAACAAATGTAGCAAACTTGGAGATTACTTGATACCATGAAGTTGCACTTTTCTTTCTGGAATGTGTTTATTTGGAGTTGGATTAAATAAGAATGTGTACCTATCATGTTCCAAATAGAAATTGCTCAAATGTAATCTGTCAATATTATTGTTAATATTTTTATCATCATAATCCTCATTAGAAATCATATCTTAAAGAAATGATTTCTCTAAGAATGATGTAGGAAATGAAATAGGCAGAGCAGTGAGAAAATAGTTTCGTAAGACATGCTTACGACTCAACAAAGTTACAAATTAGATGAGACTTAGATTCCTTTTACAGAAGAGTGAGACTGGGAGGTTTAAGTAGTCATACCATGTAGGCTCAATTTCTAGTTCAAAATAGGTAGATTGGTTCTGGAGTTGATTACTGCATGAAGAAAGTGCATGAAGAAAGTTGGATGCTTTGTATACTTAATTATGTATTAGCACAGTTCTTAGTGACTTTTTATCTTGTAGATTTGACTGCAGTAGAGAAGAAATATAAGAATATGTAAGAATTTCTAGGATTAAAAGTTTAGCAAACAGGGTTACGTATATTCTGAGTTTCCTTGAATTTCCTGAAGGTATTGCAAGTATGTGTTGAAAGAACAATATGAAGTCTTGAATAGGAAGAAAATGGAATAAAATAAGAAATGAATAGGTAGAATGAAATTTTCCTGGCAACATGAAGGACCTAGAGGTTTCTGTGAAGCCAGTGTGATGGTATCTGTTCTTTCACCTTTGTAGACCTTACAAATTATAAATGAAATTATGCCTTACTCCAACAGTTTCCATCTCAATCCAAAACAGAAACCTCACCCCATGACTTTAATGATATGTACACACTTTCTCTGTGACATAATTTATTTAATCAGCTTCTTTTCTTACCTTTCTATACTATCTCCTTGAGTTTTCCCCAATGCAGAAAACATATTTCTACCATAGCAAATTTCCTCTTGTGCTTGTATTACTGCTTGTATTACTCAGAAACAGTAGAGAGAAAAGCTTGGCAGTATGAACTCTTCAACCAAACCTCAATTAGGAAGGCAAATACTGAGAAACACACAAAGTACACTAAATCATTGTTTTTCTTTTATTCCATATTGTCTTTTTGGTCATTTAACCCAAATGGGGTACTAGTGTGATATGACATGAAGCAAGAGAAAGCGCAGTTTGATCACTACTGAAAAAGAAAATAACAAATTATCTATTAAATTTATAATTCTGTAAACATGTTTAAATTCTGGGCTAGTGAAAAGAAACTGTTTATAAATAAGATTTTTGAATACTTTTGAGTGCCTAATATAGTAGTACCTTAAGTAGGCAAATACATGTTATATAAATATCAGAATAATTTTAAAAATCATCTGCATTCTTTATTTATTGTACCAAAAGAAGTCTTATATTTATACAACCAATGGGAATTGTCTGTGCATTTCAGCAAATGTTGCATTTTGGATATGTATTATACCCCAAAAGATCATGTGAGACAATGCAAAAATGTTCAGAGGTGAAATTATTAGGTTATGAGAATTGTAACCTTCGGGTAGATTAATCCACTTAAATGAATTACCAGGGTGGTGACTGTAGGCAGTTGTGGTATGATTGCAGGTAAAAGTCACTCTGGGTATGTCTTTGGGCATTACATTTTGTCCCTGGTGAGCAGAACTCTCTCTCTGCTTCCTGGCAATTGTCCAATGAGCTCCTTTCTTCCACCATATACTTCTGCTATGAAGCTTCCTTCACCTGTGGCCCAGAGCTATGGAGTTGGCTGACCACTGAATGAACCTTTGACACCATGAGCCCAAATAACCTGTTCATTTACTAATTATTTCTTGTTGGGTCTTTTGGTCAAAATGACACAAAACTGACTAAAATAGAAAATACTTATTGAAGAATGCTAAATAGTTTATTTTGAAGTCCTACTACTTTCTACAATTAGAATAGTTTGATTCAATTAAAATCTATATTTAATCATTTTGTTATAAAAACACTCTCTAATAACTAAAGAGCCCATTGCTTTAAGATCAAATTAAAATCAACTCTTTTAGTGTCATGTTGATGTTGTTCTTTCACCTCCTGATTTCCTCATAAGCACCCTGCACATTTGTTCAGGATTTCCCTTAAACATCATCCTCCACGTGCAATCATCCTTCAAGACTTAAGGCCAGTTTGTAATCATTTGCCTTTAAGTTTGTGTCACCATCAAATCCTGCTCATATCCCTTTTCTGGAGCTGACCTTCTGAGAGCAGGGTGTTTAGCTCACACAAGTTTCTGTAACATTCCCTACTTGGGCACAGCACATAGCTAGTAGGCAGTATGACATTCATCCACATATTTACATAGTATTTCTTAAACTCCAGATTTAATGAACATACCAAATGATCAATAGAAAACTTAAAGTCAAGTCATAAACATTTTTCTTAAGAAAAAGAGAGTTGTAGGTGATAGGCAAATGTAAAGAAATGAAAACAAAAACCTAAATTCCAGGGACAAGTGGGAAGGAAAGAAGGGGACAAAAAGAATGGAGGCCATTTGCACTGTAGGCACAAATTCTTTGATCTTATTAACCAAACAATTAATAAGAACTTTCTCCTTGCAAGAATCACTGTTTTTATCCCAGTTCAAGATATTCTGTCTAACATACATAACATTTTTGACTTAATAAGGTTGTTGTTTGACACTTCTAATAATAAATTTAAAATCCATGATAGCAATATCTAAAGTTAAGTAAAAAGAATAAGCTAAACATAAATAGATGTTTCTAGTTTTGGGATTTACATTATTTTGCACATTTTTCTAGGCTCCTTGATTTCAGTACAAGTAGAAATGAAAATAAATTTATGTTATGATGGCATGTGTTAAGGAGTTGTATCTTATGGCATGAAGAGCAAGTATCCTAAAAGGAAGGAAGATTAATAAATGAGTGATGGTTATTTGTCAATTGAAAAGGAAGATATTATCTATAACAAAGTCAGGATGGTTTATTTAGGTATAAAATCAAGTAGTGGTTAAGACAATGCCAAACTGAAGTTAAGGGACCACACAATTAAGAAAATCCAGTGAAGATGATGGACATTTGACTCTTTTTTAAAAGTAAGAATCTACTTGTGAAAGATTGTGCTTTGCTATTGTGGTTCACAAATTATCCATTAACATATTTTCATGCACAACATACCTTTACATATCTCTATGGTTGGTAAAACAACACAAAAACATACTTTTACCCTCAAAAAAAAAAAAAAAGCACTGATTTCAGTAAGAGAAAAATAACCTGTGTTTATAGGAATAACATATATCTCATCATATAAGAGATTAATGGAGAGATAAAACCCGATTTTGCCTGACTGGAAAGGATGGCTACATTTTCACCCAATAATATTTCTGCAAAATAACTTACGTTTAGTATACTATTTTGGGCAAGATGAAAAATGAGTTTTAAATTCTTATTTAATATGAAAATGTTATGATTTACTTACTGGGCGATAGAGGCAGATTTCTTAGGGGAAAAATTGGTAATATATTTCAAACACTTTGCTTTTCTGCATTGTTTTGTATATTTTCCAATAAGTGTTGTTATGGTTTAGATCTGACAGAGCCCCTCAAAGTCCCATCTGCTAAAGGTTTGTTCTAGCTAATGACACTTTTGAGAGGTGGGAAATATTTAGTGTGTGGGTTCTGGTAGAAGGAAGTGAGGTATTGAGGCTGTGTTCTTGAAGAGAATATAGGGACCCAGGACCCTTCCAGTGTGCCGATCTCTTTGCTTCCAGCTGCCATGATGTGAAAAGGTTCTCTGTCATGTGAATTTGCTATAATTTACTGTGCCACCACAGACCCAAAGCAGCAAGCCAAGGGACTAAGGACTGACCTCTCTCAAACCATGAGTTAAAATAAGCATTTCAACATTATAAATTGATTTTTTCAGGTTTTTGTCACAGCAAAAGAAAGCTAATTGTGACAAACACAGGACCATAGTCATTATGAGGAAATATCAGATAAAATTCTATACCAGAATGACAATGTAAACTTGGTCATGGTCAATTTTTCTCTAGGAAACACATTATATTTTGGATAACTGACTCATTATCTTCTCAGGTTCAGTTATTATGGCAAAAGATTATGACTTCCATAAAAAAATCAGCATAAGTTATAAAGATATATTTTATTTTCCCTCAAGTTGCTTCTCTATTTTCAGCGATGAAATATCTGGGAAGAAAGTGAGGCAAACCCTTCAGTGATGTTGAGATTAGCTTTTTAATGGAACAAGATAGATATAGGCTCTTTTTTCAGGAGGTCCTCTGTCAGTGTTCACAAGGTCTTTCATCATGGCAGCTGGAGTGAGGACATTACTGCTATTAAACAAATTTTACTGGAAACCATTGTTTTGGGCTGAGCTTGTCCACTAGACCCCAAGAGAATAGACCAAACCAAAATGGAACCTCTCAAGTGAAGTGCCAAATACTCAAAATGAAACTTTAAGGAAGCAAATGGATGCCCAAGCATACCAGTTTTTCCTGAAATCAGGAGATTAACAACAACTATTGGAAAGGAGCCCTTCAACATCTTTCTGTACAATAAGGAAGTTCTTCTGTTGTAACACTTACAAGAAAAGTAATTTCAAGAAAACCAGTATGCTTTTTTTAATTGGTAATTTATTTATTTATTTATTTTTATTTTTTCTATTGTTGTTTCCTTAACCCCACTGTACAAAACAAACAAACAAACAAAACTTTCTTTCATGCTCAGCAGACTTACTCTGTTTAAGAATGAATGAAATGTTGCTCAGTTCTAGAACTGCAAATAACAGATAGTTTGATCAATAAAGCTACAATTTTGGGTTTTGATACTATAATTTAGTTTTGTACAAAATATCAGGTGGGGAATTTTTGAAAATTCTGAAAGTATAGCATTCTAATCTGGTACATTTAAATGTATGCATTTTTGGTGTATTGTCCCCCAATTTGCTGTACACTTTGATATTGATGATTTGACTTTGCAAAATGAAATAGATGTTACTTGTTTCCAGAATGTTGTATTTCAAACAGTTTCACTTACCTCACTGGAGAGGGGGAGCTTTACTTTCTTCTAGATAGACATAAAAAACAGCAAGTTTTAAATTTTAGTTCATTTATAAGGCCAGATAAAATTGTTTTATATTTTTGTTTGGTGAGAAAATTTCTTCACAAACTTATCTGAAAGTTAGTTGATGCAGGTTCATTTGCAAAATCTTATGTTATATGGTATAAATATTTAATAATTTTATATTTAGAGCAAGTTACTGTCTTTACTGACTTTTCTACTTTTTGAAATTATTTGGGCACTTAGATTTTTAAATAAAGTCAATATATCTGTCACATATTTGAGTATAGAATGGTATATATGTAAACATGCCATAAACTGAAGTGTTTTATATATAATGTTAAGTTTTTAAGAGGAAAAACATGTTATTTAGTTTCATAAATTATATTGTTATCAATAGCTTTTGTCAATTACTATGTCTTACAAGTCAAATTTTAAAGTTAAAGTGATATTTCTGGTATGAGTACTTGACATAAGATAATCCAACATTATCATTAAATCCTTAAAAACTGATGGCAAAAATAGTATTCAGTTTCTCTCATCTTCAAACTTTCAGTCATTTCCTTTTATTTAGCATAGAAAAGTATTCCATGAACAAAAATGATGGAGACCAATTATTGGGATTAATAGATTGAAAAAAAGGGTCAAAGTATAATAGAGTAAAAGGGAGATAATTGGGACTAAATTTAATTTGCCTTGAAAATTCATATGTTCAAATTTAATCCCCAAAATATTGGCATTGCAAGTGTGACCTTTGGGTGGTGATTAGTTCATGAAGGTGGCGGCCTGAGATTCATGGCTTGTAAAACACCACAGAGAAGTCTCCGAATCTTCTGCTATATTAACACAAGGGAAATATTGGGCATTTATGAAAAAGGGAGGTGGCCCTCAATACCTTCAGAACTGTGAGAAATGTATTTCTGTTGTTAGAACCTACCCTATGTATGGCATTCTTTGCATAGCAACTAGAATAGACTGGGATGAGAAATAGATAAATCAATTGATGTCAAAAGCCAATCACTGATATTTTTCATTTTTACCCATTTTTTAAATGTAGGAAATCAAATTCTAGGTTTTAATCTTCAATTTGTTACAAATTTAAGGATGTGCTGAAATATTCCACAATGTATGCTTAAGGCATAGAATGACAATTTATCAAAAGCTTGGAGCACCATTAAGAACTTGTGAGGAGACTGGGTGACAAGTTTGAGGTAATTTGAGTTCGTTTTCTCTGTAGATTGAGGAAGAATTTGTTAGATATGCCTGTGATATTCTTTGAGAGGAATAACAATAATGATACTAATATAGTTTTTTAAACGCACACAACACTTACTAATCTTCACTTACTTAAATACTCAGTATTTTTTATAAAAGATATGATTAGTTTCTCACATACATCTGATGCAAAAATGAAACACAGTTTGAGGTATTTTTCACTAAGCAACAGAGCTATTAAATTGCAAAGTTAAAACTCATGCCAACATCTTCCAAGTATGAGGCTGTATGCTTTTTACAGATTGTTATCTTGCATCTAACTGTCAAGGACTCTGAACTATTTTTAAAAGAATGATGAAACTATGACATTATTTTAACAAACCCATGAATAATGTTGCCAAATTAACATGAGTTCTCAAGAAAATCAACAGTGAATAATGCATATTTTCTCTCATTAACTAAATTCAACTCCAACACAACAGCAACAATATTTTAAGAAAACAGTGAAATTAGTACACTTCAATATTCTGAAAAGGAAGTAGTTGTGTTGTCTTTAATTGCTGCTTACTAGTTCTGGGTAACAGATTTAGAATGTAGTCAATGTTGCTCACATAGTCCCTGATGTCATGTGTTGATAGAAAAAATTCCCTAGGTTTTCTGTCTTTAAATTAGGCCAGAAGTGCTAAAAGTTCCTTATACTTAGCTTTACAGAAGCAGAAGGCAGGCAAGGATGAGAATCTTCATGATAATTCCGTGGAAGTAGAATCAGGAATTCAAGTCCTTTTTTAAGTTGTAAGTTTCACTTTCTTCCTTCATTCTTCACTAATTCTTCACTAATTAATATATTGAACTTTATGAGGAACTGTTGTAATAAATCTCTGATATTCAAGGTCTAGTAAACAACAATGTGCCAAAAACACTGTAAAAGAAGAGCATCCTACCATTTAAAAAAAGGGATAATGTTAACATACACATTAATACACTCAATTAAACATTTTATTTTTCTTTTTGGTACCAGGGATTGAACCCAGGAGCACATAACCACTGAGCCACATCCCTAGGCCTTTCTATTTTTTATTTGAGACAGGGTCTTAGTAAGTGGCTTAGGGCCTAATTTTCTGAGACTTGCTTCCAGTGTAAAAATCTCTTGTCTCAGTTTTGCATTAAACGTAACTTGTGCATATTTAGGGTGGAACACAAAAAAATGGGGATTATTTTGCTCATATTTCCTACTACAAGAAGTTAGGAAATACAGAAATGAAGTATGAATGTGGAAAACAGGATAAGTGAACTATAAACAGAAGTATGCTTCCCTGTGTGAGTTACCATTTTACTCCAGGAACAACTTGGTGATCGAGACCATTACTTCACATTTTATAATTAAGTAAGACTGACATCTTAATCTCTGTAACAAAATGTCATGCTCTTGGAAAATGCCATCAACTTTACTATAAGAGAACATCACCCAAGAGATACTGCTGTACCACAGGTGTGTCATTAAATTGGTGGCTTAAGGATGCAACCCAGAAAGGGATACTTTTAGTGCTGATTTCCACTGAACTTTACTTCTCCTTCTCCTACTGCTTCTTCATTTACTCTATGACTAAAGCAGGGTGCAGGGTATTGACATTCTGCAATGTTTATTTAACTTAACACAATCTTATTTGATGTAACAAGTTCTAAAATAAGAAATTCTGTAAATGACATATGTGGATGAATACATGACATGTCTCTTAGATGACAGGGAACCTGATTGGCACTGGTGATACCTGGTGACTAGCTCTATTCCTGGTCTTAAGGAACCTCCTATATAACTGGAGAAACAGGCAAGGGCAAGGGCAGCTGCAGAAGGAAACTAAAGCAAAGGTGAATTACATGAGTTTAAATTGGAGAAGTTTCACCTGCTGCTTAGGATTTCCCAGATTGTTGGTCAGTCAGGAATGTTGTAGGGCATGTCTCACAGACAACATTGATGTGATTGTGAAAGAGTATAAAGGAACCCATGAAAATCTCTGAGAAGGAAAAGAGTAGAAGAAAAGAAGAGAATTTCCAAGTAATTTGTATATCCTGGAGGCCAAAGGGATGAAATTTCAACAAGGAAAACTTAATACCCATGAGCAAGTGTTACATTGGAGGTTGCTTAATGTCACTAACCTGCAGATTTCTCATTTGGAAAGTGTTATTATAGGTGCAGCACTATTAAAGAGGAATGTGCATAAATCAAGTTTCCAATAGGAATTACTCAAATATAAACACTAAGCATGATCATTATTTTTACCATAAAATATTAATTTAATTTACATATAAAAGTCTTCATTGGAAAGATATTTTTTACCACTACTGGAAATTGTGCCTGTGGGCATTATATACCTGAACTACTTACCCAGAGTATTTTTTTTTTTTTTTTTTGAGACAACGTTTTGCTTATTTGCCCAGGTTGACCTTAACCTTACCATTTTCCCTCCTCACCACTTACATCACTGTTATTACAGGTGTGCCCCATCACACCCAGCTTGGGAGGAACATCTTCAGGAGAGCAATTCTTCAAGAGTTATGGGGAAAAAGAAAAAAAAAAACAATGTGAAAATATTTGGACCACATGAAAGTCATCTCAAGTCTTCACAGTGGAAGTCAAGATTTAGAACTTAGAAAAGAGATCATTTTTAACAGAAGGAATTGAAAAACTTTACATAGTCATACCAAGTGATCACATATCATTGTCAAAATGGGTTGTTTTCTGGAATTGATTACAGAGTGAAATATGTTAGCTGCTTCACAGAATTAATGATATATTATCACAACTCTTTGGAGGGAAAGGGTGAGAGGTGGAGGTGTGGGACCAAATAGGAGGAAAGATTTTGTAAGCAATTCCTTTTCTACTTGTTCTGGTCTCCTTGAAAATTTCCTAATTTCTACCACAGTGAATTTGCTCTTGATCTTGCTTTTGCAGGGATTTTTTATTTTTTATTTTTATGTTTTTGATATTGAAGATTGAATATAGGTTCCTTAACCACTAAGTTAAGTCAACAGAATTTTTATATATTTTATTTTGAGACAGGGTCCTGCTGAGTTGCTCAGGGCCTTGTGAAGTTGCTGAGGCTGACTTTGAACTTGCAATCCTGCCTTAGCCTCCCGAGATCCTGGGATTACAGGCATTTGCCACCATGCCCAGCTCTTTGTGGAATTTTCTTTCTCCATGCTCACTCACAGGTTAAATGTATATCCTTTGAAAAATAGTCACCATTTCACCTGCTGTTTTGTTGCCATGACCAAAAGTCCTGGCAAGAAGAATTTTATAGGAGGAAATTCATGTGGTGCTCATAATTTCAGAGGCCTCAGTCCACAGACAGCCAACACCATTGCTTTGAGCCCTAGATTAGACAGAACATCATGGTGTAAAAGTGTGGCAAAGGAAAGCAGCTCAGAACAAGCCCACCTGGAAATAGAGAGAGTGCCTCACTCATCGGGGATAATACTTATACTCTCAAGGCATGCCCAAGTGACCCACCTCCTCCAGCCATACCCTACTTACTTAGAGTTACTAACAGTTATTTCCTATAAGGTGATCAATGCACTAGTTAGTTTAATGTTCTCATAATCCAGTAATTTTACCTCTAAACTTTCTTGCATTGCCTCAAACATGAGTTTTTGGGGGATAGCTCATATCCAAAACATAACAACCATTATACCACAAAATACACCATCCTATGTAAAACTATGTCTATGTCTTTGCCCTTTTTTTTACTTAAGTAAGTTCACATATCAATACCTGACACAGTATGTATAATATTACCTGTCTACTTCTCTCAAATACAAAGCAAGTTCCCCCAAAGCAGTCTTTTGTATTTTATTATGTGCTCTGCCTGTGTCATGTAGAATGCAGCTGCTAATTATTGTCACTCAACAGACTCCTATAGTCAAAGTTCACTCTAGCACCACTAATGGAGGCTGGAAAGGGTCTGTTCTCAGTGCTTCCTGCTGTTGGAAGGAGACATTTGGGGTCTCCTCCTTGCCTGTAGGGACTAATAGTAAATGAGAGAAACTTGGAGTTTACTGTGCATGCTGTGGATTATAAAGAAGAAAATAAAATGTATAACTAGGTCAAATAATGTAGTTGATGTTGGGGGCCATATATTTGGAAGTTGTGAAAAAGGAAAGAACATGGAATTAATTGACTTCACTGACTTATATAGAGTTGCTTTGTTGCTACCAAATTGGAAAAAGGAAGTGATTAATATGAGGATTATATCAATTTAGCCTACAAATATGAAAATGTAAATAAAGACCATACACATCAGATTTAATGCTCCCAAGTTTATTGGTTTGAGAAAAGAAATGAATTTGTTTTATTCAGAATCACTAGGGAAATCAGTTTAACAGTTTGGAATGGAAACTGTCTAAGCAAACATTAATTAGAAAGGCAAGTGTCACAAAGGGCAGAAGATACACAAAATCATGTTTTTTCAGAATTTCACATTGCTTTGGATCATTCTGTCAAGAACTGGTGGGAATATTTATTGATGCCAGGGATGAGAAAACTCATGTAGTAACTGGATTCTCTTGTCAAACCTGGACATGAAAATAAAAATACATATCATCTCTAAAATTTACATGGCTATTTTACCATTTATATACTTATATAATACTGTGTAGCAATTTTTAGGTAACTTTAGTGAGTGAAACCCAGTGTCCAAAGAGTGTCTCACAAAGATGCAATTGAATATTGTTAAATAAAATTCTGAATACATTTCAGCTATCATCCAGTTTCCACAATCAAATTTTTTTAGGTATATAACTATTGTAGTTTATTTCATCTTTAAACATAACTTCGATATTTCATTCTGTTATTTACCACAAAAACTTTCTAACATATCCTTGCTTGAGTCATTATCTTCAGTCACAAGGTCACATTGACTCTCCTCAACTTTATCAGTGCAACAGAAAATTTAATTGGAATAAACTGAACAAATGCAATTAAAACTATTGTAATATTACAGACCATTATATATTTATATTCTGTGACATTCCTGTTTTATCTCTAAAAATATGGCAGAATTTGTATTGAACTATTTGATATTTCTTTGAATTTGGAAACTTCAATGGGGCTTCTAAAGAGATAAAATAGATAATTTCCTATAAATAAAATAGATTAACTTACTATACCATCTAGTGGGTACTCTCTTTTGGTTTATCATAATTGATCATTAGAATTCCTTCTCATATTGATTGTGTAAAGGATCATATGGGGATACTGTTAAAATGCTGCTTGTGCAGCAGCTTCAAAGATTGTATTTTTAGGAGGAACACTTTGCAACAGCATCCAGGAGAGTTCTACTGGCAGATCAGTCTGTAGTTTTAATTGCCACTCAACAAACATGTGTGTACTGATAGTCCATTCTGACACCACTGATGGAGGTTGGAGAGGGTCTATTCTCAGTGCTTCCTGCTATTGGAAGGGGACATTGGGATCCCCTCTTTGCATGAAGGGACTGAGATAGTAAATGAGAGGACCTTGGAGTTTATTACGCATGCTTTAGATTATAAAGAGGTAAATAAAACCTTGGAATAACTAGGTCAAATAATGTAGTTGATGTTGGGGGCCATGTATTTGGAGGTTGTGAAAAAGGCAGACCATGAAATTAATTGACTTCAAAGACTTCTTATATAGAGTTGCTTCATTGCTACCAAAATGGCTCAAGGGCTTTCAAGTACTGTATCTTTTAACAGTCTCACTGATTCTATAAAGTGATTAAATATTATTATAATACCTATTTGGTTGATGACAGATCTGATGTTTAGGAAGCATTCAGAATTTTTGAGGTCAGGAAACTAGTGATTGATGGACCAGGACAAACCCAGGTATCCCCCTCCCTACAACCCAATCTCTCAACCAGAGCAGAACAGATACTTTCTCTCAGAAGTATTTTGATCACTGAATGCTCTTCAGAAGACCTTTACCAAGATACAATACTTAATTGGGTTGTTTATTTTTTATTTGATGTGTTTGTTTTTTCTTCCATTAACTGTTAGCATTGATACTTCAAGAAAGCTTAAAAATAGTCATAAGATCCAGTTTACCCCTTTAATCAAGCTGGTTGTTACTGAAGAGGAGGGTAAAGATATTCTTGGGACTGTGAATCCAGATTTGTGTTGTCTGGAGGTGATGGGATTGGTGAATCTTCTAAGCTCAGATATCTTCGATGCCTTTTCTGCATATACATGGAAGAAAATATAACATATTTGAGGCAATGTTAGTGTGATTGTTTTATAATAATTGTCATTAAAAGATTAGAAGATTAATGTCAATAAGAAACTATATATCCATTGTAGGATTGTATTTTCAAACATTCTTTAGGTTTTCTCTTTTTAAAAAAAATGTTAAAAGAAGTTAAAATGATAAAGCATTAATATGTCCTGTTTATTGACAATGTGGAAGTACTGATTGTAATCTGTGTATTACATCTTCTTTATGATATTACCTCCAAGCTAGTGCCTTGCCAATTCAGGAATATTTCAGAAAGGAGAAATTTCGTATCCTCAAATTCTGAAGAATCCATCCATCACCTCTTTACTTATCATATATTTACTGTTTTTTAATTCTGCTATACTTTTCATAATCTGATAATCAAATATAGTCATGATTCCTTCTAAATATTTTTGGGGTAACATTTTAATTCCTCTATTTTGTAGTTTAGTAAAGGGATATTTAGACAGGTTAAATTGATATGCTCTTCAAATAATATCAGTCTTTGATATGAGAAAGATGTATAACTGTATGTGCCGGAAGCACTCCACTCTACAAAATGAAACACATTAAAAAAAGATAACACCTACCACAATGAAATGTTTGAGGCAGAGTGCCAGATGCCATGACATATGGTAGAATTTTTCGAGATCACAGAAGTACATGTTGTTTTATAAAGGGAAAAACACACACAGCTTCTACATTCACATCTCTTGAGATCAGCCCAGAACCTTCACTCATTAGGGACAGAGTGAGCCTTAGGCTCCTGACAGTCCCTGTTCATGCCAGAGTTACCTGAGCTAGGGCCTTCACTGCTGCAGGTTATGGTCCTCAAATACCCTCAATCCAATTTGGGAGATAATAGTTGCAACATCTTTGCTTTCACTGGAGAAGGAGCACAGCTAACATTGTACCCTTCCACCTGGCCTTCAATGAAAGGTACCATATTGATACCCCTACCCTTCCAAAAATTTATAAAAGCAATCAGACTCTCCCTCCAGCATTCCCCTAGTCCTTTTCCCTCACTAAGCAGCCAAGAGATCCTGCCTGTTCCTCAGGACCAGGGAAATATCTGGATGACCAACACTGAGCAGTTTGCTCTGCAGAGGCACTCACATAAAAATTAGGTAGCCCTGCCCAACAAGATGACATGAAGCTTTCAAAGAAACACAGTAGCTCCCTGGCAAGAGGTTCCAAATGAAAGTAAATAAGATGGGATAAGGAAGAAAGGATGCAAACTGTGAGAAACAAACTAACAGAATAATATCTGTCAGTCATGTTCTTGAAAATACAGAGATTAAATTCTCCGTGGCTTTAGATTGGTTGAATAGTTGAAGAACAAAATAAAACCAAAGAGATCCCATGCAATTCCTTATTAAAATACCAATGCCCTTCTTCACAGAGCTAGAAAATACAATTAGAAAATTCATAATGGAACACAATAGGCCCTAAATATCCAAAGCAAACTGGAACAAAATATATAAGTAAGCAAATAAATGAATAATATAAAAAATAAAACCAGAGACTTTACCATACATGAGCTCAAAACATACTGACACTAAAATAAACACGTTGCTATTGGCATAAGAAAACTGTATAGAGCAATAGACAGAACAAAGAATCCAGAAACAAATTCACATGTTCATGGCAAGCCAATGTTTGACAAAGGCAGGAAGAAAATTTACTGGAGGTAGGACAATCTCTTCAATAAATGTGGGTTGGAAAACTCCTTATGCATGTGCAGAAGACACTAGACCCATACCTCTCATTCTATAATTCAAAATAGATCAAAGACTTAAACTTAAGCCTCAAATCTATGAAATTATTCAAAGAAAGCATAGTGGAAATACTGCAGGATAGTGATCTGGCCACAAAAAATCACAGTAAGCAAAAGCAATGGTGATGAAAAGAATTACTTCTAAATAATATATCTTTTTAACAACCAAGAAATAATCAACAGAAAGAAGAGCCTTTGCAAAATATTCATCTGATAGAGTATTTCCAGACTACCTTAAGAACTAAATAACAGCAAAAAGTATGTAATCTGGTGAAAATTTGGTGAATAACCTGAGGAGACAATTCTCAAAACTGGATATGCAAATTGTAATATATGAAAAATGCTCAACATCACTAAGATCAGAGAAATTCTTTTGAAAACCAGAAGTTAATGTCATTTATCTCTGGTTAGGATGGCTACTCTCAAATAACAACACACACACACACACACACACACACACACACACACACACAAATATGCTGGTGAGGAAAGGGGGACTCTTGTTCACAGCTGAAGGGAATGTATTTTAGGAGAACCATTATGAGAAATAGTACAGAGCTTCCTCAAAAATCTGGAAATAGAATACCCATGTGTTCCAGCATCACAGTAATGTGTATATGCAGTGGAATTGAAATCAATATGCCGAAGAGACATGCACACTGACAACTTTAGTTGAATGTGATTCACTATATTCCAAATCTAGAATCAGCCTATGTGTTCATCAGTGGACAAATGCAAAAAGAAAATATGTATACATACAGAATGGAATATTTTCTAGCCATAAAGAAATAATGAAATTATGTCATGTGTAAAAACACAGAGGTAACTGAAGGACATGATGAAAAAGCCAGGAACAGAGAGAAATGAACTGCTTCTGTCACTTATATGTAGAAACTAAAAAAATTATTTTATCTTATGGAATAAATATGAGAATAGTGGTAACCACAGCTTGGGAATAGCATTGGAGGAGATGGAAAGATGGAAAGAAAATTGTTAATGGGTATAGTTTTGCAATTGAATGGGTAGAATAACTATGGTTGAAAAAATAATTACATATGTTAAAATGGCTAGAGTAGAAAGATGTTAATGTCCTCTAAACAAAAAGTGCTAAATATCTGAACTGATAGATACATAAATTGTCCTGTTGATCATTACACAGTATACACATGTGTTGGAAGTTCACATTATGCCAGAATTTATGGCTGTGCCTACAGTGCCACCTAGTCAGAAAGCTGAGGCAGGAGGATCACTCAACACAGGAACTTTAGATATGCCTGGGTAACATAGAAAGATTCAGTAGCAAAGCATTAAAAAAAAAAAAAAGAAAAAAGAAAAATAGTGTTTTATTACTTTTATATGTATAATTACTAGGTGTCAATTAAAATTCAAAATATATGAAAAACTATGAGTCGTTGGAACTATATAGAAAGATAAACCTCAACGAAATATAAAATTTTTTTTCTAGTTTAATATGGTCAGTATAAACTTTTAAATTTATAACCCTCAAACATCAGAAGGTAGAAATTCACGTGCTATATATGTTGTTATAACTCTCCATTCTTCATGAAGCAAATTATAAACATCAAAGAATGAGAACTACAACTAGTCTTATTTCAAGAAAATGATCAGATAGAAATAGTTAAATTCCTGGGGAATGATTTAATTCTTTACAGTAGCATTATGTGTTCATCTAAATTAATGCACAAGATAACCAGATCATTTCCAATGTGTAATAAATTAATGAAGTCTGCATTTGCATTATATATACACATGTCAGAGAGAGGTGTTTCTTTTTATGGAATAGACATTCAGGAGAAAATATATTTGGACTCTGCAAAATTATAAAGGGAATACTCACATTGTGACTGTCCTTATGGCCATGGTTCTGTAAAATATGAAAAAAAGAAATAAACAGGTTAAAATTGAATTCATCATCCAGATGAGCTAGACCTGGAGGCACACACATGTAACCCCAGCAACTTGGGAGGCTGGGGATGCAAGATCACAAGTTTGAAACCAGACTCAAAATTTAGAGACCCTAAGCAACTTAATGAGACTCTCTCTCAAAAATTCCAAAGGACTAGGGGTGTGGCTCACTAATAAAGCAAACCTGGGTTCAATCCCCAGTACAGTAAATCAGTAAAATACATTCTGTAGTGTAACATTTTTTGCTAATAGGAACTGTCTTACCTCCTCAGATGAATCAGCTCCCTAAGAAGAAAAGAAAATGAGGATTAGTTAACATCCTAATTTTATAAATCTAAATTTAACACAGAAATGCAATATTTGCATTTAGTTAACATCCTAATTTTATAAATCTAAATTTAACACAGAAATGCAATATTTGCAACAATAGCGATTAAGCAGAATGAAGGCAAAAATTTGGTAGATGATACGCTAACCCTGCTATTTGTGTTCAATGTAATTTTACAAGGCACATAAATAAGTCTTTCTCTATAGTTAACTTATTATATCCGAATACCTATTTTTTTTATTTAGTTCATATTCCCAAAGGGTGTGAAACGGAGAAACATTTCAGCACCATACCATTGATACAAGACAAAATTTGAAAGTGAAATTTGGGATTTTCTAATGCACATGTTTTGTATATAATTCAAAACCTACTTATATTCAAATATTTGAATGGTTGTTAGAGCCTGCCATTATCTCTTTCTCTATATTTCTTAGCTTTATTTTTCCTCTTCTATCCCTTTTTAAATGAGATAATGCAATTTATAGACTGAAAAATATTTGCTGTTTAAAACATCCATAGAATTAGTGAATGATTTATTTTTTGGGGGACATATTCCCAGTCATGAGATATAAAAAGGGGGAGGAAGGAAGAGAGGGAGGGGGGAGAGGAAGAGTAGTAAGAAACAGCCCCAGTGAGATGAAGGTCCTCCCCAGGGACACAGAGCAGTGAATGAAAACACAATACAGGCCATGGAACTTTGGTAAGTCTACAGCTTATTTAAGGATGAAAAACAGCAACTTTATTTCCAAGTTGGGGAATGAGTGTAAACTGGAGCAGATAGGTTGTATGAGAAAGGACTTGAAAATTTCTCTTTTGACACACTCCAAAATTGAGTTACATTTTAATAATCTTTGTTCTTTGATCAAACTCTTCTGACTCCATGTGACCTAGAGGTTTGTATCCCACATTTCAATGTAGGTCTCAGTTTCACTATTTCTGCAACACTTTTAAATATCTTTGCCTTTATATAAGGCAATCAGATTTGAGTAACTGGGATGATACATACATCAAAGATTTGTTCTGTCCTTAGTAAAATTATATGGCTTAATTCAAAGAATCTGGACATATAAAAGCATTCATTTTTTATGAAGTCAGATTCTGATCAATGCAGTGTAATTGTTCACAACACAAGGAATGAGTCAGAATCTTTGGAAAGTCACTGAGAACACATTCTTCAAAATTTCCTGAAATACTTACAATCATGGAAACCATGAGAGCCAGGAGAAAGGCAAAGACCAGGAACCTCATATTGGTCTGAGTCCTGTGAAAGCACATGTGAGAGTCAGAGAGGAACTGTTCATTCCTGCCTCACCCCAAAAGCATTTATCATTCACACTGTGCTTCAAGCACTTAGAAACAGTAGAGATTTCTGACAGTTGAAACACATGCCTGACGTTATAGAACATGGGCATTGGAGGGAATACTGATGACTAAAAAGTTGTGCTCTGATATGAAAACATTAAATTAGTAAAAAAAAAAAAAAAAAGCACATGAGTTAATATTTCAAATTGATGAAGAGAATTACAGTATTAAAGTGAAAATGAATAAAGTTTGAGTTGATTATGGATGAGTAGAAACTTTTGGGGAGACTGAAAAGAAACAAAACTAAGAAAAAGAGTAAACCACTCTAAAGTACAAATAGTGCAGCTTGTGAGGAGGCTAGAACTGGATTCCGGATGACCATTTATTTACTTGGTTGTGAGGTCACCCAAACTTACATAATGCCAGGAGGAAAGGTTATAAAGGCACAGTATAAAAAAATTAGAAAGTAGCATGATAAACCATAGGGGCAGGTTTTATTATAGAGTCACTGAAAATGAATCAGTTTTCTTCTTGATAATTAGACCATTCACCATATTGTTAAGAGAAAACTGGAATTGAAAAGAAGTATCAGAAAATGTATTTTCAGCTACTTGTAGAAATTGAAGTTTATTCATGTTTATTAAAATGGAGGTTCAAGGAAAGTTTAAAATGACATGGTTTTCCTACATATAGATAGAAAAAATGGACAGATATATAAATCAAAAGATATATAGATATATACAGAGAGGGTAGATAAAAGTTGATATATATATTTATATTTAAGGAGTTGAGAATGTATTTCCCAAAGAACACAATGATAAAAATGTGAAATGGTACAAAGATTCTTTCATGGAAAAATACAAAAGAAATAGAAAATATAAAGAAAACAAATTCATACCATAGAGAAATCTGTTATGTAGTGTTCATTTTAAAGAGTGACACATCTGTTTCAAAGTAGAAAAGGGTTATGTGAAGCTGATGGAAATTGTTCACTGATGTTAATAAATTGCCTGAAAAGTTACTTAAATCCTGGACACATAAATTTAAAAAGGGAGAACTTACATTATTTTCCTATCAACTTTGAAGCCACCATCCCATGTACATATCAAAGTTATACTGAAAAAGTGAATATTCTATATCTAATCAAGAAAATAGGGAGGCTCTGGGTGAATTACCAAACAGGGAAAGGGACATACAGGTTCTCATTCCACATCATTCACTTTGTACAATGATTGCTGAAGTCAGCTCAGAGGAAGTGAGACCCTGAACTCACCTACAGAACCTGACACAGAATCATCAGATACTTAATTGCTTCTTTATGAAATATTATCAGTAGATGATATACATGTTAATAAATTTTTAAATTTGATTTTAATATGATAAGATTCAACTGAGACCTCATTTAAATTGTGCATAAATATATTACCTGTATGCAAGATGAGACTCAAGAGTCAGAGCAGCTGAGTAGAAGCTGAACTGAAGAGATGATGTGCTGCCCTAGAAAGCTGGTGTATTTAAATGCACTGAAATACCACCTTTGTTTTCCTAAATAATGTCAGCATGAGGTCACTATGGGAAGGAAACTCCAAATAATGCCCAAAATCTGTCTCTAGGGATTCTATCATCAATTTAACAATGTGATTTTACAATAGAAGTTCATGAAAACCAAGTGACCAGGAAACAAATGAACCTGAGAAAGGTTAATCCCTTTATTGGAGACTTGGGAGGAGAGAAGACAGTGGGAAACACACTCCGGAGGGAACTGAACACTGAAATGATTGAAATGATGAAAATTGTAATAGAACATAATGAACTCTGTTTCAATAAATGTGCTTCCAAGGTTTATGCCAATAATATTAGCTACCATCTCCCAGTATTTTATAATAATCAACAAGACAAAATTTGAGTCATTACTGATCTTGTGAGTGTTTCTTACAGATCATTGTTTAAAACATTTTACCTTATTCCATCTCTTTAGGATAGTTGAAGTCGTACACTAAAGGCAAACATTGGATGAAATTCAGTAAATTGGGGATGTTCTATGATAAAACTGTTCTCAAATATACAGTGATTCTGGGAGTTTAGCACCATATATCTCACACAATAACTGGGTGCTTATGATTGAGAATTTAATGTACTTCCTTTGTGCTCTTATGTTACAACAAATTCTATGCATTTACATGTTTACAGTTGACCACGGAGAAAATATTCTCTGTTTTCATAGCAAATTTTATATCAAAGTTGACTTGCTGGCTACTGAGAATTTCTTGTTCTCAGACATGATATCAGAAAACCATTGGTAATATTTTGATAAATTGTATAGCATATGACATTTTTACTCAGGTTTTTGCATATGTGATCATCAGCATCAGCGCCAATTGTGAGCTTGTTTGAAATGCAAATTCTTGATCCCTCTTTCCAAAGACCTGGAAGTGCACTAGGAACATGCATTTGAACACACATCCAGGTGATTCTTTGTGAACTACTATGATCGTCCACCACCCGCGGGGACAATCACAACACGTACGCTTTTCTTGATCACAGGAACCAAAAGGCCTTTATTCCACAAGTCTCAGACTTATATTGAGAACATCAACCTATCAGAGAGTAGACTGTCGGGGTTTCCGGGACCCCCAGCCTTGGGCACGGTCAAGATGGCGCCTGGCGCTGAGCCAAAAGCGGCCAGCTATACAGTAAACAACCAGCGAATTCCAATGATTGGCTAGTTAACAATGTGATTAGAGCATGCCCCCCTCGTGTACCTATTCTATGCCTGCAGCTGTCCACGCGTTTACCTCGTGTGCTCTCCCCTGATTGGTTGAAGTGTATATAAGCTTGGTGGGTGGGGGAGTAAGAAAGAAGCTGAGAAGCTGAGAGTAGAAGCTAGCTGAGAGAAGAAAGCTGCTGAGGAGAGGGAGAAGAAGCTGAGAGTAAGGAGAAGCTGAGAAGAAAAGAAGCTGAGAGTAGGAGTAGAAGCGAGGAAGAAGAGTGCGAAGCAGGCTCGCCATTGCGAGGAGGAGCAGCATCACTTGCATGCTGTAAAACTCTGATTAGCCTTTCTGGAATCCAGACTGGAGTCTGTTGATCCTGTGGGAAAATACAAACAGACCCTCGGACCCAACGAAGGACTGGATCCGGTCCTTTCCAACAACCTGTCATGATATCTTTCCATTTTGCCCATACTTGAGTGGTATCATGGGGATTGAATTACCCCGTATATTTGTTGCGGGCCCCGGGAGGGCCCTGTCTCCCGTTTTTTTGAAGTTTAGGATTCAACCCTAGGAAATTATCCTCCTTATCTCTAATAATGGCGTCCCATGGTTTTTTAATAGCTCCCTGAGGGGTTGCTGCATTCTGAATTTAGACGTTTCAGACCCCATTGTTACTAATTTGAATAGCTTCAGTTATGGCAGTTACAATAACAAACAGTGGCCTAGCTGCCAGGAGCAACGAGATTACTGAAAGGAAAACTATCTATCAAGTGTGCATTAAAATTTTTATAGCGGCTTTTCACATGCTATCTATACCCTAATTGGACCGCTTCAAGCGTGTTTCTACTTTCACTTTTAATTGGACCGCGTTCCACGCGTCAGGACCGCTGCTGGCGTATCCCGATACCGGACCACCTTCAGTGTGTCCTTATTTTTATTTTAATCGGACCGCATCCCGCGTGTCCCCAGGACCACTGATGGCGTATCCTGATACCCTTTAACCGGACCACATTCCGCGTATCCCCAGGACCACTGATGGCGTATCCTGATACCCTTTAACTTTTTTATAACCGGTTTAACTTATTGAAAATTTTTTAAGATATCTTACCTTGTCTTCTTTATAAACCCTTCATGTTCCCGGGTTTCGGCACCAGTTATCGCGTTCCCTCTGGCCGCAGAGAGAGACACGACAAACGTCTGAAGCTTTGGAAGTTTATTGTGCACAGTCTTCCTTTCTTTCCCTCTTTTCTATCCCCTTCTCTCTTTTCTTTCTCTCGCTCTCTTTCCCTCTGCTTAACTCGCCTGCTCCGGTCGCTCCGCTTCTCCTGCTCGGCTCACACCTGCTTCGCTCGCTCCGCTTCTCCCGCTCGACTCACGCCTGCTTCGCTCGCACTCTTCTTCCTCGCTTCTACTCCTACTCTCAGCTTTTTCCTACTCTCAGCTTCTCAGCTTCTTTCTTACTCCCCCACCCACCAAGCTTATATACACTTCAACCAATCAGGGGAGAGCACACGAGGTAAACGCGCGGACAGCTGCAGGCATAGAATAGGTACACGAGGGGGGCATGCTCTAATCACATCGTTAACTAGCCAATCATTGGAATTCGCTGGTTGTTTACTGTATAGCTGGCCGCTTTTGGCTCAGCGCCAGGCGCCATCTTGACCATGCCCAAGGCTGGGGGTCCCGAAAACCCCGACAGTAGACTACCAGGAAAGTCAGCCTATCAAGGAACAGTCTCCAGGCAGATACCAGGATTGCCTCATGTACAACAGCCAACCAGAGTTACTTCCTAAAACTTGTTTATGAGTGCAGCTATGTCTGGCAAGCTGCCAGGTGCCATCTTAGAGATCAGGCCACGGTGCGGCTCTGGGGCCCTCAGAGCCCGCCCCTGACAAACTACCAAGTTGGAGAAACTACATAATCAATGCTTTATGTGTCTTTAGACTTGATTCCATAAGGAGAACTTAGGTTTTAACTTTACAATAAGGTTTTAAAGAAATGTTTATAAGATGTATCTTCCATGCCCTTTTGGAACAAAGTCATTTAGAATTAGGGATATTCTATGGTTGATATAAAATAAAATTTAAATGTTTTCATAAATAAATTAATTCAGTCAAATTCAATGAAAGTGACTTTTCATGTGGTCTAATCATCCTAGACACATGCTCTTTTAATCATTGTGCAACACCAAATGAATCTCTAGTACATGCTCAATGGAACAAAAGATATATACAGGGTTCAGTAAGTATTGCAGTATGTCTGATTTTAAAAAATGAACCCTGCTTGAGTAATTTTGAAAGTGTTAAATGATTGCTGTCCTTCACTTCATTCTTTATGTCCATTCTAAATTATCCTTTCACTTATTTCTCATTAATTTCTGTAACCAGAATTATTAGTCACTGCGACAATAGGCTATTGCAAATATTCATGTCCTTGCAAACTAGCAACATAATGTACCACCAAACAACCATATCCTACCGGGTTATAAGTGGAAGTTAAAATGATTGAAGATACAATAAAACTAAAATGATGGAAGCTGAGTTTGGAATGTCAAAGTGTAGGTATTATTTCCCTCTTTTCTGATTCAACAATTTAAGAACAAGAATGGGGTATGACAGTGGGAAACAGGTACAGAGATAAAAACAGAAGGAAAACCCTGGGCTATTTAGAATTTTAATCTCAGTCCCAGTAGTAGGCTATTATAGATTGATGGATCAGAACATGTCTGATGTTTTATAAATAAATGAAACAGATGTCTCATAATCTATAAACCTCAGCATGGTCTTTGAAAATGCCATGGTGTTCATTCTCATGGAAATATCATCAAAGGTCCAGGGGTACATCCCAGGTGTGGTATGACATAGGTGCTTTAGCAATGCTAATAAGGAATGGCATTTGGAGTGATGTTTGTGCTGAGTGTTCCTCTTCCACATCTTCCTTCTCCTCCTATATTTGCCTATGACCAAAGCATGGTTTAGATAGTCTCTCACCACAATCCACCATGTTTAGTCTTAACTAAAATTAAAAACAATAGTATTTATCTGTTTGAATCATCAAAATAAAAATACCACAGTTGACAATATTGAACGACATGTGACAGTCTAATGGATATCATAAACCTCCTTGGCACTGAAGGCACAGTGATGAGCTGTGTTCCAGATTTTCAGGTGGTAACTGCATAATAGATTAAGTAGACAGTCTTAAGGCGATTATAGTACAGAAATGCAGGAGTGAGTTAATTACGTGAGCTTACACTGGGAAGCAGAATGTGCCTCTTAGAGATGCAGCTTTGAGACTTACCACCTTATTGATTGCATTCAACACCCTGAACACAGAAGACTTTGTACATGAAAGATGTTTCCATTCAGAAGGAAAGTAGGTTGAGCATAGGTCCTTCACATAACTCTAATATAATAAGTGAGAGAAAATAGAGATGCCCATGGAAATCTCTGAGGAGGAAAAGAATAGCAAAAGGGAAAGAATTTTCAGACAATGTTTTTTTTTTTTGAGGATAAAACTTCAAGAAGGAAAACTTAATGCCCATAAGCAAATGCTGAAGTGAACTTGGAGTTTGCTTATCATCATGAAACTGCAGTTTTCTCATCTGGAAGGTGTTATCATAATGGTTAGATCTGAATTAAATGGGAATGTGTATAAGTACATTGCAAAAGATAATTGCTCAAACATAAACTTTAGGTATTATCACTATGTTTTTATCATCATAGTCTCCATTAGAAATAATACCTTAATAAAAAATTCTCTAAGAATACTGAAGGAAATAATTACAAGAAACAGTGAGAAAATATCTTTGGACGGAGGTCATCTCAACTCTTAAGACTGGCAAGTCATTCCCTTTTAGCACAAACCAGATCTACTCTCTAGCAGTTACAAATACTTTATATTATACGGAAATATTTTAGGCAGAGTAAGAGTTTCTCAATTCTCAAAGACATTTACATTCTAATTTCTGAAATCAGTGAATATGTTAAGTTATGAGGCAAAAGGGAATTAAGATTATAGATAGAATTTACTTTGCTAACCATCTGAAATTGAGATTATGTGGGTGAACACACTGTAATCACAACAGACCTTAAAAATGGAAGAGGGAGGGAGAAAGATCAGAGGCATGTTAAATTAGAAAAATTCAAGCAGTTTTCAATGGTTGGGAAATGAAGAAAGTGGACTCTGAGCTAAGAAAAATAAGAAGCCTCCAGAAACTAAAAAGAAAGGGAAAATACATTCCTCTCTATAGCTCTCAGAAATAGTGCATCCCTGTAGCACCTCAATTTTATCCTGAAAACAAAGTTGACCAAACAGAAAAGATGGTAAGAAATCATGAACAGAATCTAGAAGAATTATGGGATATCATGAAAAAGGCCAAATTTAAGAATTATTGGGATTGAGGAAGGCTTAGAGAAACAAACCAAAGGAATGAACAAACTATTCAATGAAATAATATCAGAAAATTTCCCAAATCTGAAGAATGAAATGGAAAACCAGGTACAAGAGGCATACAGGACTCCAAATATACAAAATTACAACAGACCCACAACAAGGCACATAATTATGGAAATACCTAACATAAAAAATAAAGACAGAATTTAAAAGGCGGAGAGAGAAAAGAATCAAATTACATTCAGGGGGAACCAATGAGAATATCAGCAGATTTTTCAATCCAGACCCTAAAAGCTGGAAGGGCCTGGAACAACATTTACCAAGCCCTGAAAGAAAAGGGATGCCAACCAAGAATCTTATACCCAGCAAAACTTACTTTCAGATTTGACAACAAAATAAAATCCTTCCATGATAAACAAAAGCTAAAAGAATTTACAAAAAGAAAGTTGGCATTACAGAACATCCTCAGCAAAACATTCCATGAGGAAGAGATGAAAAACAATGATGCAAATCAGCAACGAGAGGAACTAGCCTACAGGAATAGCCAAATAAAGGAGAAACCAAATCATGTCAAAAAACAAAAATGAGTCAAATGACTGGGAATACAAATCATATCTCAATAATAACCCTGAATGTTAATGGCCTGAACTCATAAATCAAAAGACATAGACTGGCAGATTGGATTAAAAAGAAAAATCCAACAATATGCTGCCTGCAAGAGACTCATCTCATAGAAAGAGATACCCACAGACTAAAGGTGAAAGGATGGGAAAAAACATACCATGCACATGAACCCAGAAAAAAGCTGGAGTATCCATTCTCATTTCAGATAATGTGGACTTCAAGCCAAAACTAGTCAGAAGGGATAAAGAAGGACATTTCATGCTGCTTAAGGGAAGCATAAATCAGCAAGACATAACAATCATAAATATCTATGCCCTGAACATTGGCTCATCCATGTACGTCAAACAAATCCTTCTCAATTCCAGAAATCAAATAGACCACAACACAATAATACTAGGCGATTTTAACACACCTCTCTCACCACTGGATAGATCCTCCAATCAAAAATTGAACAAAGGAAACTTAGATCTCAAAAACACAATCAACAATTGAGACTTAATGGACATTTATAGAATATACCATACAACAAAGAGCAAATACACTTTCTTCTCAGCAGCACATGGATCCTTCTCTAAAATAGACCATATTTTATGCCACAAAGCTATTGTTAGCAAATACAAGAAGATAGAGATACTACCTTGTATTCTATCAGATCATAATGGATTGAAATTAGAAATAAATGACAGAATAAAAAACAGAAACTTCTCCAATACCTGGAGATTAAATAATACGCTATTATATGATGAATGGATAACAGAAGACATCAGGAGGGAAATGAAAAAATTCTTAGAGGTAAATGAGAACAAAGACACATCATATCAAAATCTCTAGGACACTAAGAAAGCAGTACTTAGAGGAAGATTTATTTCATGGAGCACATTAAACAAAAGAAGTAAAAATCAACAAATAAATGACTTAACACTACAGCTCAAAGTCCTAGAAAAAGAAGAGCAGACCAACACCAAAAGTAGTAGAAGACAGGAAATAGTTAAAATCAGAGCTGATATCAATGAAATTGAAATAACAACAACAACAACAAAAAACAATTGAAAAAATTAACAAAATAAAGAGTTGGTTCTTTGAAAAAATAAATAAAATAGATAAACCCTTAGCCACACTAAAAAAAGAGAATGAGAGAGAAAACTCAAATTACTAAAATTCAGAATGAACAAGGAAATATCACAGCAGACACGAATGAAATACAAAAGATAATTAGAAGCTATTTTGAAAATCTATACTCCAACAAAACAGAAAACCTCGAAGACATCAACGAGTTTCTAGAGACATATGAATTACCTAAACTGAACAAGGAGGACATACACAAGTTAAATAAATCAATTTCAAGCAATGAAATAGAAGAGGTCATCAAAAGCTTACCAACAAAGAAAAGTCCAGGACCAGATGAGTTCTCAGCCGAGTTCTATAAAACCTTTAAAGAAGAGCTCATTCCAATACTCCTCAAAGCATTCCATGAAATAAAAGAGGAGGGAACCCTCCCAAACTCATTCTATGAAGCCAATATCAGCCTGATACCCAAACCAGACAGAGACACATTGAGGAAAGAAAATTTCAGACCAATATGCTTAATAAAGAGCGATGCAAAAATTCTCAACAAAATTTTAGCAAATCGCATACAAATATAAATTAAAAAGATAGTGCACTACAATCAAGTGCATTTCATCCCAGGGATGCAAGGTTGGTTCAACATCAGGAAATCAATAAATGTCATACACCATACCAACACACTTAAAGTTAATAATCACAGGATTATTTCCATAGATGTAGAAAATGCATTTGATAAAATACAGCATCCCTTCATGCTCAAAACACTAGAAAAAGTAGGGATGGTAGGAACATTCCTTAACATTGTAAAGGCCATCTATGCTAAGCCCATGGCCAATATCATTCTAAATGGTGAAAAACTGAAAGCATTCCCCCTAAAAACTGGAACAAGGCAGGAATGCCCTCTTTCACTTCTATTCAACATCGTCCTTGAAACTCTAGCCAGAGCAAGTAGACAAAAAAAGAAATTAAAGGGATACGAATAGGAAAAGAAAAACTCAAACTATCCCTGTTTGCTGATGACATGATTATATATTTAGAGGAACCGGGAAATTCCACCAGAAAAGTTTTAGAACTCATAAGTGAATTCTGTAAAGTAGCAGGTTACAAGATCAATGCTCATAAATCCAATGCATTTTTATACATAAGTGATGAATCTTCAGAAAGAGAAGTTAGGAAAACTACCCCATTCACAATAGCATTGAAAAAAATAAAATACTTGAGAATCAATCTCACAAAAGAGGTGAAAGTCCTCTACAATGAGAACTACAGAACACTAAAAAAAGAAATTAAAGAAAATCTTAGAGATGGAAAGATGTCCCATGTTCTTGGATATGCAGAATTAATGTTGTCAAAATGGCCATACTACCAAAAGTGCTATACAGATTCAATGTAATTCCAATTAAAATCCCAATGACGTACCTTACAGAAATAGAGTAAGCAATTATGAAATTCATCTGGAAGAATAAGAAACCCAGAATAGCTAAAGCAATCCTTAGCTGAAAGAGCGAAACAGGGAGTATCACAACACCAGATCTTCAACTATACCACAAAGCAATAGTAGTAAAAATGGCATGGTATTTGTATCAAAATAGACAGGTAGATCAATGGTACAGAATAGAGGACATGGACACAAACCCAAATAAATACAATGTTCTCATACTAGACAAAGTTGCCAAAAATATGCAATGGAGAAAAGATAGCCCCTTCAACAAATGGTGCTGGGAAAACTGGAAATTCATATGCAACAGAATGAAATTAAACCCCTGTCTCTCACCCTGCACAAAACTCAACTCAAAATGGATCAAGGACATCGGAATCAGACCAGAGACCCTGCAGATTATAGAAGAAAAACTAGGTTCAAATCTTCAACATGTCGTCTTAGGATGAGACTTCCTTAACAGGACTCCCATAGCACAAGAAATAAAAGCAAGAATCAACAACTGGGATAGATTCAAACTAAAAAGCTTTCTCTCAGCAAAGGAAACTATCAGCAACGTGAAGAGAGAGCCTACAGAGTGGGAGAAAATCTTTGCCACTCATACTTCAAATAGAGCACTAATTTCCAGAATATATAAAGAACTCAAAATCTGTACACCAAGAATACAAATAATTTAATCAACAAATGGGCTAAGGAAATGAACAGACACCTCACAGAAGAAGATGTACAAGCAATCAACAGATATATGCAAAATTGTTCAACCTCTCTAGTAATAAGAGAAATGCAAATCAAAACTACCCTAAGATTCCATCTCACCCCAATTAGAATGGCAATTATCAAGAACACAAGCAACAACAGGTGTGGGGAGGATGTGGGGAAAAAGGTACACTCATACATCGCTGGTGGGGTTGCAAATTAGTGCAGCCACTCTGGAAAGCAGTATGGAGATTCCTCAGAAAGCTTGGAATGGAACCACCATTTGACCCAGCTATCCCACTCCTCAACCTATACCCAAAGGACTTAAAATCAGCATACTACAGAGATACAGCCACATCAATGTTCATAGCTGCTCAATTCACAATAGCCAGATTGTGGAATCAACCTAGATGTCCTTCAATTGATGAATGGATAAAGAAACTGTGGTATATATATACAATGGAATATTACTCAGCCATAAAGAATGATAAAATTATGGCATTTTCAGGCAAATGGATATAATTGTGGAATATCATGCTAAGTGAGATAAGCCAATCTCAAAAAACCAAAGGATGAATGATCTCGCTGATAAGCGGATGATGACACATAATGGGAGGTGGGAGGGTTTAGTGTTAGGGTTAGGGTTAGGGAGGGGGTCAATAAAGGAGGAAGAAAGGACTGTATAGAGGGAAAACTGGGGTGGGAGGGATGAGGGAGAAAGGAAAAAATAACAGAATGACTCAAACAACATTACCCAATGTAAATTTATGATTACCCAAATGGTATGCCTTACTCCATGTACAAACAGAGAAACAACATGTATCCCATTTGTTTACAATAAAAAAAAAATAAAACAAAATAAAATATGAACAAGCAGAAGGCAGGCAAGGGCATGACGCTTCATGTTTATTTAATTCTGTGAGAAGTAGGGATGATCAGGAACACATTTCCTAACTTCTATGTTTCTGCATTTATGTATTTTTGTCACATACAATGGGGAAACAGCAATGACAATATGTTGAAACATAAACTCATGCCTATCAATATAATAAAACCTATTTAAGAACAAGTAATAACCCAGTCACATCAATGTTTGTAGCAGTTCAACTTACAATAGCTAAACTATGGAATGAAATTATGGCATTTGCTGATAAATGGATGCAGTTAGAGAATATCATGCTAAGGAAATAAGTCAAACCCCAAAAAACAAAAGGCTGAATAATTTCTCTGATATGCAGATGCTAATTCACCATTAGGAGGGGGGCAGCTAGGAAATAATAGAATTACTTTATATTAGATAGAGGGGAGTGAAGGAAGGGGAAGGCGTATAGGTGTAGGAATGATAGTAGAGTGAAACACACTATCTCATGTACATATATGATGCATAACTCATGTGATCCTACAACATGTATAATCAGGAAAATGAGAGATTACATGACATCTATGTATGATCTATCAAAATGTGTAAATGCATTCTATTGTCATGTACAACTAATTAGAACAAATAAAAATTTATTAAAAAGACAAGTAATGAAACTATTTTCTGGGCCTGGGGGTGCAGTTTTGTTGTAGACAATTTGACAAATATGCAACAGCCCCTGGAATTGATCCCCAGCACATGCTCCCCAGCTAATAACAACTAAATGCAGTTAAAATCCTGTTTTCTAATATGATGAAGGTTCCTTTGCTTGAGTCATTTAATTAAATAACTGTTCAAACTATAAACATTTCATTTGTTTATTTATGTGATGCTTTAACCAGTATATTCTGAGTAGTATTCAATACACAACATAACTCTAAGCATTAAATGATGAAGAAAACAGTATTGCAAACCTCTATTAATAACATATTCAGAATAAAAAGGATAACAAGTGTTCCTTTTAAATCGAATTTCAAGAGAGTCAAAAACTGTAGCCTGCCTTCCTTGTGAGGAGTAGTGAGGAGTCAAGACATTGCTAGGGTTTGAGAATCCTTCTTGCTCCTTCTCAACCCAGACCAGCTCTTGAAACACCAGCAAGTCTCTGAAAACCGCTGCCCCCATTTCAGACTAATGGGAAATTTGGTATATTTCTAACATTTACTCCACGTTAAACAGTAACTGTCAGTAAGTGATGGGAGCTTTAAGGAAGATACAGTGATTCCTGAGACAAAACAATATTTTGTCACCAATACTCAGCTTCCTTATAGTAGATTATTGAAGAAAAAAGGAGGAAAAATAAAAATCAAAGTCATTTCAAACTGAAGTCTGATTCCTTGAGAGATGACATGCTTCCCTAGAGGGCTGGTGTATTCAGACCTATGGTAATGTCACATTTGTTCTTTTAAATAATGCTGATTATGAGATCACATTATGGATGCTGAAAATAATGCCCCAAACTGTCTTTAAACATATGTAATAAAGTGATTTCATAATAGATTTGTGAACACCAAGTAAGCGAGAAGCAAATACACCCATCAAATGTTAATTCCTTTGTTAATCTAGGTTTGCGTGGAGAAGACAGGAAATGCCTGATGGAGTAAGCCACACACAGATATGACAGAAATGCATAAAAACTACCTGTAGAAAGTCATCTACTGTTTCAACAAATGCACAGTGAAGATGGTTGGACTCTGTGCCAAGAATATTATTTACCTTCTTACCAATAGTTTCTCAGTTCTCTAATAAATAATCATAGCTAGTAAGGCAAAATTGCAGTCATTTTCCAATGTTTTTCCAAGAGATTGCTATAAAAGTTGAAGATTCTCTTATTATATTGATTTCAGAATATTGAAGAAATAAAATTTGCAGAAATTCAGCAATATTGTGGTTATTATATGATAAAATTTTTTTCATGTTTAAGGTGAAATGACTTAAGAGCTCAGTATTATAAGTTTCCCAGAGTAACTGGGTACATATGATTGAGAATTTAATTTCCTTTCATTGAGATTTTAGGAACTCATATTCTTCACTGGAAGCCATGTGTTAATATGCTTCCATTAGGCATCAAAAAAACAAATGATTTTCGCAATATTCTTAGGAAAATTTGTGTTAAAATCAACCTACTTTGTAGAGTCAATGCTCTTGCAATGAAATATCAGAAAACCATTTGTAACCTTTGATAAGTTGTATAATCTAGTTCTTATTTACTCAGAGTGTGACACGTGGGACCTTGAAAATGGGTACCTCAATGGGTATCTCAAATTCTTGGTGCCTGTGAATGTACTGAGAACCGACACGTAACAATATATTTTCCCCTTTCCCTCCCTCCTCTCTCCTCATTCCCTTCCCTCTACTTCCCTGACTTTTCTGCTATCTATTTATTTATTCATTTATATTAGTGTCTTGTGGATATGCAGGAAGGTGAGATTCACTGTGGCATTTTAACATATGTACATATCAAAGGTCTGAGTCATTCCACCTTCCCATCCTTGTTCCCTTTGCCTGTCACTCCTGCCTCCCTCTCAGCCCCCTTCCTCTATTCCACTGATTTCTATTCTATTTTCATATAATTCCATCCCCTTTTCTCTTCCTCCTTCTCCTCTCTTCCTTCTTCCTTCTCCTCTTCTTCCTCCTCCTCTTTCCCTTTCCCTTCTCCTTCTGCTACCCCCTCTCCCTCTCTTTCTTTTTCTCTTTTCCTCATTTTAGTCTAGCTTTCACATATCAGACAAAACATTCAAACTTTGACATTCTAGATCTGGCTTATTTCCTGTAGCGTGATGGTCTCAAGTTCCACCTGTTTTCCAGCAAATGTCACAGATTCATTCCTTTCCACGACTAAGACTTCATTATGTATATATTTCACATTGTCTTTATCTATTCATCTCTTGACAAGCATATAGTCTGGTTTCATAGCGTGGCTATTGTGAATTATGCTGCTGTAAACACTGATGTGACTGCATCCCTGTAGAATGTTATGATTTTAGATCTCTTGGATAAGTACTGAGGAGTTCCATAGCTGAGTCATTTGGTGGTTCCATTCTTAGTTTTTTGAGGAATCTCCATACTGCTTTCTAGAGTGCACTAATTTGCAGTCCCATCAACAATGAATGAGTGTGCCTCCCATTCTCACCAGCATTTATTTTTATTTTTATTCTTGATAATTATCATTCTGACTAAAATGAGATGAAATTTTAGTGCAGTACTCATTTGCATTTTTCTGATTGTTAGAGATGTTAAATATTTTTTTAACAATCGTTGGCCATTTCTGTTTTTAGTTTCAAGAAGTGTGTGTTCTGTTCTTTTGCCTATCTATTAATTGGGTTATTTTTTTGTTTTTGTTAAGTTTTTTGAATTCTTTATATTTTCTTGATATCAGAGAAGCGGGTTGCAAAGATCTTCTCCCATTCTGTAGACTCTCTCTTCATGCTTTCAATTGTTTCCTTTGTTACCAAGAAGCTTTTTAATTTGATACTGTCCCACTTACTGATTTTTGGTTTTATTTTTTGAGTTTTGGAGTCATGTTAAGAAAGTTGACACCTGTGAGAATATGTTAGAATGTCAAGGCAACATCTTCTTCTAGAAGTGAAGTTTCTGGTCTAATTCCTAAATGTTTGATCCACTTTGAGTTGAATGTGAGGGGCCTAGTTTCATTTTTTTCTACATGAATATCCAATTTTCCTATCACCGGTTGTGAAAAGGTCTGTGTTTCTTCCAAGATATCTTTTTGGCACCTTTGTCTAGTTTCTGATGACTGTATCTATGAGAGATAGTTTTTGTCTTCTGTTTCATTCCATTGGTCTTGTCTGCTTTGATGCTAGTGCCATACTTTTTTTGTTTCATTAGCTCTGTAGTATAATTTGAGGTCCACTATTGTGATACCTCTAGCTTTGCTCTTCTTGCTTGGAATTTCTTTGAATATTCTTGGTCTCTTATATTTCCAAATGAATTTTAGAACTTCTTTTCTCATTCTGTGAGGACTATCATTCACATTTTGATGAGTATTGCATTGAATCTGTATAACCCTTTAGGTAGAATGGCCATTTTGACAAAATTAATTCTGCCTATCCATGAACATGGGAAGTCTTTTCATCTCATAAGGTCTTCTTCAACGTTCTATAGTTTTTGTTGTAAGTTTTATTCACCTTGATAAGTTTTATTCTCAAGCATTTTTCTGAGATTGTGAATGGGATACTTTTTCTAATTTCTTCTTTATCACATTCATTATTGTAATATAGGAAAGCAATTGATTTATGTATGTTGATCTTATATCTTGCCACTTTAATAAATCTGTTTTTCAGCTATTGAAGTCTGGAGGAGTTTTTTGAGTCTTCTAAATATAATATCATGCTATTAGCAATCAGAGATAATTTGACTTTTTCTTTTGATGATCATATCCTTTTAATTCTTCTCTTTCTTGATTGTTCTATCATTTTAAGGACTATGTTGAAAAGGAGTCATTTTAAGGACTATGTTAAATAGGAGTGGTGAAAGTGGACATTCTTGTCTTGTTCCTTGTTTTAAAGAACATACTTATAGTTTTCAGTTGTTCCATATGATATTGACCTTGTGTTAATCATATATAACCTTTACATGATCTCTTCTCATACACAAAATCAATCTTTAGTGCATTCACGATGTGAGAAAAGATACATAGCATTCAGTAACTATTGAAATATGTCTGACTTAAAAATGAAATGTGGATGTTCATTAAGGATATTGGTCTGAAATTTTCTTTCCTCGATGTGTCTCTGTCTGGTTTAGGTATCAGGGTGATATTGGCTTCATAGAATGAGTTTGGGAGGGTTCCCTCCTCTTCTTTTTTATGGAATACTTTGAGAAGTATTGGAATGAGCTCTTCTTTACAGGTTTTGTAGAACTCGGCTGAAACCCATCTGGTCCTGGACTTTTCTTTGTTGGTAGGCTTTTGATGACTTCATCTATTTCATTACTTGAAATTGGTCTATTTAAATTGTGTATGTCCTCCTCGTTCAGTTTAGGCAATTCATATGTCTCTAGAAACCTGTTGATGTCTTCAAAATTTTCTATTTTGTTGGAGTATAGATTTTCAAAATAGCTTCTAATTATGTTTTGTATTTCAGTCGTGTCTGTTGTGATATTTCCTTGTTCATTCCAAATTTTAGTAATTTGAGTTTTCTTTCGTCTTCTCTTTGTTAGTGTGGCTAAAGGTTTATCAATTTTGTTTATTTTTTCAAAGAACCAACTATTTATTTTGTCAATTTTTTGTATTGTTTCTTTTGTTTCAATTTCGTTAATTTCAGCTCTGAGTTTAACTATTTCCTGTCTTCTACTACTTTTGGTGTTGGTCTGTTCTTCTTTTTCTAGGGCTTTGAGCTATAGTGTTAGGTCATTTATTTTTTGAGTTTTACTTCTTTTATTAAATGCGCTCCATGAAATAAATTTTCCTCTAAGTACTGTTTTCATAGTGTCCCAGAGATTTTGATATGATGTTTCTTTGTTCTCATTTACCTCTAGAAATTTTTTAATTTCCTTCCTAATATCTTCTGTTATCCATTCATCATATAATACCATATTGTTTAATCTCCAGGTGTTGGAGTAGTTTCTGTTTTTTACTCTTTCATTTATTTCTAACTTCAATCCATTATGATCTGATAGAATACAAGGTAGTGTCTCTATCTTCTTGTATTTGCTAACATTAGCTTTGTGGCATAATATATGGTCTATTTTAGAGAAGGATCCATGTGCTGCTGAGAAGAAAGTGTATTTGCTCTTGGTTGGATGGTATATTCTATAAATGTCTGTTAAGTCTAAATTATTGATTGTGTTATTGAGATCTATGGTTTCTTTGTTCAATTATTGTTTGGAAGATCTGTCCAGTGGTGAGAGAGGCATGTTAAAATCACCTAGTATTATTGTGTTACGGTCCATTTGGTTTCTAAAATTGAGAAGGATTTGTTTGACATACATGGATGAGCCACTGTTTGGGGCATAGATGTTTATGATTGTTATATCTTGCTGATTTTTGCTTCCCTTAAGCAGTATGAAATGTCCTTCTTTATCCCTTCTGACTAACTTTGACTTGAAGTCCACATTAATAAACATCGACGCAAAAATTCTCAACAAAATTTTAGCAAATCGCATACAAAAACATATTAAAAAGATAGTACACCATGATCAAGTGGGTTTCATCCCAGGGATGCAAGGTTGGTTCAACATCAGGAAATCAATAAATGTAATTCACCATATCAATAGACTTAAAGTCAAGAATCACACGATTATTTCGATAGATGCAGAAAAAGCATTTGATAAAATAAGCACCCCTTCATGCTCAAAACACTAGAAAAAACAGGGATAGTGGGAACATTCCTTAACATAGTAAAGGCCATCTACGCTAAGCCCATGGCTAATATCATTCTAAATGGTGAAAAACTGAAAGCATTCCCCCTTAAAACTGGAACAAGGCAGGGATGCCCTCTTTCACCACTTCTTTTCAATATCGTCCTTGAAACTCTAGCCAGAGCAATTAGACAGACCAAAGAAATTAAAGGGATATGAATAGGAAAAGAAGAACTCAAAGTATCCCTGTTTGCTGATGATATGATTATATACTTAGAGGAACCAAGAAATTCCGCCAGAAAACTTTTAGGTCTCATAAGTGAATTCAGTAAAATAGCGGGATATAAGATCAATGCACATAAATCTAAGGCATTTTTATACATAAGTGATGAATCTTCAGAAAGAGAAATTAGGAAAACTACCCATTCACAATAGCATTGAAAAAAATAAAGTACTTGGGAATCAATCTCACAAAAAAGGTGAAAGACCTCTACAGTGAGAACTACAGAAACTAAAGAAAGAAATTAAAGAAAACCTCAGAAGATGAAAATATCTCCCATGTTCTTGGATAGGAAGAATTAATATTGTCAAAATGGCCATACTACCAAAAGTGCTAAACAGATTCAATGCAATTCCAATTAAAATCCCAATGATGTACTTTACAGAAATAGAGCAAGCAATTATGAAATTCATCTGGAAGAATAAAAAACCCAGAATATCTAAAGCAATCCTCAGTAGAAAGAGTGAAGCAGGGGGTATCGCAATACCAGATCTTCAACTCTACTACAAAGCAATAGTAGCAAAAACGGCATGGTATTGGTACCAAAATAGAAAGGTAGATCAATGGTACAGAATAGAGGACACGGACACAAACCGCAAAAAATACAATTTTTCTCATACTAGACAAAGGGGCCAAAAATAATCATTGGAGAAAAGATAGCCTCTTCAACAAATGGTGCTGGGAGAATTGGAAATCCATATGCAACAGAATGAAACTAAACCCATATCTCTCACCATGCACGAAACTAAACTCAAAATGGATTAAGGACCTTGGAATCAGACCAGAGACCGTGCATCTTATAGAAGAAAAAGTAGGTCCAGAGCTTCAACATGTCGGCTTTTGACCAGACTTCCTCAACATAACTCCCATAGCACAAGAAATAAAAGCAAGAATTAATAACTGGGATAGATTCAAACTAAAAAGCTTTCTCTCAGCTAAGGAAACTATCAGCAATGCGAAGAGAGAGCCTACAGAGTGGGAGAAAATCTTTGCCAATCATACTTCACATAGAGCACTAATCTCCGGAATCTATAAAGAACTCAAAAAACTCTACACCAAGAATACAAATAATCCAATCAGCAAATGGGCTAAGGAAACAAACAGACACCTCACAGAAGAAGATCTACAAGCAATCAACAGATATATGAAAAAATGTTCAACATCTCTAGTAATAAGAGAAATGCAAATCAAAACCACCCTAAGATTCCATCTCACCCCAATTAGAATGGCGATTATCAAGAATACAAGCAACAACAGGTGTTGGCGAGGATGTGGGGAGAAAGATACACTCCTACATTGCTGGTGGGGCTGCAAATTAGTGCAGCCACTCTGGAAAGCAGTGTGGAGACTCCTTAGAAAACTTGGAATGGACCCACCATTTGACCCAGCTATCCCACTCCTTGGCCTATACCCAAAGGACTTAAAATCAGCATATTACAGAGATACAGCCACATCAATGTTCGTAGCTGCTCAATGCACAATAGCCAGATTGTGGAACCAACCTAGATGTCCTTCAATTGATGAATGGATAAAGAAACTGTGGTATATATATACAATGGAATATTACTCAGCCATAAAAAATGATAAAATTATGGCATTTGCAGGCAAATGGACTAAATTGGAGAATATCATGCTAAGTGAGATAAGCCAATCTCAAAAAACCAAAGGATGAATGATATCGCTAATAAGTGGATGATGACACATAATGGGCGGTGGGAGGGGTTAGTGTTAGGGTTAGAGTTAGGGTTAGGGAGGGGGGCAAGAATGGAGGAAGGAAGGACTGTATAGAGGGAAAAGAGGGGTGGGAGGGGTGGGGGGAAGGGAAAAAAATAACAAAATGAATCAAACAGCATTACCCTATGTAAATTTATGATTACACAAATGGTATGCCTTTACTCCATGTACAAACAGAGAAACAACATGTATCCCATTTGTTTACAATAAAATAAAAAAAATAAAAATAAAATAAAAAATAAAAATGAAATGTGTATTAGTTATTTGAAAATTCAAATTATTTTGTCTTCTTTCCTGCCCCCATTTCTTTCTTCACTTTTCATTTCTCATTTATTTCTTCACTAATTTATTTAAAGAACATTATATGGCATTGTTGTGATAGATCAGTAATATCCATGGCATAGTGAGCAAATCAATGTTTCAAAGACACTGCCACACAACATTCTACCATGTATGAAAAATTATTGAGGATGTTTATATCCACATTTAAACACTACAGTGAAACTTAACTCATCTGTATTTAGGTTGAAACACCAATATGTGGACACTATTTCACTCATATTTCCTGCAACACCTATTAGGAACTGCAAGTTTATCCATGACAGCAGGAAACAGGAGTAGTGTACTACAAACACAAGTAAGGAATCTTTTCATGGCAGTTATGGTCTCATACAAGAACAAAAACTCATTTTAGAAGATTGATGGCTGAGAACATTATCTGACATTTCATAATTAAATAAAACATGTCTTAATCTCAATTACTAAACACCATGTTCTTTGAAAACATCACACAATATCTTTGGCAAGATAAATATCAACAAAGAGCTACTGCTATATCAGGTGTGTCATTTAATTGGTGGTTTAATGATGCAACCCAGGCAGTTTACAAATATGGAAAGTGTGACTGTTACAGGATCAATAGAACCTCTTTGGCATTGGAGTTTCATCATGAGAATTCTTCTCTTTTTTAAAAAAAATTTTTTATTACAATTACTAGCATTTATTAACTATACAAAATGGGTTTTTCTGTGACACTTTCGTAAATGCTTATATACACTTGATTGTCTTCACCTTCCTATCAGTGAAACAATGTTCAAACCTATCACAGACAAAGATATCTACATAATAGAGAAAATAATGAGAAATGAGGTATAGAATCAGAAAAGCAGCAGGCTGAGAACTCCAATGAAATAAGTAAGAGAGAATACAGAAGTCTATGAAAATTTGTGAGGAGAAAAATAATAGTAAAAGAAAAGATAATTTCCTGGAAATAATATATTCTGAACACCAAGGAGATAAAATTTCAAGACGCAAAGTCTTATATTCACAAACAAATGTTTCATGGAGTTTGGAACTTCTTTAATGCCCCAAACTACAGTTTTCTAATATGGAAGGCATTATCATAAAGTTTGGGTTAGATTAAATGAAAATGTGTATGAATTATATTGAAAGAAGATATTGCTCAAATAAACATTAGGTATTGTCATTATCAGTTTTTCTATCATGAGCTTACTTTTTACCATTGTAGTCTTCATTGGAAGAAACATCTTTATGAAAAAAACATTCTCTAAAACTGATGGAGAAATGAAAAGCAAAGAGCATTGAGAAATATATATCTCTTATGTAGAGAGTTAGAAATTATGAGAGAGATATTCCTTTATAGAAGAGAGAGAGAGGGAAACTTGAAACTGTCAAAACAAATGCACTCAATTCTTTAGACAAAATAGGTAGATTTCTTCCTGATTTTGAGTAATGATCAAAATGAATTGGATGCTAAAGAAAATTAATGATGTATTACCACAGGCCTTTGGAGGGAAAGGGTACAAAGTACAGGACCAAATACAAGGAAAGATTGTACAACCAATCTTTTTTTAGGAAAACGAAATAAACATTTGCCTGTAGATTTGCTTTTTTCTTGTGAGAGGATTAGTATAAGAATATGTAAAGCATTCTAGCACTGACAACTGGGCCTATAGACTTAACTTGAATCCTTATGTTCACTGAATTTGATGCAATTACTGTTTAGTATGCATTGAATGAAGAAATAAAGCTCTAGGTTAGAAGAAAAATGAAATAAAATAAGAATAGGTAGCATAAAAGAGTATGGAAATATTAAGGGCTTACATAAATAGAGGTTTATGTAAAACCAAAGGATGTTTTCTTAAACCCTTTCCTTCCTTTTAAACATAAATCAAATGCTGTCTCTCTTCAAGGATATTCATCTCAATCCAAATGTAAACTTCATTCACAAAGCTTTAATAATCTGAAAATCTCTTTTTCTGTGCTCCAATTTATTTTTATTCACTTTCCTTATTTATCTATTCAGGTCTCTTTGAAGTTTCCCCAAATTCAGCAAACATATTTATACCAATTTGCACTTGTGCTTGCTTTCACTTGGAATTTTGTTTCTTCATCCGCACTCATGTTCTCAACTCATATCCTTTCTAAAATGTCAGTATGCCAGAGAGGCTCTAGTTTACCATCTTCAGTAAAACTGACTCAGTGTCCTTGCACTTCCTTTTACTTGTTAAGCACACATAACGCATCCGAGACCCTACGTATTTTTCGATTACTTCTTGTCTTCCCTTAAGTACAATGTAAACTCTAGAAAACCAGGCTTTTGTGTTTTCTTTGCATTGCCTGTGACTTCTGGACAGCTGGAGTTCTGAAGCACTTTGCTAACGTTACTGATGGGCTGTAGGGACTGACCTAGAAAGCGTGATGTTTAGGAACAGCATGCTGTGTAAAACTTGAAAAGAAGGAGCAAATCAAACGTTGGCATAAATAGGTCAAATAATCCAGTTCAAGTTGGAGATCATGCTTCTGGAAGGTATGAAATATGACAGGCTAAACTGGAGTTTCATTGACTTGAAGGATGTATTATATGAGGTGTGTCAGTGTTACTCAGAGTGGGAAAATGAAGTGATGAAAGGAATGGTTATGACAATTTAGCCTCTAAATATTTATAATGAAATAAGGAACACCTGTAAGGATATACTTGAAATTTATTGCTTTGAGAAAAAAAAATGGATTTGTGTAACTCAGAATCATTAGTGAAATCAGCTTGACAGTTTGACATTGAGACTGTCTAATCAAACATTAATTAGAAAGGCAGGTATCAGAAGTGCAGAAAATACACGGTCGTGGTCTTTGTTGATTCCACATTGTGTTTTTAATCATTCTACAAAAACAAGATGGGAGTATGAAGAGAGGGAAAGGATGAGAAAACATACAGCAACTGGATTTTTGTATCAAACCTGCTCAGAAAAATAAAGTAATAGATTATAATTTTAAGGTTATATTATAAGTTATACTTTGGCCTTGCAGAGTAGTATTTATAAATAATTTCAGTTGATATAATCCAGTGATCAAAAGAATATCTCACACAGACTATATAGTTAAATAATTGTATTAGAATCAATGTAAATTGTCATACACCTTTTGCAATTTAAATTTCTTTTAAGTCTATCACTAACTTACTTCATTTCACTCTCAAATATACCCCAAACATTTTATTCATATCTATCTACCCCAAATAATATCTTATTGTACCTTTCCTTGATTTACTATTGTCAGGCCTTAACTAATGCCTAGAGGATCATGTTCAGACTCTTTCACTCCATTAATAGCTATTGGGAATTCAACTGGAATAAAAATCTCCAAATGTATTTAAAATGATTGAGATATTATGAACTGTTTCATGTTTGAATTCTGTGACATTCCACTTTTATCTAAAAAAAATTGCTGCATTTCATAATCAAATATTTTTCCTAGAATTAGGAGTATTTATTGTGATGTTTAAATTGGTAAAAATGGCATTCTAAAAAGCAAATTGATAACATTTCTACATCTTCCCATTGATATTCTTTTGTTGGTTTGTATCGTCGTAATTGCTCATTAGAATTCCTTAATGCAAGACTCCTCACACTTGTTACGTAATGAGTCATATAGGAGATATTAAAATTCAGATTCTGACCATATAGGTTTGGATGTGACTTCTTACTCTAAATTTCTTACAAGTCCTCACTGGTGCTTGTGCAGCTGCTCCAAAAATTACATTTCAGGAGGTAAGGTTTGAAATAGCATTCAGGATAGGTCTACTGTCAGGGCAGCCTGTAGTTGTGGCAGGGCATCCTGTAGTTATGCACAACACAATCTGATCAAAGGCTTTGCGTGGTATAGACTTTAATAGTCTCACCAATTCTACATAGTGATTAGTATTATTATAATATTCATTTTTTTAGATGATAGAATTGAGGTTTAGAGGGCTGGGAGATGTGGCTCAGTAGTAGAGTGCTTGCCCGGCAGGCTTGCAGTCATGAATTCAGTTCCCAGCACCAGGGAAAAAAAAGGATCGAGGTTTAGAGGGGATTAGGAATGACCAGGATACAAACACAGGTATCCCCTTCCTTAGAGCCCAGCTTCTTAAATAGAGAAGAACCAATCCTTTTTCTCAGAACTATTTAGATAAATAAGTACATTTCAGAAGAGCTACACCAGGCTACATTTCCTAAACTGAGCTGCTTTTTTGATTTGATGACTTTATTTTATTTTTTTAATATTTAGAATTTATACTTTCAGAAAGTTAAAAAATGTAACTAGACCCAGCTTACCTCTTTAATCAAGTTCTGTGGTTACTGAATAATAGGATATGGCTCAGGGTATGGATATGGATACGGATTTTGACCTTGATAACTTGGATATTGTGGGTATCCTGGGTATTGTCCATATGGATATTGTTGAAACTTCTCCTGTGTATTCACAAAAGAAAGAAAAAAAATAGATTTAAGGGAAGTAACTGCAAATGTTTCACAATATCACTAAAAGATTAGATGACTAAAGTCCTAAGAACTTATATATCAATTACATAATTGTGTTTTCAAACCTTTAGTTTGGATTTCACTTTTTTAAATAAGAAAATGTTTTAAAAAGTTAAGGCAGTCAAAACAATGTTTATAGCAGTTCAATTCACAATAGTTAGATTGTAGAACCAACCTAGATGCCCTTCAACAGATGAATGGATAAAGAAACTGTAGTATATATACACAATGGAATATTATTCAGCCATAAAGAAAAATAATATTATGGCATTTGCAGGGAAATGGATGGAATTGGAGAATATCATGCTAAGTGAAATAAGTCATTCCCAAAAAAACCAAAGGCCAAATGTTTTCCGTGATAAGTGGATGATGATATATAATGGGGGTCAAGGGGAGAAGAATGGAGGAACTTTAGATTATGTAGAAGGAAATGAGAGGGAGAGGGGGTATGAAAAATGGTGGAATGAGACAGACATCATTACCCTATGTACATGTATGATTACATGAATGGTATGAATCTACATCATGTACAACCATAGAAATGAAATGGTGTACCCCATTTGTGTACAATGAATCAAAATGTAGTCTGTAAAAATAAAAATTAAAAATAAATAAAACATCTTTTGCATAGTCAAGCAAGTGTTCAAGACACTGAAGAGTCCACCTACAGAATGCAAGAAAATATTTGGAAAATGTACATAGGAAACTTGCAGAATATATAAAGAATTCAACAGCAATAGTGACAACAACAAAATCCAATGAAAATTTGTTGAATGGCAAATTATGCTGTGTTCATATATAAATATACCACAATGAATTCAACTTACATATATTTATAACACACTAATTAAAATGATAGTGAAAATAGTAGAAGGGAGATTAGAAGAATAGAGCAAGTGGGTCAAGAGGAGGAAGGAGGGGAGTTAAAAGGGAGGTACTGAACAACATGATTGATCAAATTACAATATTTGCATGTATGGATATGGATAATTAATTCTATAATTATAATGCACCAGTAAAAATGATGAATGGCCTTTATAGATATTTCTCAGAAGAGGATATACAAATTGCTGACCTGTATATTAAAAAGTGATCATTATTAATCTCAGGGAAATTAAACCAAAACTATACTTAGATGTCATCTCACGCTGGTTAGAATAACTAGCTCAAATAGTAACAAAAACAGCATGGTATTGGTACCAAAATAGACAGGTAGATCAATGGTACAGAATAGAGGACACGAACACAAACCCAAATAAATACAATTTTCTCATACTAGACAAAGATGCCAAAAATATGCAATGGAGAAAAGATAGCCTCTTCAACAAATGGCCCTGGGAAAACTGGAAATCCATATGCAACAGAATGAAACTAAACCCCTATCTCTCACCGTGCACAAAACTAAACTCAAAATGGATTAAGGACCTCAGAATCAGACCAGAGACCCTGCAGATTATGGAAGAAAAAGTAGGTCCAGATCTTCAACATGTCAACTTAGGACCAGACTTCCTCAACAGACTTCCTCAATGGGACCAGGACTCCCATAGCACAAGAAATAAAAGCAAGAATCAATAACTGGGATAGATTCAAACTAAAAAGCTTTCTTTCAGCAAAGGAAACTATCAGCAATGTGAAGAAAGAGCCTACAGAGTGGGAGAAAATCTTTGCCACTCATACTTCAGATAGAGCACTAATCTCCAGAATCTATAAAGAACTCAAAAAACTCTACACCAAGAATACAAATAACCCAATCAACAAATGGGCTAAGGATATGAACAGACACTTCACAGAAGAAGATCTACAAGCAATCAACAAACATATGAAAAAATGTTCAATATCTCTAGTAATAAGAGAAATGCAAATCAAAACCACCCTAAGATTCCATCTCACCCCAATTAGAATGGCGATTATCAAGAATACAAGCAACAACAGGTGTTGGCGAGGATGTGGGGAGAAAGGTACACTCATACATTGCTGGTGGGTTTGCAAATTAGTGCAGCCACTCTGGAAAGCAGTGTGGAGACTCCTTAGAAAACTCGGAATGGAACCACCATTTGACCCAGCTATCCCACTCCTTGGCCTATACCCTAAGGACTTAAAATCAGCATACTACAGAGATACAGCCACATCAATGTTCGTAGCTGCTCAATTCACAATAGCCAGATTGTGGAACCAATCTAGATGCCCTTCAATTGATGAATGAATACAGAAATTGTGGTATATATATACAATGAAATATTACTCAGTCATAAAGAATGATAAAATTATGGCATTTGCAGGCAAATGTATGAAATTGGAGAATATCATGTTAAGTGAGATAAGCCAATCTCAAAAAACCAAAGGATGAATGATCTCGCTGATAAGCCGATGATGACACACAATGGGGGGTGGGAGGGGTTAGTGTTAGGGTTAGAGTTAGGGCTAGGGAGGGGGACAAGAATAGAGGAAGGAAGGGCTGTATAGAGGGAAAAGAGGGGTAGGAGGGGTGGGGGAATGGGAAAAAATAACAGAATGAATCAAACAACATTACCCTATGTAAATTTATGATCACACAAATGGAACACCTTTATTTCATGTACAGAGAAATAACATGTATCCCATTTGTTTACAATTAAAAAAAAGAATAACTAGCTTAAAAATATAAAGAATAACAAATGCTGGTGTGAAGAGAGGCAATCTTTACAGTGATGATGGGGATGTAACTCAGTAAAACCATGAAGGAAAACACCATAGAAATTCCTCATAAATCTGGAAATAGAACACCCATTTGTCCCAGTTATCCCAGTACTGGATATACATCTTAAGAAATTAAATTCAATACTCCAAAAAGACATTTATACTGCTGTGTTTAGGGAAGCACTTCTCACAATATTCAAGACCCAGAATCAACCTAGGTGCTCATTGATGGATAAGTGCATAAATAAAATATAGTATGCAAACACAGTGGAATATTTTCCAGTTATAAAGAAATAATGAAATTCTGCTACTTGTAACAATATAGAAGGAACTGAAGGACAATGAAAAATCCAGGAACAGAGAGACTAATAGGGCATCTGATACTTTTATGATGAGTTCAAAAGTTGACCTTAAAGAAATAGAGATGAGAATACTGGTTACCAGAGCCTGGGAATGATGTGGGGGAGAAGGAGATGGAGAAAGAATGGTTAATGGGTATCAGGTTGCAATTGAATGGATGGAAGAACTTCTGATGACCCATTGCATACTAGGATAACTATGGCTAACAACAAATCATTAAATATTTCAAAATTGCGACTGTAGAAAATTCTGAATGTTCCCTACACAAGAAATGATAAACATCTGAAGTGACATACACACCAATTACCTGAAAAGTCACATTTAGCTGGTTCTGGTAGCTGTGCCTATATCCCACCTAGTCAGGAGGATGAGGTGGGAATATGGATCAGCCCAGGAGCTTGAAATCAGTCTGAACACAGAAAGACTCAGTATCGAAAGGAAATTTGATTATATTGCATCCATTTATGTGTATGTTTACTATGTGTAAAATAGCAATCAAAATATATTTAAGGCCTGGCGCAGTGACTCATGCCTGTAATCCCATCAGCTGGGGAGGCTGAGACAGGAGGATTGAGAGTTCAAAGCCAGCCTCAGCAAAAGTGAGGCATTAAGCAATTCAGTGAGACCCTGTCTCTAAATAAAATACAAAATAGGGTTGGGGTTGTGGTTCAGTAGTGGAGTACCCTTGAGTTCAATTCCTGGTTACCCTTCACCACCAAAAAACCCCAAAATGTATATATATATATATATTATTAAAATAGTCATTGATACTACATATTAAGATAAATGTTAAATAAATAAAATTTTCTTATTTAAAATATTTAGTTTAACCTATTAAATTTATAATCCTAAGAACAGGAGATGGTGTAAAATGAACACATCATATATGTCATTACTGGTCTTTATTCTTCATTAGATATGTCTTATATTTAATATAATTAGAACTACAACTATTCTGTACTTTATCAGACAAAGATAGTTTAGTCCCAAGGGAATAATAAGATTCTTTAGAGTAACATTCTGAGTTTCCCTTGGAGTTATTATACAGGATACTTGGATCTTTTTTCAATGAGTCATAAGTAAATCAATGTGTACATTAATCATTCATGATTTATATACATTTCAGATGTTTCCATAGACTAGATAATTAGAAGAAAATATATTGGAACTGTACAAAACTACCACTGGAATACTTACAAGATATTTATATCTTTTCTTGTAAAATTTCTGTAAAAATAAAACAAAATATTTAAAAATTCAATACAGTTTGATTATAAAGTTTTTCAGTGATGATATATCTCACCTCCTCAGAAGACTTAGCACTCTGTGGAGAAAAAAAAAAAAGAATTAGTTAAGGTCTTAATTTTATAATTCAAGATTGATTATAAAATGACTATTTGCCACAATTATAATGAAACAGAAGGAAGGCAAAACATTGGGTAGATGATACACTACTACTGTACATTATTTTAAAAAAGGTTTTTTATAATGAATTTGTTATTTTCAAATGCCTATTCACTTTCATCCATATGTCTTAAATGTGAGAAACAGAGAAAAAATTTCTTGACCACAGGTGACAAAAGTTGAAATTGTGAAATTTTCAATTTTTTCATGTGGATAATTTGCAAGTAGCTCACAAGCTATTCACGGATGTAATAATAGAGTCTACCATTATCCCTTTCTGTATTCTTCTTACTATTTTATTTTCCCTTATGTCATTTTTTAACAAAATGTGACACATGGTGATCTCATAGCCATTTGTTGTCTAAAATACTCATAGGATTACTGTTATTTGAAGTATTATTTTTGCAACTTCATTCCCAGTCACTCTGTAAAAAGAGGAGAGAAAGGGAAGAGAAGGAAGAATAATATGAAGAAAGACCTCTATCAGGTGAAGATTTCTATGTATTTTATAAGCTCACAGTATTGCTAATTCTGAAACATATTTAAATGTTTTTATTTTTATATAAAGCTGATTACATTTAAGCACATAAGATGATGTACTAAAAATTTACTCTGTGTCCTTAGTAAACTTTTATAGCTTTTTTCAAGGAGTCTAAACCTATGAAAATATTAAAATTTATAAAGTCACATTCTGATAAGTGCTAATATAGTCCAGAACACATGAAGTAAGACAGAATCTTTGAATAGTCACTGAGAACACATTCTTCAAAATTTTCTGATACACTTACAATCATGAAAACCATGAGTGCCAGGAGAAAGGTCAAGACCAGGAATTTCATATTGGGCTGAGTCCTATGAAAGCACAGGTGAGAATCAGTTAATGCTTTATCCTGCACTCACACAAAAAGCATTTATTCTTCACATGTTACTACGAAGCTTTGGGAAACACTAGAGAAACAAAGATGATTGAAATATATTTTCAGATATTATAAAACAGATTGGTTGGAGATACTGATGAGTAAAAAGGTGTGCTCTGAAAACATTGAACACTATTAAAAAAAACCAAGTATTTTAAAAGGTGAAGAGAATGGGATCATTAAAATAAAAAAGAGGATAAGCTTATACAGTGTTAATTTTAAAGGATAACAGATTTGATTCAATGCAGAGAAAGACTATAAAAGATGATGGAAAATATTTACTAATGGGATAAACTAATTTTGAAAAGTTTAAAGTATGGACATTTGCAAAAGGAACTTACACTATTTTCCTACCAACTTTGAATTTAACCCTTAAATATTATATAAAAGTCATTATCTGGAACATAAATATCAGATATCTTGTTAAGAAAAGGAAAGGTTCTGATAATTCCCACCAAATAGGGAAAAGGAACATGTTCCATCCTTTTCCTACACATTCAATTTGTACAGTGATTGCTGAGGTCAGCTCTGAGAAATTGAGATCCTGAACTCACCTTCACATCCTGACCTGAGATAGTCAAATCCTTAATTACTTCTCTATGAAAAATTACCAATACATAATATATCATAATAAATGATTTTAATTGATTTCAGTAAGAAAAGGATAGACCGAGACATCATGTTACATTGCTCATGAATACATTACCTGTACTAAAAATGAGACTGAAGAGTCAAAGAAGCTGCAGAGGCTGAGTTGAAGAGATAGATGACGTACTCCCCTAGAGGGCTGATGTATTTAAACACATTGAAATACCACCTTTGTTTTTCTAAATAATATCAGTATGAGATCATACTAAGGAAACTAAAAATAATGCCCACAATCTGTCTCCACACTCTAACATCAATTTAACAATGTGATTTTTACAAGAGTACTTTGTGAAGACCAATTGACTGGGAAATAAATAGACCCATCAAAAGTTGATCTCTCTGTTAGTGGAGTCTTGTGAGAAGAAGACAGTGGGAAGCACATTTTGGAGTAACCCAAGCACAGAAATGATTGAAATGATGAAAACTGATTTGGTACTTTGTTTCAACAAATGTACCTTAAGGTTGTACCATGCCAAAAATGTTATTCACCATTTTACCAATATTTTACCTGCTCTGGAATAAATTAATGGTAACTAACATGACAAAATTGGAGTCATTATTTTGCTCAAATGTGTTTCCTACAGATCATTATTTAAAATGTACTTTTGCCTTGTTCCATTCACTTGAATACTTGAAGTCATATACTAGATGCAAACATTTGATGAAATTCAGTAATTTCTAAATATTCCATGTTAAAACTCTTCTCATATTTGTTATGACCCTAAGAGCTTAGTGCCTTATTTTTAGTGACTTATTTTTCTCACAGCAACTGGGTACTTATGAGTGGGAGTTTAATTTCCTTCCTTATGGTCTATAAGAACTCATGTTCCTCAATGGAAGCCATGACTTTATATTATTACAGTAGACACAAAGAAAAAAAAATTCACTGTGTCATTGGGTACTTTGTATACATAGCCACTTACTACTAGCTAAATAATTCTTTGTTTTCAGAATTTGAATATCAGAAAATCATTTGTGAAATCTAGATAAATTATATAGCCTTGTGCATTTTTACTCAGAATGTGGCACAGTGGATCAGCAGAATAAGCGCAATCTGGAAGCCTGTTTGAAATAAAAATTCTTGGTTCCTCTTTCCCAATTTGATGAGTCAGATGTGAACATGCATTTGAACATCTCCAGGTGATTCTCTGAACTATAAGTTTGGAGAAATTACATTATCAATGCATTATGTGTCTTTATATTTGATATCATAAGGATAAGTTAGGTTAACTTCATATTAAGGTTTTTAAAACAATGTTTATTAAATGATTCTTCTCTGTCATAGTGGAAAAGACACACTGAGATTTAGTATTATTCTTGAGTAGAAAAAAATTGAAGAGTTTTCTTCAATAATTTCAGAACAAATTCCTTAAAATTATAATATTTAGTTATGTGATCTAATCATTTTATATACATGTTCATTGTTACATGAAAAGTGAAACAAAGCTTGAGTATGTTGTTAATGAACTGAAGATATATAGGGTTCAATAACTATTAAAGTTGTCTAATTTTTAAAAATGAACCCATCTTTATTTATTTTGAAAGTGCTGATTGTTTTTCTTCTTTCTTTCCCTCTGTCCTTAACTTTCTTCTCCGATTTATTCCTTGTTAATTTATTCCACCAGCATGATTAGCCTAGTGCACAAGATATTAATGCTTCAAGTCACCACCAAACAACACCTTACAAGTTAACAAATCCAGGTTAAAAGATGTTTGAATCTATAATTAAAATTAAATCATTGATGTTGAGGTTGGAACACCAAAATGTGGTCATTATTGCCCTCATATCCTGCTTCAACAATTTAAGAAGAGGAGGGGCTGTGTATGGCAGTGGGAAACAGGAACAGTGCACTGTAAACACAGAAGGAGTCTCATGTGCTCTAGTCCTATTCTCAAGAACAGTACGGATCATTGTGGAAGACTGATGGACCATAACATGTCTGATATTATGTAACTGAGCAAATCAAATGCTTTATTATCTATAACCAACACCATGGTCTTTGAAATTCCACATACCATGGTCTATGAAAATGCCATGGGTGTTCATTTACAAAGGAAATATCATTGAAGGTCCATGGGTATATCAGAGGGGTGGTATTTCATAGGTGCTTTAAGGATGCCACTCAAGAATGGATATTGAGATTGATGTTTGTCCTGAACCTTCCTCTTCCAAGTCTTCCTTATCCTCCCCCAGTATTTAAACCTCTAAAGAGTAGTATAGTTCATTACCAAAATTTACCCTACTTTTTTTAAAAGCTTTATGAATATATATGTATATGTATATATATACATACATATATATATATATATATATGTTTGAATTATCTAAAAATACTGCAGCTGACCATATTAAAGGATGTGGGACTATTGTACATCATAGAACCCTTTTAACACTACATTACAGTGGCAAGCGGGATGCCTAATCCTTTTGTTTTAATTTTCTTTTTTAGTTGTATATGGACACAATACATTTATATTATTTATTTTTATGCAGTACTGAGGACCAAACCCAGTGCCTCACATATGTCAGGCAAGCACTCTACCACTGAGCCCCAGCCCCAGCCCCTGGGTACCTAATCTTTAGGGGCTAACTGTATAACTGATAAAGCAGACAAGGTTGAAGTAATTTCAGAAACAGAAATCCAGAAGCAGATTAATTACATAAATTTAAATTAAGGAGAAGAGTGTACATGCTAGAGCTACAACTTTGGAACTTGTCAGATATATTGATTGTATTTAAAACTCTGTAAATAGAGATTTTACAGGACAGATGTGTCAAATCACAAGAGAAATAGGCTGAGGATTTATCCTCTCTATCATTCCAATGTAATGTGTGAGAGAAAATAGAGAAGCTGATGAAAATCTCTGAGCAGGAAAAGAAAAACTGAAGAAAAGAAAATTTCCAGTCAAGGTGTATATTGTGGAAACAAAGGGGATGAAATTTCATGAAGGAAAGCTTAGTGCCATGAGCAAATGCTGCAGTCTATTTGGAAGTTACTTAAACCATGAAACTGTAGTTTTCTCTAGAAAACAGTTACCATAATATTTGGATCTGGGTTAAATGGGGATGTATATAAATTATTCTGCAAATAGGTAGTGCTCAAATATAAACCTTAGGTATTACCCTTGTGATGTTTGTTATTATAGTTTTCATTAGAAATAAATGTTCGGAGGTGGTACTTTTGGACAGAGATTGCACCATGAAGTCTCTGGTCTCATTAACATATTAATCCACTGAGGGATTCATATTTGATGGCATTATTGGAAGTGATAGAAATGGTAGGTGTGGCAACTGGTTGGGAAAAGGTTACGGGGGATGTGACCTTAGAAAGGGTGTATCTTGTTCTTGGCCCCTTCCTTGCATTCTCTCTTGCATGCTTACTTGGTCCTTGGTCCTGTGATGCTCTATCACCACAATGTTTCTGCCTAGCAGTCATTCGATTACATTGCTGAAACCCCTGAAATGTGAGCCAAATAAATCTTTTCTCCTTCATTGTTTCTCAGGTATTTTATCCCAGTGATGGGAAGTTCACTAACACATGAACATAATATTAGTTTTCCTTCTTCTAGTTGATTACTAGAATTTTGTTTGGCATGGCCTCTCAATGTTCCTGTATAAGGAATCATATGTGGGATATTATTAAAAATGCAGATTCTGACTCCACAGATCTTGATGTGGCTTTACTCTCTCAATTTCTCACAAGCCCCCAGATTATGCTTTTGCAACTTCTGCAGGGATATTTCAGAAGGAAAAGTTTTAAGTGATATCCAGGCACAGCTCCAAGGCCAGGATGGGTTATAGTCTCGTAAACTCTTCTGATCCTGGTTTCATGTACCATGTAAATATATATAGTATATATATAGTATATACTATAAATTTATAGTAGTCTCACCAATTCTATAAGGTCATTAAGTATCACAATACATATTGTTGATGATAAAATTGAGATTTATAGAAGATTCAGAATAGTTCAAGTTCACGAGAGTAGTAGCTGTCAGGTCAGGTACAAACACAGGTTTTCCCTCCTCAGAACACAACCTCTTAACCAAAGCAGAGCAGAAACTATTTCTCAGAAGGATTTAGGTACATAATTATACTACAGAAGATCTACATTAAGCAGTTTTAAAGTATGGTTATTTTTAATTTGATATACTGATTTTTTTTTTCCTTCTTCCAACTGTCAGAACTGATACTTCTGGAAAGCAAGCCCCAACTTCTCCTTTAGTCACTTCCTGTGGTTACTGAATAGTGTTAGGATATGAATAGAGAAAATAAAATTTTTGATGGAAATTGTGGCAATCTTAGGTATCTTGTAAAGTATATATCTGGAGAAACTTTCTCTTCATACACACAAAAAATGAGCAAATTACAGAGAATTGAAAAAAATGTCTATTTGAGTATTTCTTAATAATTTCCATTAAAAACTTAGAATGTTAATGTTGGTAAGAACTTATGAATCAGCAATATTATTTTGTTCTCAGACTTTACAATAAGTTTTCATTTTTATGAGGAAAATGTTTTAAAATGTACATATGATAAAACACATTTTTACTGTTTATTGTTAATTTTGTAGTTTCATAACAAGCAGAATCACTGCTAACCAACAAACATTTCAGATGGACTTTAAATTTACTTTATAATATTACCTCCAAGATATTATTTTGCCAATATTTGAATATCACAAGGGCAGGGAAATTCAATATTTCCAATTTAAATAGAATTGCCCATTTGTGCTCTTGATGTACAGTGATAGTACTGACTACTAAAACTTGTACAGTCTTTAATATTCAGGTAATCTATTATCCATCATCCCTCCTCTGCATCTTTTTTATTTGGTGTTACTTCAACTTCTCTGTTTACTATGTTAGTAAGAAGATTAAAAAAAGGTCATTTTGTATCCCATTTATATGTGTAATTACTGTGTCATTTAACATCAAAATACATTTAAAATAATGAGTTGTTGGGACTACATATTTAGATAAATGCCAAAATTTTAAATTTACTTTCTTAATTACCATGGTTAGTTAAACCTGTTAACTTTATAACCCTAAAAATATTAGAAGGTAGAAACTTAATGTATCATCTATGTCATTCTCTGCCTCTACTCTTTATTAGGCACATCTTACATTTAATAGAATTAGAACTTGAAATATTATTTACTCCAAGGCAATTATTTATCAGATGAAGATAGTTTAGTTCTGGAGCTAATTTAGATATGTATCCAACTATTGCACAAGATACTCAGGTCTTTCTCCAATGCATGATGAATTAATGAAATCCATGCACATATTAATCATTCATGATGTACACATATTTCAGAGAGAAGTATTGCTTTTCTCTTATAGAATTATCAGGAGAAAATATATTTTGGACTGTACAAAATTATCAAGGGAATATTTATATAATGCCTGTCATTATTCTTAAAATGCTTATTTAAAAATAACAAAAAATTTAAAACTCAGTAAATGTTCAATTTTACAATTTTCCAATGAATGAATATATCTTATTTCTCCATATGAATCAGCTCTCTGGGGGAATAAAAGGAAATAAGAAATGAGTTAACATCTTAATTTTATATTCAAAACTAAGTATAAAAATGCACCGTTTACTACAATTATAATTGTAACAAAATGAAGGCAAAAATCTTGGTAGTGGAAATACTAAGCTTGCTATTTTTGTTTATAGCATTTTAAAAGGGAGTGGAATAATGTTTTCTCTGTAACTAACATACTATATTCAAATACCTATGCATTTCAGCCCATACTTCTTGAATGTGTGAAACAGAAAAATTTCATAACCATAGATGGGAGATGAAAATTAAAAGTAAAATTTGATATTTTTATATGGATTTTTTAAAGCAGCTCAAAAACTACTTATATTCAAATATATGATAGGCTGATAGAGTCTACTGTTATATTTTTGTATCATTCTTAGATTTTTTTTCTTATCTATTCTTTTGTAACATAATGTAATAAACAGTACTCTCAGAAGCAATTTGTTGTCTAAAATAATCATAGAGTTAGTGGGTTGAAGTATTATTAATTTGTTGACAGGTTTCCCATTAACTAGATATAAAGGAAAAGAGAAGGAAGAAAAGGAGGAGGACAAAGCCTAAGGGTTCCAACCAGGTGAATAAGGTCTTTCTCAGCGACACAGACCAATGAATGAAAACACAAACTGGGCGGTGGAATGTTGGTAGATCCACAGCTTGTTTAAGTATGATAAACAGCAGCTTTATTTTATTTCCAGCGCTGGGGAATGAGTATTTGTGAACTTGAACAGATAGGCTATTGAGAACAACTTGAAAATTCCTCTTTAGACGAATTGCAAGACTGGGTCACATTTTAATGAACTTTGTTCTTTTATCAAACTCTTCTAATGTCTCATGACCTAGACTTTGTCTCCTACTTTCAATATAGTTCATAAGCTCTCAGTATCACTGTTTCTGGAACACTTTTAAGTGTTCTTACTTTTATATAGAGCTAATTATATTTGAGTACATAAGATGATATACAGAAAATTTGCTCTATGTTCTTAGGATCTTTTATAGCTTAATTCAATGTAAATAAACATATATAATGTTAAAATTTATAGTCACATTATAATAAATGCAAATATAGTCCATAACACATGAAATAAGACATAATATTTTGATATTTAATGAGAATGCATTCTTCACAATTACTGATGCTCATGGAAATCATAAGAGCCAGGAGAAAGGTCAAGATGAGGAACTTTATATTGACCTGAATCCTATGAAAGCCCATGTGAGAATCAATAATAGTCTTCATTCCTGCACTCACACAAAAAGCATTTATCAATCACAGAACATAGTAATTGGCTCAGGCTATTTTTGTATATAGAGATGAGTGTTCTGATGGGAAAAAACTAAAATTCTATAAAAACACACAAGTGAACTTCTTAAGGAGATGAAGAAAATGGGAACTTAAGGTAAAGTAGAAGGTATAGTATAATCAGTTTGTTCAGAATAAGAAAAATGACATTTTGGAATACTGCAAAGAAATAAAACTGAGAGACAGGATACCATGTCAAGAGCAAATATTTCAGCAAGTAGGGCAGAATTGGAGACAGGATCACCAGTTAGATTGGTGCGATATATAGGGACTTAGATAATGTCATGAGGGATGGTTTTAAAAGGCATGGTATAAAAATATACTTAGAAAGTAGGACAATAAGTCATAGGGACTGGCTTTATAGTAAAGTCACAGAAAATAACAAAGGTTTCTATCTTCAGAATTAGAACATTAAAAATATTGAGAAAAATCAGATTTAAAAGAAGTGACAGGAAAAAATACATGTAATTATTTTGAGAAGTTGAATTTTATTCATGTATTTATTAAAATAGAGGATCAGCAAGGATTTAAAGTAAGTGGGTATATATATATATTTATATATAAATATATATAAATATTTGAAACATATATGTTACATATATTTAAGTAGAAAGATAGGCAGGCAGACAGATAAATATATAGAGGAGGAATGGATAGATATAGTGAAGATAGATGGATGGAAATATATTTAGTTATATTTAAGAGGTCTGAAAATTATTTCCTAAGGAAAATTATGACAAAAACGATCAAAAGTTTCTTTTATGGCAACTTCCAGATAAAATGGAAAAAATAGCAAAAAATGAATAGGTAATACAAAGTATCTGTTATGAAGCATTAATTTTAAAGAATAACAAATCTGTTTTCCATGGTAAAAAGTAGTTTGTGAAAAGCTTATGGAAATTGTTTACTCAGAAGAACAAACTAACCTTGAAAATTCTACCTGAAGCATTGGCAATATTGTGCCATACATTTGGCAAAAGACAACTAAGGCTATTTTTCTTACCAAGTTTGAATTCAACCATTAAATATAATATAAAAGTCTTGTTTCAAAAATTAAATATCAGATACATAGTACAGAAAATGAAAAGACTCTGGGAATCCCACCAAAGGTAAAGGAACATATTTGTCTATAAGTCACAACATGCACTTTGCACCATGATAGCTGAGATCAGAGGAATGAGTTTCTGAACGCACCTTCAGATCCTGACATAGGGTCATCATTTCATTAAACTGTTTCTTTGTGAAAAATTATCAACAAATAGCAAAGAATCTTCATAAATGTTTTTCAATGGATTTTAGTTAACAAAAGATTCAACTGAAACATCATATTAAACTGTGCATGAATATATTACCTGTACACAAGATGAGACTCAAGAGTCGGAGAAGCTGAGCAGAGGTTGAGATGAAGAGATGACTTGCTTTGCTAGAAAGCTGGTGTAAATACACTGAAATACCACCTTTGTTTTTCTAAATAATATCAGTATGAGATCATACTAAGGAAACTAAAAATAATGCCCAGAACCTGTCTCTACAAATTGTTAAGTATCCATTTAACAATGTGATTTCACAATAGAAATCGTGAAGATCAAATGACTGGGAAGCAGTGGGACCCATCAACTGTTTACCCTGTGTTAGTGGAGTCTTCTGAGGAGACAACAGTGGAAAATACATTCTGGAGTAAACACCATCTACTGTGTTTCAACAAAATCACTTTCAAGATGGAACAATGCTATACCAAAAATTGTTAATTACCATCTACCTATATTTTACCTGTTGTAATAAATAATAACCAGAATGAGAGAATTTGAGTCATTATTGATCTCAAATATGTTTCCTAGAGATCTTTATTTAAAATGTACTTTTACCTTACTGCATTCACTTTAGATTATTTGAAATCATACACTAGATGCAAACATATGCTGAAATTCAATAAGTTTTAGATCGTCTATGATAAAACTGTTCTCATATGTACTGTGACCTTAGGAACTTAGTATAACATATCTCGTACAGCATTAGAACATATGACTGGGAATGCAATTTCCTTGGAGTTGGGACTCATGTTCCTCAGCAAAAGCCAGAAGCCATGAGTTTGCATGAATACAATAGATAAAAGAAAAAAAAAAGATTCACTATTCACTATATTTGTAGGAAAATTTATATGAAATTCCTTTCTTGCTACTGGTTGGAAAATTCCTATTCTCAGAACTGAATGTCAGAAAATCATTTGTAATGTTTTGATAAATTGTATAACCTAGTTCACTTTTATTCAGAATGTCCCACAGCAGATCATCAGAATCAGAAAAAGGATGGAAACTATTTTAAATGGAAATTCTTGGTCCCTCCTTTCAACCTTGATAAATCAAATTCCTGGGGTGCACTAGGGACATGCATTGACCTACATCTCCCAGTGAATCTCTGTGAACTATAAGGTTGGAGAAATGACATAATGCATTATGTGTCTTTAGACTTGATTTTATAAACAGAAAGTATTGTTTAAAATTATATTGAGATTTTTAAAGAAATGTGTATTAGATTAATCTTTTATGCTTATTGGAAAAGCACCATTGAGAATTATTATATTCTCTGGATAATGTACAATAAAATATAAATATTTCCTTAAATAAATTAATTTGAAACATACTTAAGTTTATTCTTGTTTTATTTTGTTATGTGACCTAATCATTCTACATATGAAAGTCAGTCAGATGTCTAGTAAGTTTCACTGGAACAAAAGATAAACAGAGTTCAGTAACTATAAAAATATGTCTGATTTTAAAGAATAAACCTTGTTGTAGTCATTTTAAAGGTGCCCATTGATACCTTTTGTCCTTCTCTCCATCCTTAACTTTCTTGACTCGTTCATTTCTTCATTAATTCATTTACCAGCTTTGTAACCACTGATGTTATAGGTCTATGGTAATGAACAAGCACACTAACGCTCCCAGGGCACTGCCAAGCAACAACATCCTACCAGGGAACAGGAAGACTCAAAAAAAAAAAAAAAAACCCTCAAAATTTACATCATGTATATTTAAGTTGGAATATCAAAATGTGGGCAATAATTACCTAATTTCTCCTTCACATTTGGGAAGGGCTGGCATTGCTCATAACAGTGAGAAATGAGAATAATACACTATAAAAACAGAAGTAACCTCTGGGGTTAATTATAGTTTCATTCTTGGGAAGAGTAAGAGATTATGTCAGAAGATTGATGGTCTAGAATATGTTTGACATTTTATAATTAAGTAAAACAGATACCTTATTATCTAAAACCAACGCCACAGTCTTTGAAAATGTCATGGTATTCACTTACAAGGGAAATAACACTAAAAGTCTATGGATATATAATAGGTGCAATATTACATTAGTGCTTTAAAGAAGCAACCAACAAATTAATATTTAGAATGATAATTGTGCTGAACTTTCCTTCCCTACTTTTTCTCTTGTATTTGTGACAAATAGCCATCCTGTTAATTTTTTAACAGGATGCCATGTATCTGTTTGAATGACTGAAAAGTCTTGTAGCTGACAGTTTGGAAAAACATGTGACTGTTTACTAGATATCCAGATAATTTCTTTGACATAGAGCAGATATAGTGATAGGGTATGTTCCTGATTTTCATGGCCTTATTGTATAAGCTCCTGAAACAAAGTTAAAGCAAGTACAGAGACAGAAACTTATCATATGAGTTTCAACTGGGGAAAGTAGGGTGCACACTGGAAGTCTAGATTTGGAATTTAGCTTATTGATTTATTCAAAACTTTGACAATAGAATATACAATACAAGAAAGATGTGTCAAGTCAGAAGCAAGCACAGTAGGCCAAGCAGATGCCCTATATTATTCAATATAATATGTGAGAAAAAATAGAGAAGTTCATGAAAATCTTAGAGAAGGAAAATAATAGTGAATGAGGGGAGCATTTCCAGGCAAATTGTGTACCGTGGAGACCAAATTACAAGAAGGAAAGGTTAATTGCCCATGAACAAAGACTGTGGTAAACTTTGAAGTTGCTCAATGTCATGAAACTACAGTTTTCTCATCTGGAAGGTGTTATCATAATAGTTGGAGCTGTATTAAATGAGAATGTGTATAAGTGATACCACATATAAACATTATAATTATTATTTTTATCATCATAATCTTTATTAGGAGGAAAATTTTCTTTTTCTGGAGCCTTGAGTATGTTAAACAAGAACTATATCACTGAACTATATCTACTGTTCCAGAAAGACCTCATGAAAACAATTCTTTAAAAATGATGGCGGAAATGAAAAACAAGGAACAGAGCAAAAATGTCTTTGAACAAACATGAGAGACACCTCAATTCATAAACTGGAGAGAGAGATTAGACGAGCTATAGATTCCTTCATAGAAGAGTGAGAATGAATACTTTAAAATAGTAGTACCAAATGAACTGAATTTTATGTCCCAAAATAAGTACATTGTTTTCTGCAGTTGACTATTACATGACTAGAGATAAACGTTTCATAAACTGGATGTATAAGGACAGTTTATTTTTGTGTTTCCTCAGTATTAGTGTAAGACTATGGGTTGATACATGAACATGGATGCAGATGTTTTAGTGATATGAGAATGGTTAATATGGTGCATGAAGCTCATGGCTATACTTTTCCTGCATATATACAAAATAAAGTGAAAATGAAAGATTTAAGATATTTTTGGTACTGGAAATGAACCTAGAACCTAGAGTTTCTTTACCACTGACCTATAGCCCCAGGCCTTTTTATTTTTTAATTTGAGACTGGGTCTTGCTAAATTGCTGAGACTGGCCTGAAATTTGTGATCCTCCTGCTTCAGCCTCCTGAATCACTGGGATTACAGGTGTGCACAATCACACCCAGCAAGTGTTTCACAGTAAATGTCATTAAAAGCTTAGATCACTAAACCGAATGTAATCCCAGCAATTCAGGAGGTTGAGACAGGAGGATCAGGAATTCAAAGGCAGCCTCAGCAATGGCAAGGTGCTGAGCAACTCAGTGAGACCCTATCTCTAAATAAAATACAAAATAGGGCTGGGGGTGTGGCTCAGTGGCTGAGTGCCCCTGAGTTCAATCCCTGGTACCAATAACAAACAAACAAAAAAGAGTAGATGAATAAAGATAGTAGGTAAGACCTTATCTGTCAGTTATATGATTGTGTTTCAAACTTTTAGTTAGGTTTTCATTTTTTATATGTTTAGCCTTGTGTGGTGGTGCAGGCCTGTAATCTCAGCTTATTGGGAGGTTGAGGCAGGAGGAATGCAAGGTGGAGGCCAGCCTCAGAAACTAAGCAAGGGTCTAAGCAACTTAGTGAAACCCTGTCTCAAAATAAAAAAAATAAGAAGAGCTGGAGATGTGACTCAGTGGTTAAGAACCCTTGGGTTCAATCCCTAGTTAAAAAAAAATATGAAGAAGAAGAAATTTAAAAGAAGATAAATTGATAATGTATTTAGGTGTTTACTATTTATTGACACTCTTCTGGTTCATTAATACATGTGGCACTACTGTTTGCAGTCAACCACTCCAAACGTGTTTAAATCTCCTTCATTGTTATGTTCTCCACAGTGCTCCTTTGCCAATTTTTGAATACTATAGAGAAAAGAATTTTTTTACTTTCAACTTTCATAGAGTCATTCCATCTCACTCTTGACTGTCTCTTAAAACTGCGATCTTTAGTAATCTGTTTATCCAAAATCCTGCATTTTTCCTTTTGTAATGTTTAATTTGGTATCATTTTTATCCTCCATTTCCTATGGTAGGAAGGAGAATTTTGAGGATATCACATTAATATGATACATCGAATAATATGGGAAATCAAGATAACTGACTAGATGTGCCTGGTGTCCTTCACTCAACAACAACAACAACAACAAAAAAAAAAAACCAAAAAAAAACAAAGCCAGAAAAGAGAAAATAACACCTATTTGAATGAAGCAATGAAGCAGAGTACCAAGTGCAATGGGAATCTGGTAGAATTGTTTCAGATCATAGAGATATAAGTGGCCACATAAAGGGGTAGATATACACAGCTTTGACCTTTTTGTCTCAAGGTCTCCCTTGAACAAAAAAAGACCCTACTCATCAGAGAAAGAGTAATCAGAAGTTCCCTGGCAATCCCCTTTCAAGTCGGAGGCACCTGAGGCAAGACATTCACTGCTAGAGAGGACTTTAGTCCTTATAGTTCCTAAACCCATTTGGGGAGTGAGCAGGTTACCACCCTGCCGCATTTCCTTGAAGAAAGAGCTCAGTCAGCATGGATCCTCTTCCCGACTGAAGGGTGCTATGTACCTTGGTCTTCCAGGGAATTTTGAAGCACCCAGACAGCTGCCACTAGCAGTTGTGCTGATGTAGCCTTGCTAAACAGCCAAGATACCCTGTCTATCCTCCTACCCACTCTCCCACTTACCCAAGAGACCATCCTCCCTTCCAGGTGTTCTCCATGGACTTGGGGAAAACATGGGTGGTTCACCCTTAGCTAGGTTTGTAGAGGCCCTCAGATAATACGAGACACCCATCTGATTTCAGTTTTTAATAATGGATTATTCAACCCATAGAAAGCAAGAGGAGTTTTATACAATTTTTCCTAGGAATAGTAAAACCTTTTTCTTTTAGTCTAATATCATTTGACACCTGACTTCCAATGAGTAACATGAGCCCCTAAAAACTCAGGGAATTAAAACAAATTCCCATCACCAATACCAATTTCCTGTGAGAGATGTGTAGAACTAAACTCCTGGAGTCATTTCACCTTAAATGTGAGAACAATGAGATGGAAAAGTGTGAGTTCTCATGGAAATCAACACATACTTTAAGCTACATTCTTTTCCATATTCAGCTTGGATAAAAGGAATCAAGGAAAATCAAATTATTCTCAACCATTAAAGTAAATAATAGTGTATCATCATTCAGAATCTACTTTGTTGAAAATCATTATTTGTTTCAAAAAGACAATGTTTTTTGTTTGTTTGTTTCCCCCAAATAGAATTAAAATGTGTCTGTGCCCCATACTTAGGGCAAACTAGAGGATGGGCAAATATAAGTAGTTAAATGTCTGGTTTAAGATTTGCTTTGCTAAATAATTTTTATATATTAAGCTAAGTTAGATAGGGAAATTTAGTTCTGGTGTTGTATTTTACAGTAGAGTAACTGTGTTTAATGATAATATATTTATATGTTTCTTTATTAAAGCTAGAAGAAAGAAATTTGAACCTTTGCACCTTAAATAGATGATCATTGTTAGAGGACATAGATAAGTGTACCTTTATTTGAACATTACACAATATATGTATGCATGGAAACATCACATGGTACTCCATAAAAATGTACAATTTGCATATTTTAGTTAAAAAGTGTAGAATTGCGTTGCTGCTATATACTGGGAAATGTGCAGGGCTGGTGCTGGGGACGTGATCACTGTCTTTTTGAAACCTGTAATGCAGTGAAAACAAACATTTTTTTTAATTTTAAAAAATTTCTGTTAAAAATCATGGCTAAAAAGGTGTTTGCTTGCAAAAGATTTGAATTTTTCCAAGAAGACATATATTTTTTGCAAATAATTTTAGTTGAAATAACACGTTAGCTTAGGTATTGTTTTAAAGTGAAAGACAAAAAAAATTATTGTACCTTGTTTCCAAATAAATTCAACAAGAAATAGAGATTAACAATAATCCTTATTTTTAAAATTACTACTAAATAGTGTAAGACGTGAACTTTTTTTTTTAATTTCTTTTTTTTTTATTGTACACAAATGGGATACATGTTGTTTCTCTGTTTGTACATGGAGTAAAGGCATACCATTTGTGTAATCATAAATTTACATAAGGTAATGTTTGATTCATTCTGTTATTTTTTCCCCTTCCCCCCACCCCTCCACCCCTCTTTTCCCTCTATACAGTCCTTCCTTCCTCCATTCTTGCCCCCCTCCCTAACCCTAACTCTAACCCTAACACTAACCCCTCCCACCGCCCATTATGTGTCATCATCCACTTATTAGCGATATCATTCGTCCTTTGGTTTTTTGAGATTGGCTTATCTCAATTGGCATGATATTCTCCAATTTCATACATTTGCCTGCAAATGCCATAATTTTATCATTCTTTTTGACTGAGTAATATTCCATTGTATATATATATATACCACACTTTCTTTATCCATTCATCAATTGAAGGACATCTAGGTTGGTTCCACAATCTGGCTATTGTGAATTGAGCAGCTATGAACATTGATGTGGCTGTATCTCTGTAGTATGCTGATTTTAAGTCCTTTGGGTATAGGCCAAGGAGTGGGATAGCTGGGTCAAATGGTGGGTCCATTCCAAGTTTTCTAAGGAATCTCCACACTGCTTTCCAGAGTGGCTGCACTAATTTGCAGTCCCACCAGCAATGTATGAGTGTACCTTTCTCCCCACATCCTCGCCAACACCTGTTTTGCTTGTATTCTTGATAATCGCCATTCTAATTGGGGTGAGATGGAATCTTAGGGTGGTTTTGATTTGCATTTCTCTTATTACTAGAGATGTTGAACATTTTTCCATATGTTTGTTGATTGCTTGTAGATCTTCTTCTGTGAAGTGTCTATTCATTTCCTTAGCCCATTTGTCGATTGGATTATTTGCATTCTTGGTGTAGAGTTTTTTGAGTTCTTTATAGATTCTGGAGATTAGTGCTCTATCTGAAGTATGATTGGCAAAGATTTTCTCCCGCTCTGTAGGCTCTTTCTTTGCATTGCTGATAGTTTCCTTTGCTGAGAGAAAGCTATTTAGTTTGAATCTATCCCAGTTATTGATTCTTGCTTTTATTTCTTGTGCTATGGGAGTCCTGTTGAGGAAGTCTGGTCCTAAGCCGACATGTTGAAGCTCTGGACCTACTCTTTCTTCTATAAGATACAAGGTCTCTGGTCTGATTCCGAGGTCCTTAATCCATTTTGAGTTTAGTTTCGTGCATGGTGAGAGACATGGGTCTAGTTTTATTCTGTTGCATATGGATTTCCAATTCTTCCAGCACCATTTGTTGAAGAGGTTATCTTTTATCCATTGCATATTTTTGGCCCTTTTTTCTTGTATGAGAAAATTGTCCTCTATTCTGTACCATTGATCTACCTTTCTATTTTGGTACCAATACCACGCCGTTTTTGTTACTATTGCTTTGTAGTAGAGTTGAAGATCTAGTATTGCGATACCCCGTGCTTCACTCTTTCTGCTAAGGATTGCTTTAGCTATTCTGGGTTTCTTATTCTTCCACATGAATTTCATAATTGCTTGCTCTATTTCTGTAAGGTACATCATTGGGATTTTAATTGGAATTGCATTGAATCTGTTTAGCACTTTTGGTAGTATGGCCATTTTGACAATATTAATTCTGCCTATCCAAGAACATGGGAGATCTTTCCATCTTCTAAGGTTTTCTTTAATTTCTTTCTTTAGTGTTCTGTAGTTCTCATTGTAGAGGTCTTTCACCTCTTTTGTGAGATTGATTCCCAAGTATTTTATTTTTTTCGATGCTATTGTGAATGGGGTAGTTTTCCTAATTATTCTTTCCAAAGATTCATCACTTATATATAAAACTGCATTATATTTATGTGTATTGATCTTACTTATATCCCACTACTTTACTGAATTCATTTATGAGTTCTAAAAGTTTTCTGCTGGAATTTCCTGGTTCCTCTAAGTATATAATCATAGCATCAGCAAATAGGGATAGTTTGAGTTCTTCTTTTCCTATTCGTAGCCCTTTAATTTCTTTGGTCTGTCTATTTGCTCTGGCTAGAGTTTCAAGAACAATGTTGAATACAAGTGGTGAAAGAGGGCATCCCTGCCTTGTTCCAGTTTTTAGGGGGAATGCTTTCAGTTTTTCACCATTTAGAATGATATTGCCCATGGGCTTAGCATAGATATCCTTTACAATGTTAAACAATGTTTCCACTATTCCTATTTTTTCCAGTATTTTGAGCATGAAGGGGTGCTGTATTTTATCAAATGCTTTTTCTGCATCTATTGAAATAATCATGTGATTCTTGACTTTAAGTCTATTGATATGGTGAATTACATTTATTGATTTCCTGATGTTGAACCAACCTTACATCCCTGGGATGAAACCCACTTGATCATGGTGCACTATCTTTTTAATATGTTTTTGTATGCGATTTGCTAAAATTTTGTTGAGAATTTTTGCGTCGATGTTCATTAAGGATATTGGTCTGAAATTTTCTTTCCTTGATGTGTCCCTGTCTGGTTTAGGTATCAGGGTAACATTGGCTTCATGGAATGAGTTTGGGAGGGTTCCCTCCTCTTCTATTTTATGGAATAGTTTGAGAAGTATTGGAATGAGCTCTTCTTTAAAGGTTTTGTAGAACTCGGCTGAGAAACTATCTGGTCCTGGACTTTTCTTTCTTGGTAGGCTTTTGATTACTTCTATTTCATTACTTGAAATTGGACTATTTAAATTGTGTATGTCCTCCTCGTTCAGTTTAGGCAATTCATATGTCTCTAGAAACCTGTTGATGTCTTCGAAATTTTCTATTTTGTTGGAGTATAGATTTTCAAAATAGCTTCTAATTATGTTTTGTATTTCAATCATGTCTGTTGTGATATTTCTTTGTTCATTCTGAATTTTAGTGATTTGGGTTTTCTCTCGTCTTCTCTTTGTTAGTGTGGCTAAAGGTTTATCAATTTTGTTTATTTTTTCGAAGAACCAACTATTTATTTTGTCAATTTTTTGTATTGTTTCTTTTGTTTCAATTTCGTTGATTTCAGCTCTGAGTTTAACTATTTCCTGTCTTCTACTACTTTTGGTGCTGGTCTGTTCTTCTTTTTCTAGGGCTTTGAGCTATAGTGTTAGGTCATTTATTTGTTGAGTTTTACTTCTTTTATTAAATGCGCTCCATGAAATAAATTTTCCTCTAAGTACTGCTTTCATAGTGTCTCAGAGATTTTGACATGATGTTTCTTTGTTCTCATTTACCTCTAAGAACTTTTTAATTTCCTTCCTAATATCTTCTGTTATACATTCATCATATAATAGCACATTGTTTAATCTCCAGGTGTTGAAGTAGTTTCTGTTTTTTACTCTTTCATTTATTTGTAACTTCAATCCATTATGATCTGATAGAATACAAGGTAGTGTCTCTATCTTCTTGTATTTGCTAACATTAGCTTTGTGGCATAATATATGGTCTATTTTAGAGAAGGATCCATGTGCTGCTGAGAAGAAAGTGTATTTGCTCTTTCTTGGATGGTATATTCTATATATGTCGGTTAAGTCTAAATTATTGATTGTGTTATTGAGATCTATGGTTTCTTTGTTCAATTTTTGTTTGGAAGATCTGTCCAGTTGTGAGAGAGGTGTGTTAAAATCACCTAGTATTATTGTGTTGTGCACTATTTGGTTTCTGAAATTGAGAAGGATTTGTTTGACATACATAGATGAGCCACTGTTTGGGGCATAGATGTTTATGATTGTTATATCTTGCTGATTTATGCTTCCCTTAAGCATTATGAAATGTCCTTCTTTATCCCTTCTGATAACTTTGGCTTGAAGTCCACATTATCTGAAAAGAGGATGGATACTCCAGCTTTTTTGCTGAGTCCATGTGCATGGTACGTTGTTCCCCATCCTTTCACCTTTAGTCTATGGGTATCTTTTTCTATAAGGTGAGTCTCTTACAGGCAACATATTGTTGGATCTTTTTTTTTAATCCAATCTGCCAGTCTATGTCTTTTGATTGATGAATTCAGGCCGTTAACATTCAGGGTTATTATTGAGACATGTTTTGTATTCCCTGTCATTTGGTTCATTTATTTAATTTTATTTATTTATTTATTTTTTTGACACAACTTGGTTCCTCCTTTATTTGACAATTCCTTTAGGATAATTCCTCCCTTTGCTGATTTGCTTCTTTGTTTTTTATCTCTTCCTCATGGAATATTTTGCTGAGAATGTTCTGTAATGCTGGCTTTCTTTTTGTAAATTCTTTTAGCTTTTGTTTATCATGGAAGGATTTTATTTCATCATCAAATTTGAAGGTAAGTTTTGCTGGTTATAAGATTCTAGGTTGGCATCCATTTTCTTTCAGGGTTTGAAAAATGTTGTTCCAGGCCCTTCTAGCTTTTAGGGTCTGGATTGAAAAATCTGCTGATATCCTTATTGGTTTCCCCCTCAATGTAATTTGGTTCTATTCTCTCACAGCCTTTAAAATTCTGTCTTTATTTTGTTTGTTCGGTATTTTCATTAAAATGTGCCTTGGTGTGGGTCTGTTGTAATTTTGTGTATTTGGAGTCCTATAAGCCTCTTGAACTTGATTTTCCATTTCATTCTTCAGATTTGGGAAATTTTGTGATATTATTTCATTGAATAGATTGTTCATTCCTTTTGTTTGCTTCTCTAAGCCTTCCTCAATCCCAATAATTTTTAAATTTGGCCTTTTCATGATATCCCGTAGTTCTTGGAGATTCTGTTCATGCTTTCTTACCATCTTCTCTGTTTGGTCAACTTTGTTTTCAAGGGTAAATATTTTGTCTTCTATATCTGAGGTTCTGTCTTCCAGGTGTTCTATCCTATTGGTTATGCTTTCTATGGAGTTCTTAATTTGGTTTATTGTTCCTCTATTTCAAGCATTTCTGTTTGGTTTTTTTTCAGTATCTCTAACTCTTTATTGAAATGATCTCTTGCTTCCTGTATCTGCTCTTTTAACTGTCGATTGTGTGCAATCATTCAATGCCTCCATTTGCTCTTTCATCTCATCATTTGCTTCCCTGATTATTTTAATTATGTACATTCTGAACTCCCTTTCTGTCATTTCTTCTGCCATGCTGTCATTGGATTTTATTGATGTAACATCTAGATTTGTTTGGGGCATTTTCTTCCCTTGTTTTCTCATATTGTTCTGGTATCAGTGGACCGCTAAGATATTGCAGATTTCCTCTATTGACTTATAATGTCCCTGAAGATTTCTAGTATATCCCCTCTTAGCCTTCAGTAGCCTGATATCTTGGAGGAAGTTGATAATGCGGTGCTCCACCAGGAAGCTGCCTCTCTAGGGGTGGTGGCCTTCAGGTGGGGTATATTCCCTGCTAGTGGGCAGAGGTCCCTCCACTTGTTGACCAATGGTCAACCAAAGGGGTACTAGGCTGCGGACTGAGGCAAGGCCTGTTTGTGCCTGTGTCTCTGGTTTTACCATCCTTGTGGGAAAACCTCACCCGGCAGGGAAGACTCACCCAGTGGGGAGGTCTCGCTGGTCAGTTCCCCTCCTAGCGGTTCCCCTCAATCTACAACTACGGCCTGGGCTGGGCTGCCTTCCTCTGCAACGTTCTCAGGGGCCCGGACCTACCTCCTGGGCCTGGGAGCCTCACCCTTCACAGATGAGTCTCCTTAGGCTGCCTCTCCTCAGAGAATCTGCGTGCAGTCCTGGAAACTTCGCTCCACCCCTAAGCGTGTCTCTGTGTGGCTCTTCCAGCAAGAAGCCACCTAGCTCCTGGGACCCTACTCTGCACCTAATCGCCTGGCTATGCGGCCCCTCCTCTGAGCAACCACCTGGAGCCTCGTACAGTCGCTCCAAGTCTCAGCGACCCGCTGCATGCCTCTTCCTCCGGACAGCTGCCCGGTGTTCTGGTGTGGTCACTAGGAGTCCAAGCAACTCACTGCTTGCCTCCTCCTCCCGCCAACTGTCCGTAGCCCTGGGCAGTCACTCCGAGTCCAAGTAACCCACTCCATTCCTCCTCCTCCTCCGGGTAGCCCCCCGGGTGTTCAGGAGCGGTCACTCTGAGTCCAAGAGACCCACTGCAAGCCTCCTCCAGGCAGCCGCCCAAAGCTCTGGTGCAGCCTCTCCGAGACCAAGCGACCCACCACGCTCCTCCTCCAGGCAGACCCCAGTGTTCAGTAGCGGTCTCTCTGAGTCTAAACAGCTCGCCGCACAGCTCCTCCTCTGGCAACTGCCTGTAGCTCTGGTACAGTCACTTCGTGTCCAAGCGACCTGCCGTGCTCCTCCTCCTCCTCCGGGCAGGCCCCGGTGTTCAGGAGCGATCGCTCTGAGTCCAAACAGCTCATCATGCAGCTTCTCCTCTGGGCCCAGAGCCCCAGTGGTTGCTCCGAGTCCAAGCGCTGTACTGAGTGGCCTCCTCTACGATGCTCCCAGTTGTCCAAGTTCCCTGCTCCAACAGGGGGAGGGGTGTCTTGTTGGGCAACTCTACTTCACAAAGTTCCCTGCATTCCGGAACTACCACCCCATCTGGGACGCCTCCCCAACGAGAGAGACTCACCTGGCTGCTTTGAGTTGGTCCCAAGTCTCTCAATATCTCCTCTTTTGAATCCTGAGTCCTGGAGCAACATGAAATGCAGCTGCCCTCTAGTCTGCCATCTTGAAACCTCCATTAGATGTGAACTTGAACTTGACAAAACAATCCCACCTCCCCATACAGGCCCATTTTTCCCCTACTCCATTAAAATGTTAAAACATCTTGGGCTATTTTATTTCGTTTAGTTTTTTTAGAAGATAATATGAAAACCACTATTGGCACACTGACTGTTGACTAAGGTTGATCAATGAGAACAAAATTGCAGAGACAGGAGGAATAAATTCTGGTGTTCTGTTGCATAATAGGGTGATTGTAATTAATCATAATACAATTTCAAAATAACTAGAAAAGAGGTTTTTGAATGTTCTCACCACAGAGAAATAACAAATGATGGTAATGATGGATATGCTAAGTATTCTACTTCAATCATTTTATATTGAAATATCACTTTGTACCACATAAGTATGTCAAATCATTTACATTTAAAAAGAGAAATAAAGAATGGATGAAGAGCCTAAGAGTTTGGCAACATCTATTGAATACAAAACTTTGTCTTCCTGAATAGTAATGACATAACAGAACCAGTTCCACTACCTATTAGCACTGTAAATTGAGAAAACCATCTTTGCATTCAGTTTTCGAATCTGTAATATAAGGACTCCATCTTTCTCTCTCTCTCTCTTTTTCTCTCCCTACCATTTCTATTTATATATGCCTTTGCAAAATTTAACAACAATCTATATAATAATATTGTTGCATAATAAATTAGAAAGCAGAAATTTGAATAACTGTAGTGCCAGGCAAATAACTTACATGAGTAAAATAGAGCTGGAGATGAATGTGGTAAGATAAAGTATGGATTGTGGCTTCCTGGATAGTATAAACTTAAGGTAAAAGAAGCAGTATATATTCAGCTCTAGTCAATTTTTTTTTTTTTTTTTTTTTTGTCCCTGAATCAAGGGACACTTAACCACTGAGCCACATCTCCAGCCCTTTTTTGTATTTTATTTAAAGACGGGATCTTACTGAGTTGCTTAGGGCCTTGCTAAGTTGCTGAGGCTGGCTTTTAACTCATGATCCTCCTGCCTCCATTTCTTGAGTTTCTGGGATTATAGGTGTACACCATGAAAGTTAACCTTTGACCATTAATATGTTTGAAAAGAATATACTTTTGTTCAGAAAGATTTATAAAACGTATGCCATGTGTTAGCAGTCCCTGAAGCATTAAAGGTTAACTATTATATATGCTATTTATAGTCACTGATTAGCTTAAAGTGATGTGGAATTATTTTTGCTAAAACTGCATTTTTACTGTTTTGATATTTATATATCCTTTGATACTGTCCATAAATCTGTTTTAAGGGAACTTTTTAAAAATCTCTGTCCCCTGAAAACATGAAATCTGTCTTCTTCTTTGCTTTCCCATGAATTAGTTTGGGGTTTGGCAATCATACTTGCTCACTCCTCTAACCATCAGGAGGTTCTCCTCTGATCAGTCATTGGTCTTTTGTAGACCTACCGTTAATATTTCTTCTAAGTCTATACTCTTCTTCTCTCTGGTATCTTTACTTAATTTCCCCTGATCTTCTTTAGCATAGACAAATTATCCATTCTCTCCTTTCTATACTATAAATACCAATCCATAATTCTCTCTAAAACTGGGTCCAGTTATCTCTTAATCTTTATTATCAGAAGCATAGTAAAAACAAAAACAAAAACAAAAACAAAAAAAACGAAAAGAAAAAAAGAAAAGAAAAGATATACATTTGTGAATTCTGCTACTGCTTGAATTTTGCATTCAACTTAATTGGTCCTAGTTCATATCATTATCACTTTCCTGTCTAATTTTACTTATTTCCTGATTGGTTTTTCTACTCCTTGCTTGGCTTTTTCTAATTCATTATCCAGGCTATTCTTAGTTATTTTTTCAAAAACAGACATGACAAGTCATTTTAGAACATAAATACATTTTGATGGCTTTCTATCATTCATGGGGTATAATCCAAGGTATCAGTAGGACATTCAAGACCATTCATACTGTTCCTGGGAAATACCTTTGGCCTGAATTATTGCCTCTCATTATGCCTCGTCCACAACTTTTTTTTGAAAACATCCTATATGGTCATGACTTCATGTCTTTCCCCATATACCTCCTGACAAGACCTGTGTTCCTTTATAATCTCTGACTCCTGAATTCTGCATATTCTTCAAAAATAAGTTGAAATTTGGACATTCCTGGAAAACTGTCCTGTGACCATCACAAAGGTATAGTCTTTGTTCACCCAGTGTGTCCAGTAGTAGAGTATTTGCACTGATACTATTTTAGCTAATTTAATGCATACATTCATTCACTCATTCAAAACACATTTATCTGGGGCTCATAGTGTAGCTCAGTGATAGAACCCTTGCCCAGCATGCATGAGATCCTGGGTTTAATCCCTGATACCATAAAAACCCAGTTATTTAAATTACCTAATAAAGTAAATAAACAATGTGAACTTATGTAAACTTAACCAAATATGTTGGGTTCTTAGGTTATAGCCCTCAAAAAACTTATAATCTCATACACATTACAGACAATGTACACACAAACAAAAAAATCATAATAAAATGAGACAAAAGTATAGTGTTAGATTGTATTATAGGCTAAATCATCCAGTAGAATGAAAAATAAGTGAAAGAAGTGAGGGAGGAAATGTCAGAAGTGTTGGGTAACATGCCCAGGGAAAGCCTCACAGAAAAGACCTGAGGGGGAGTGGTTCATGTTTTTAATACAGGAAAAGAATTTCACAGTGAGGAAATAGCAAATGGAAAGTTCCCAAGTGGCAGCTTGTCTACTGTACTCAAGGAAGGAGAACAAAAAGACCAGAGTTCTCAGAGAAACAGAAAGAAAGTATAGAATGTGAGGTCAGAGGAGCAAAAGGAGGCTTAACCACGTGAGGTATTTAAGGTCTTTTCAAGGGCCTTGAATTTTAATCTGGGAGTGACGGGAAATCTTTGGATGTAGAGAAGAGAAACATTAAAATTATAAACTGCATTCAAGAACATCACTCTCCTTACATGTAAGGATAACCTGAAAGGAAGAATCAGTGAAACCATTTAGGAGACTCTTCCTATAATCCAAACAATAGTTAATGGTGACTTGAACCATGTAGTGGTAACGAAGGTGGTGAAAGTGTCAGATTTGGATATCATTCAAAAATGGAGCCAAAGGTGTCTGCTAATAGATCAGGTATGTGGTGTGAGAGAAAGGAATAGGAGAGAAGTTGAACTAAAAAGCCAGGTTTTGTGGGATGGTTAAGAGACTCATGTTGGATATGTGAACTTCATGATTACTTACCAAGTCCTCTAAGAAGACATGTAATTAACCTACTGAATACAGAAGTAAAGAATTCAGGGTAGAGGACAGATTTAGATATAAATTCAGAAGTCATGACCATGATAATTTAGAACCATGATCTTGGATACTTCAACAGGGAAGTTAATATAGACAAAAAAGATAAATCCAGGAACTGATTTTTGTACACTAATTTTCCATCACATATTTTGTAGATGAGGAGAAATTAACAGTGAGTCTGAGAAAGAGCAGCCAGAGCTGTAGGAAGAAAAGGAAAAATGAGTAAAGAAGTGTCATATATATCAATCATTGGTGATAGGGCAAATAAGAGAGATATAAAAAAATGATTATTAGATTTAGAAAACTATACGTCAGTTTTGGCCTTGACAAGAATTTTGTGGACTGGTAGCTGTGAAAATCAGAAGAAAAAAGTTGCAGGAGAGAAATTAGAGATATCAGGTATGGGCAACTTTGAGGGAATCATTTTTACCACTCCTGCAAAGAGTTAGAGAGAACTGGGAAATACTACCAATGAAAAGTGATGGGAAGTGGGAGTATTGTTTTATGATGGGTAGGTTCATGATAAATTGTACAAAGGAAACGAGGGCAGTGTAATGCAAAGCAGTGTCCATGAGTTGTTAAGGGTGTGGTTTCTAGTGTGCAAGTATAGTGTTTGGCTCTGCTGAGAGCAGAAGTAAGTCCTCATGTGTGGCAGAGACAATATGGAAAAAGACACAGGTGGTGGAGAGATGAGGACACAAACTTTTAAAATTTCTGATTGCTTCCAGTTTCTCAGTAAAATAAGAAGCAAAGTCCGCTGTTATTGAACATGAAGATGGAGGAAGGGGTATTATTGCTTTGAATATTTAATAGGAGTCTTGGAAAATGGAACATATAATACAAGGCATAATAACAATGATTACCATAAAATTCCAAGTGAGCAAAAAGGGATAACACATAGACAATAAGGACATTGAAAAAATGATAAATTGTTGGAAGGAGCAGAGTTCTGGTGGGATAAAATAATTTTCTATTTGGGATGTTAAAGGGGGCTATTGCATAGAAGAGTAGGAAGCATGACATCAAGATTGTAGAGTACTGAAATCACTGAACATATTATTCTGTTATTTCATATTTATAATTTTTTATTAGCAAGGACCAGATGATCTTTATATTTTTATCATTGTGTAATCTTTTGCATCATCTAGTACAGTTGACCTAATTTTGGGGATCTCCTGCCACCAGGGAACATAGACATTTTCTCCATACATTTTTGGTTCTAATGGCTAGATGTGTATTGTTGCTAGTGGAGCTTTGGTGGTAGAGGCCAGAGTTTCTCAGATATATTCCACAATGAATAGGACAAACCTCTCGATAAAGAATTATTTTGCCTGAAATGCCAGTAGAGACAAGGTTGATAAAGCTTGGTTTGGCATATAGTATGTACTCCAGAAATGTATCTTGAATTGGAGTAAGAATTATTTATAATTATATGAAAAGTAAAAGTGCTTAAGATCTGAAGAAAATGTGTCCTGTGAGTCAGCATCTTGGGCTCTCTGCTTCCAGGATGCCCACTTAGAAAACATTTTTGCTTTTCTGTGGTTCTTGATTACCTTTATAAATAAATTTTAATAGATACATTTCTAATCAGATGTCATTTTATTGTATTTACATAATATGATAGGAATTAAAATATTTCATTTATGTGAGGATTATTAAGCTATCTATCCCTCTCTATATATACTAGGCAACTGCTCTACCACTGAGCTACATCGTCAGTATACCAGCTCTATCTCTAAAGAACTATTCTATCTTGTCACTTGATTATATTTATAAATTTGAAGCATCACATATATCAATACAATTTGTTTATTTTATTTTCCTTCATTACCCCCATAGTTTGGTGAGGCTAATAAATAGTTCCTTGGCTATTATGCAAGAGACAGAGGTTTCTAATACCACTGTATCTCTGGTTCTATTGGGGACTGATCTCAAGGCTTTGCACATACTAGGCAACTGCTCTACCACTGAGCTACATCGTCAGTATACCAGCTCTATCTCTAAAGAACTATTCTATCTTGGCAAATAATGTAAATTTTCAGATCTAAAGTCTACCCACTTCTCTATAATATCTGTTGAGCAACATATGGATGATATCCAGGGTCTCTTCTGGGTTTTGTTTTCTGAATATTTTTGTTGCCTTTATGGTACTCCTTATCTGTTTTTTTTTTTTGATTGGGGAGGTCACTGGGGATTGAACTCCTATCTGCTCTCTTCTTTGTATTATTTACATAGTTTCAGCTATTACCTTTATGCTTCACTCAAATCTCATGTGTACCTCAGATCTCTCACTCAATATTGGAAAGAGTTTTAGCTGAACAAATTCTATTAATGACAAGTAGTTCTAGGATCTTTTGCATTGATTATATCTTGCTCCTCATCTGGGCTATCATAAAATTTCAGTCAGTACAATTCTCATTTTACACTCTGAAAAGGACTACTCTTGTGTTTTAAAAGCTGGACTTGCAACTCTTAAGTTTTAAAAGCTGGGCTTGCTCCACATGGCACTTAGTCCCTACCTGCCCTTGTGTTGGGAGGCTTGCCTAGATCCTGGCACTTGGTCATATCATGAATCTCTGGTTCTTCAGTTCTTCACTGGGCATGTTCCTTACTCTAGTATATTGTTAGCACTTTCCTCAATTATCCTTTTGCCTACTTTTCTGTCCTGATCAAATCTGTAAGTATACTGATGAATGTAATTCAAAATTGGTAAGAGTCCCAAGGAAATGCTGTATTGATTGCACAATATGTAAAGCATTCTGCTGAGAAATAAAAAGGAAATGTTGGGTGGGTAAGGGAGGCTTGCTTTTTGTTCGTTTTCTTAGAAACCCCACTTTGTTGCCTGTGGCCTTGGCAACACAGAGCTAATACACAAAGGCACTCCAGGCAGCCAGGGCCTTTCCCAACTGACTTAGGAAATTGGAATTATTCCATCATTTCTTTTCCTGGCTTCCTCCTGGGCTCAAGGTGAACATAGTCTTAGAATGGATGTCAGATGAACAATTATAATGTACACTAGACAATTACTTGATTTTTCTAAGCAATATAAAATGTATATGACTACTTGGAGTGTCCCCCTTCCCTATAGATCTATCATGCCTGAATGCAAGATATGTTATGAATAAGAATCACTAATTAGGCCTATACTATGCTTTCTTACTTTAAAAGACCATCTATTTGTCACAGGCAGTGGGTAGAAGAGAGTGTTTTAAAAATGAGTAGCATCACACACAGGCAACTAAAAACTTTTATGAACTCCATCACTGAATAGGCAAAGAAACTTGGAGCCTGTTTTTGTAAATGTTCATAAAGCAAGGCCCCTGTCACCCTGTACTGTGGTACTTCAGCTAAGACCTTTCTTCTCTCTGGACTTCAGTTTTCTTTCTTGACACCATCTTCTGTTCTTAAGGGAAAAACATGTACTCACTGCAAACAAACAAACAAGCAATACACAGGAGCCCCAAACCTAGACAGTCCCATTTTAATAAAACTGTACCAGTATTATTTGTTCTCTAGAAGCAGTTTTTATCTAAATGTTAGTGTCCTTCCTAAACCCTTCCACAGATCCTTACTATGTAGAGAACACCATGCATCCTTGTCTGACCCTTTCCTCTTTCTCTGTTCTCACATCCATCTGCTTCTTCTTGTACTTCATGGCCCAGATTTACTGTCTGATGTAGCTAGAATGAGCTGTTTCTCACATCAAAGGCTCCTGATTACCCTCACTTTTTAGTGGAGAATTCTCTTCCTTCCACGGGTCAGACTCTTCATCAGGCATCAGGATTCGGCTCAGGACTTGTGGCTTTGTGGAGCCTTTCTTCTCTTCTCCTATCCATCACCTAACAAGCTATTCCCCTTCACCCATTTAACTTATTATAGATTTATTAAAATATTCGTTACTTTTCCCAACAAGTAGGTTCTCCTGTTTTCCCATCAAGGTTTTGTTTGACCTCCTTGACTTTCCTTTGTTGTTGCATTCTGGGTAACCAGGGAAATGCCTGGCAAAACACAGACATTTAATATGGAATATATGCCATTCTTTTCCTCCAATAACTTTTATGCATGGTATTTCTAGGATCTAACTAAGCATTGTCCAGAAATTCTCATATCTAATGTTGAAATTCCTATATGATAAATAGCTTCTTGAGAGTATTCACTCTCAATAGGCCTAATCTTTGCTTTAAAATTTTTTTAACCATCTCTAGTCATTCAAATCCTTTTTTAGTATTTGATATGTTATTAAATCATCTTGCCATACATCTACTTGGGTAAAAACAAAACTGGTATCTAGTTTCATATAGGTCATAACTGGTGCTTGTGAATCTTTCAGTTATATTTTCACATTCATCATGAATATCCACTATCATATTACATATATTTAAGGCATCCAACACATACATACATAGTGAAATACATACTGATACCCACAGACACACACAGAGAAATGATAAGTATAGTCAAACCAATTAACATGAAAAGTATCTCACATAGTCATCATTTTTTCTCTTGAGATAAGGGCAACTAAAGTCTACTCTCAGAAAGCTTCCATGATATAATAATATATTATTGAACAGAGCCCTCATGTTGTACATTAGATCTCTAGACTAATTCATACAATTGCAACTTTGCATTTCCATTCCCTTTTATCCCCCCACAAACCTTGATAAACATCATTCTACTCCATTTTTATATATGCAACCTTTTCTAGGTTTGCACAGATAAGTGAAATCATGCAGTGTTTTTTGTTTTTGTGCCTGGCTTATTTCACTAAGAAATCACAAAGCAAATAACTACTTCCCTACATTTCATTTGAGAAGCCCATGTTCCATATAACCAAAAAATTAAGACCTAATTAACTTCAATTTCTCTACCTTATATCTTAAAATATGCAGTATTGTTACTCATCTCTTTCTCATTTTCTCTTGTCTTAGGAAAACTGGTACATGTTGTATAGGTCTTATTTTTTACTATGACTCTGGTATTACTGGAGAAATTCATGCCATAGATTTATTCCCACTTCTTTATTGTGTTTCAACTATTTCCCCATTGGCCTCTTTAAGTTACAAACCTTTCCTATCTTAAAGTCACCTTCCTATGATTCCAATTGTCCCTATGCAAATGACCTCATGGTCTGTAATTCTCCTTACCTCTTCCTCTAAATTTTTCAGAAGAGCAGAATACATGTGTTACTTTTAATTATTCACAGATTACTTCTTAATCATTTAGAGTACATTTCAATACTTAAATTGACAATGTCACCCATGTCCAAAATCTCTGAATTATTTCCATCCCACTGTACATCCAGTGTTATTGTACTCTTGACCCCACTTGATTCTTCTAGCAATGCAAAGTATCAAGGAGAAGAGAATGAGAGAGTGACTCTGTTCTCTCTTTTGGATACTCTATTTTTTCCTGGGGATATTTGAATTTTATTCTTGGGTGATTTATATTCTTATTTGTGTCTTTCCCTAGTGGATTTTATTTACTCTTTTGAGGTAAAGTAATTTCTTCAGTTGTACTTTTTTTTTCTCCCTTTAATATAAAATTTAATTTATAACACCTTCTGGATGCTTCAAACTTATCATATACAAGATTAATTTAATATTCCCTTTCCAATTTCAGTTTCTTTTCATATCTTGGTTTATGACATGGTTAACTTTTTAATCATCCTGGCATAGTTAATTCATTAAGATTCCTAAGTTTTCACATTTCTCATATTTTAGTGTTTACCTTTCTGTTGTGTAAGAGGTCCAATATCATTCCTACTTGAGGTCATCCAAATATCTGTACTCAACTACTATAATAACATCATACAACTCCCATCTTTGGTTATTGACACAAAGTCATAAAATACAAATCATTACATAATTCTTTTTTATTTCAAATATCTAACAGGTTTTTCTGTTTCTGGTCAATCGTGTCACACTACACCTGGAATTCACAAGCATCCATGCTATGACTGCATCAATTATCTGCAATAGCAACTTATACTCTACATCTTCTATGTATCCTTTAAGGTTGGTATATTGCTTTTCAAGTTTATATCCTTCAATCAAAATATTGAATTGCCATTCAATCACATCTCAAAATGTTACTCATATTTTAAGGTATAACTAAAGTAGGGGCTCTTTAATGACAAACTTCCCTGCATACATTCAGCATAGATGTCCTACTTTCCTACTAGCCATAATTAAATTCTGCATATTGAAGCCAAAATGCTTTATTGATAGTTAACTTTAAAACAAAATTTCAGAAAGGTTAAAACATAGATCTGGGACTTACATGTGACCATGTAGAATCACATGTAGTCAGATACATCTAAATGTAAATGGTATCTTTGTTATTAATAAAGAATATGATTTTGAGGACATTACTTAACCTTTTGCAGTTAAGGAAAGAATTGCTAACTTGTGATGTTTTGGGGACGATTTCACAAGTAAGATCTACAAAGTACTTAACCGTAGGGCCTAAAATAGGGTTAATACTAAGGAAAAGGTAGCTATGGTTATTATTTTAATTCTTAAATCAGAAATAGAAAAATAAAGTCTCCCTGAGATTTTTCAAAATTTTCATGGCAGTTGTACTGAGGACTTTGCCTATACCAGCCATCCACATTCCTTCTCTGATTTGTTTCTCTACAGAGGAAGGTTTATTTCTCTTGTTCAAAAATATTGGCTTGAATTGAATTATATTTTCCTAAATCAAGTGCCCCTGGGTGATAAACAGTTTGCCCCACTAAATTGACAATGTCACCATAGATTTGTTACCTTGTTGGTTTCTCCACTGCAGTATAAAGCCCTAACTGCTCAAGATACCATGAAATTGTGAAGGCCTGTGTGTCTCTGGTGTTCACGTAAAATTGCCCCATGACTGAGATCTTAAGGCCCCACTATACCAAAAGACATCTAATGGGTCCACAATAACTTGGGGACTATAGCAGAGTATCACTGTGCTCCAGTCATTGTTAATGAGCAATTGCATTTCCTGGAGAAGTTTCCTTTATCAGCTTGTGAATTACTCCTTTGTTACAATCCTCCCCAGAATTTCTGGGGACAGATAATGGACAGAAATCATTTTCGAATCATGTGGACTTCTTGGAATTGAAGTTCACTGTTGAATTTATTTCAAACCACAAAATTTGCATGTCATTAAATATAGTATATATACAGCCACAAAAGCAGCTAGACCATCATCTACCCAGATCCACCTTCACTTCCTGTCCTCCACTTTGGAAAAAAGGTAAGAACTTCAGGTGTAAATTTTGAGTATCCCCTCCTTATTTTTATTGCACATTAGGTTGTACTTTGGAAAGAATGTTATTGATTAAAATACAGTTTGGGAGATAAAGGTATTTAAGATAGTGCTGAACCTATTTTCAAAACTTTTTAGAAGTGATGGAATACCTAGAAAGACTATAATGGCTCTATAGGCTACATGAGTCCAAGAAAATGTAATACACACCACAAGAGTATATGTTATATATATATGTATATCATATATGCATATATTACATATATCTTTATTTGTATTTTAAAGATAACATATATCTTTAGTATAAGGCTAGTTAATAGTATTAAGAGGCAGTTGATGATTGATTTCCTAATTAGTTCTTCTAATTTGATTCAACATATCATAGTCATAAAAACAAATGTATTTAAATTATAATATAAGGCAATGCATATTTATTGGGAAAGTTTTGTCTAATAGTTTATAGAGTTAGCATATTGAGTCAAGAAATAAAGGTGGTGGTTGGGAACATGCGTTACTTTAAATATTTATAAACATTGCTATAGAAGAAGAACTTACTCATCAAACTTGTCCAGTACCTTCAACTTCCCTGTTTATCATCTAGCCTATAATATTTCAAAATAATATTAAAATAGAGACATTAAAATAAAGAATTAAGCTAAAAAGAAAGTGTCTCACTTTGTAAGAAAATTCTAGATTGGAGAGAAATTACTTTGGAACAACGCCAAAAATAAAACAAAGAAAATAATGGAAGAAAAGTAGCTTATATAATTTCAAACAATCATAAAATTCTGACTTAAAAAACTGGTAGACAAAATGTTGAGTATAAAATATATAAAGTGCAATGTGATACACTCTACATGTTATATTCTATAACAGAATATTAACTTTTTTTTTGAACTCTGACAATTATAATTATTTGGAAATTTTGGGAGGCCTTAGGCAAAGTAAAATTAGTTCAAATCATATAAAATCCATCAGAAAAATCAAAAAATATATTTTTCACTGAAAAAATTATTTTCAGCCTTCAAATTTTGGAAAGGATGTTTTGCAGAAAATTAGAAACATTTTTTTAAAAGCTGTTTTTAGTTAAGAAATTTAGTTTAAATATCTGAAAATGAAAACTATCAAGTGTATTATGGCATAAACATTACTTTTTGAAATAAGTTATGTGAATTGCAAGAAAATCAAGCACAAAGGTTATTTAGTACATTTGATAAGTAGTGTTAACATTTATTTCATAAGAGGAGGCAGCTCATGGATTGGGAGTGGGCAAGAGAATTCAAACTTTGGCTTAATCATCAGTATATCAATGAGCGCATTTATACAGAAAAGAAGTAAAACAATGTATGATCTCCAAAGTCCTGGGACACACAGGAGAAGAGACATTAGATATGTAAGGATCAAGACTTCATAGTGGGTATGAATACAGAAAAAAGAAACCTATTTGTCCAAGAAAACTTCTATCTGGAGAATGTAACAAATACAGGAAATGCTAAAATGAAAATCTCAGTCTTATTGGAACTGAGAAGGTTTGATTAAACTAAATGTTAATGGCATCTTCTCATGAAAAGAAAGATTAAAAATAAAGATTGGTCAGCAGTAAAACTGAATACCCTGCACTAGAGTTGAGATTCCATCAGGCCTGAGACCTGCTCTGTCCCCAGTATAAGTGTCTGGAAATTAAGGTGCTTAGTAAATTAAAAAAAAAAAAAAAATGTACAAATAAATTTTTCTGTAAATTTTTATAATTTCTTTTTACCTTTAAGAAATAAAAATATAATACTCTGAGTGAACTTTAAGTATAAAAAGACTGGATATCTGTGAGCTAAAAACATCTAAATGACTGATAATGAAGTTTGAATTTGATATTTAGGAATAGGGAGCCAAAGTAGATTTTTGACTAGTTACATGATAGAACTTCTAATAGTATTTTTCCTTAAAATAAAGGCATGCTATTACATTATTTTTTATTTCTTTTAAAGGAAAATTAACTCTACCTAAATAACAAAATATATCTCTATTTCTATTCCTCATTTCCTCATTCACAGGACGAGGTAGCCATGAAGGTCTTTATCCTCGCCTGCCTTGTGGCTCTTGCTCTTGCAAGGGAGGTAGGTACAGAAGAAAATTCCTAAAAACATAATATACAGAGGCTGATCTTCCTAATGTATATAATAATATCATCAATATTGCTAGCATACAAATAATGGAAATTTTCAGATTTTTTTTTTGGTGTCTATGAAAATCATTTACATTCACCTACATTTTCAAGTTTCCTGTGGGGTCTCAAAGCTGGGACAAATGCTTTCTACTCCAATGTCCCCCCTGTTGCTAAAAGAAAAGCACACAAATGCTTAGTAACAAAAGGAAACAAAGAAAGACAAACAGCAAATAACTAGAGTGTTACACAATTTTATGCATGCATAAATTATATTTTATTAAACTGATCAAGCATATGTGTCTCTTACCTTAGAGAACTGGGCTAAATCCTACTTATATTTATCCAAAGACATCCAGAGGACAAGATATAGGCAATAATCCTAATCATAGTCATGAATCTACTCATAATCATAACAAAAATGTTTAACAGAAATTAAAATAATTACATTTCTGTTATCTATCCAAAATCTCTTAATTCAGGCAATAGAGAAATATACCAATTAAAATTTACAGTATATGAAAGATAATAAAATTTCACTTTTAATGTCTCTATAAAGGCATGCACTTTTTTTTTTTTTAACAAAAAGCACTGTATTCAGGGCATAAAATTAGGAATCATGTTTAACGATGAATTCACTACAGACACTAAAATGGACTTTTAAATTTTCTTTATAGAAGGAAGAACTCAGTGTATCCTCTGAGGTAAGTTTTTTGGAAAAAAATTTTTTCCATCTATGAAATAATAACATTCTCCAGTGATCTAGAAGACTTAACTGGTTTCTGATTTTTTTTTTCCTTCTATTTCTTGATAGACTTCAGAGAGCCTTTCAAGCAGTGAGGTAAGAATGATTTTTAGAGGCAATTTCCTAATTGTAGAACTGTAAAATGCTGTGCCTTGTGTTACATCACAGTATTTATGCTAGTGTAGCCATGCATGACATGTAAGTTTGATGTAAATTTCCTATATATATGTTGAAAGAATAAGTGTTCGGAGAATTTAGTACTCTAGAACTATGGGCTTCCTCCTTGAAACTGTGTCACTGCTTCTCCCTCCCATCTTCTATCAATTGTATAGCTCTGTTTTCTGTCCTGAGCTCTCCGTACTCTGACCTCATTCACTTTTAATATTTATTGAGTGTCTTCTGTGGATCAGATACTGGTTATGATCTATGATAGGAACTAAAGATTAGGATGTCAATGAAATCAAAGAGCTTGCAGTGTAATGGGTAAGGAAATATGCTGAAGGACACATTTATTTTCTTGGAGTTGTCACTTTAGTAAACAAGAGCCAGTGGGATTTGGTGAGTGCTTAATCTACTTGAGAGAGTCAGGTGGACATTTGTCCTTTCACCACTCTTGAAATTGTCATCTATTTAGTAAGAAGTGTGACAGTATACATTGTTTCTTCACAAAGGCTCTGAAAATTTTAGGGGGAGTACTGATTTCTTATAGTTTATTTGAAATTGAACACATTAACAAGGAAAATTAATAATGATTAGTAATAATGTACTGTGTTATTATGCTGTGTTTTCAATTAGATTTTTTTCCCTTAGAATCAGATGAGGTTTTAGACATCATTTGTTATTAGTAAAAGGACCATGATTGTAAAGAGAAATTAGCATCCATTAGATGCCTATTTTTGTACTATGTTCACTAATTTTCTATTCTCTCCTGACTACATTCATCCAACTTTTTTTTATATGACCGGTTTATACAGAATAGTCTAAATATACGTTTCTGTAATCATCCTAACTTATTAAGGACATTAGCAAGTGAAAGTGTCTACATTAATCTATCAAAGTCTTTACTTTCTGATATATATTGAAAATTAATAATTATTAATTGAAACTAAATCTGGTTTTGCTTTATTTTTTATTTTTCTAAAGGAATCTATTACACATATCAAGGTAAAATCCTCATCTTTAATTGTAATTATTTTAAAAATTTCCTGTTTGATTTTCATAGATAGTAGCATTTTAAATGCATGATTTATTTTTAGCAGAAGCTTGAGAAGGTTAAGCACGAGGAACAACAACAAAGAGAGGTAATTTCTTCATAATGACTATGTTTCTAAAATTATTGTGAAATATAATACCTAAAATATTCATAAGGTATATGTTCAGTTTAAAGACTGGTAAAGTAAATGCCATGTACCTACCAACCAATGTAAGAAATTAAACATTGGCAAAGTTAAATGTATTTTCCAAGTCATCAATGTGTCTCTTCAAGGCACAATCAATTTCTAGAATAGATATTAAGTAGTTAATGATATTACTAAAGGTATATCTGTTTTAATAAATTCACATTAGTACAAATCCTTCTAAACTAGGAACTAGGTTCTTTCTTATCCTCAAGACCTTATGATGATGAAAGAGAACAAAGGCAATAAGGTGTAAGTCTATTTCTCAGCTACATAACTTTGGCCACAAGTTTCTTTGGACTTCATTTTCTTTCTTTGTAGGTGGAGAATATTCTTAAGAATATCTACCCTGACGTATTGATGAGCTGATCTGCAGTGAATAGTCAATGATTTGACATTAACACTTTGCCTATTATACTTCAATATTTATTGGATGCATGATGATATTCTTAAGGGTATTTCCACTACAAATGAGAGAAGTGAGGTCCAGAAGAATTGAGTGCACACTGTATGACTGTATCACCCAGTTAATTAGGTAGCAGAGCTTGCTTAAAGATCAAGAATTTTTTGAATAATGAAATTCTACAGTTAAATTACATATATGTTCATACATTTATCTAACTACTATTTCAACTTACTGTTTTATTATTAGAATGTTTGGTGTTTACACAAAATGTTTTCTAAGACCAAATAAAATTTAAAGATCAATTCATTTTGAAGACTCAAGTAAACTACCTTTTACCAAAGAAAGTAATGCTAGAATTTGGCCAATGTTAAGTGACTCCCTGAATTTAGCCACAAATTAGGACTTATTTTTCATAAAAACAAAGTGAAAATACATACTCAAGTTGTCCCTCTCAGTCTTTTAAAATTGATCTCTCTTCATTATATGAAAACGATTTGGTCTATTGCTAGCATATTTAGGTTGAAAAGTCAGTGCTGTCTAAAGACCAAAGCATATAAATTACAACTATCTTGATGACTCTGGAAAAGGTCAAAAATTTCAAAAAGTAAGTTTAAAAAAACTCCTAAAAGTTCCCAAACATTAATTTCAGTTTGGACCATAGATCCACCAAAAAATTGAGGAGTTTAAGAAGAAATCTCTTATAGAGCATTTTACTAATTTTTCTTCACATGACCCAAAATGATTTCCTAAGCAACCTAAGTGAAAATTTTTCTTTTATTGTTTTCACTCAATTGTAGTTGTCCAATAGAGACATTAATTGATTGTAAGTGACAATTATGGCTGACTCACGGACTGAAATTTTTCTCTTCTTCTTTTCAGGAAGAATGCCAAAATAAAATCCACCCCATTGCCCAGCCACAGCTTCCTTATGCTCAGCCCATGCCTTCCACTCTCCTTCCACAAAACGCCCTGTCTCTTTCTCAGCTAGCTATGGTGCTGTCTCTCCTTCAGCCTGAGATAGCAGAAATCCCCAAAGCTAAAGAGACCATTCTTTCTAAGCCCAAACTGATGCCCGTCCTTAAATCACCAACAGCACTCCCTTCTTTTGTCCCTCAAATCCCAAGTCTCACTAACCTCGAAAATCAGCACCTCCCTCTGCCTCAGCTCCAGCCTGTGGTGCATCAGGTCCCCCAGGCTTTTCCTCAGACTCCCGTGCTTCTTCCTCAGTCCCAGGTGCCTATCCCTCAGTCCAAAATTCTGCCCTTGCCCCAGCAAGCAGTGCCCCAGAGAGAGATGCCTGTCCAAGCCTTTCTGGAGTACCAAGATCTTCTGTTCGATCCTACTCGCCCATTCTACCCTGTGACTGACCCACTTGTCCCAGTTTACAACCCCGTTGTTGTAAGTCCAACCTTACTTTGCAGTTTCACTCAACTCATGATGTATTTATGATGGTAGAATAAGTTAGGGAAAGTTCTAGAATATGCATTCCTAGAGAATGAAAGATAAAAGATATAAAGATATAATTTAGATCAGTGATGCTCAATGCTAGCTATACGATAGACTCACCTAGAGCCATCCTCCCTCAATTCCAATGGCTAGGCGTACTCACATAGATTCTGATTAAGTTGTTCTGATCATCTAAGTAGAAGAAACAGTGTTGGAAAGAAATGACTGCAGGGATTCTGATTAAATTGTTCTGTTCAAAATTTCAATTTTTTTTTTTTTTCTTCTTGGTATTTCTAGGGACTGAACCTCAGGGGCAGTCTACCACTGAGACATCTACAGACTTTTTATTTATCTATTTTTTTATTTTGAGACAAGTTCTTGATAAGTTACTGAGGCAGATCTTGGATTTGCTATCTTCCTTCTTCAGCCTTCCAAGATTGCCGGAAGTACAGGCATGTTCTACCATGCACAACTAAGAATTCTGATTTAAAGATTGTTAAGACTTACTAAAACCAAATTAAAATTGATAATTTGATTGTTTGGTTTAAAAAAAAAAAAGGCTAATTCTTTTTGAGAATTTTCAATGTTTTCCTCGTGAATGGACATGTATTCCCCACATACCATACATAGATCATGTCTAGTTTTTGCCACATGTACATGAGGCAGAAAGATAGAAATGCTTATTTCATTGTTTATAACATTCTTAAGGCAACTATTCTTGCCAAAAGATAAATGATATATTTATTTATTTTGTATTTGTTTACTTTCAAGGTCTAAGATTTCAAAGTAGTGCCTTCTTCTCATTTTTGGTAAGTTTGGGAAGTTTGGAGATTAGACCAATTAGTTTTTGGTTGATTATTTTTTCTATTTCATTCTCCTACAGATAGTGAAAAATTCCATCAACATGTTAACTTACTTATTAATTATCTATTTGTTGCAAATTGCTGACTGTTACTTACCTGAAACTTGAAAAGTTTCAAGAAACTTTTAATTTCACTTATGTTCTATATTGATAGATTTGACTGATTTGTTTTCAAGGGTCTATATCCTTATATTTGACTACCACCATTTTTAAGAAAAACATGAAATAGATTTTCTTTCACTTTTATGTAAATGCATTTGAGCTTTTATTAAAGATCAACTTCCACTGTTATTCTAGCTTACATTTCATAAATTTGCATTTAATTTACTTAAAATTGTCTTTTAATTCACAAATCAAAATTATTGGTCCAGGTATGGGCGTTCAAAAGGGGAGAGAAAATTGCATTGAGATTCTAAGATACAAAGCCTTTTGTGATTAGGATAGATTAGAGATCTCATTAAAACTTTCCTAATGAGTTGATGTTTGATCTTATTAGAACTTTGCATGCATCCAGAAAAAGGTAGAATAAAATGCACAATTTCTTTTTTTAATTAGTCACACCAATACAAATAGGGAGAAGTGAATAGTTTTATTTTGTAACATAATTAATTCTATATTTGTTCTCTATTCCACAGAATTGACTGAGTCTGGAAACGAGGCATCTTTTCTTTGTATCATGCTACCAAACATTACATATTTTTGAATGGAACTACATGGAAAAAAATGAAACGCTATTTATTTTATGCATTTTATGTCATTGGTTTAGTTTGAATTAAACTCATGAACTCTTTGCAATTTCCAAATTGTAAGTTCAGTATTGAGTTGGAAATACTCTAAACATGTCAAAAATGTATATAAAAATAGTTTCTGGGATTGAATTTACCAATATTTCTTCAAAAACTTATTTCCTTTCCAGTCATTTCAATAAATTGATCCTTTAGGCATATTTAAGTTGTCTTGTTTTTTATTATAATTTTTCATACTGTATTAGCCTCTTTAACGTTAACTTTAGGCTATTATTGGTGTTAAAGTAACATGGAAGAATGCTTTGAAATTGAAAAGAATGTTTGAATTGATGACTAAAGGGTCTCAAAAAGTAGAGGAAAAGTAGGTTGAAGCATGCTCCACTTGTTCTCAAAAAGTCTTGATTTACACCTATTTTCCATGTGTAGTTATATCTGTACCTTTCACTCTCAAAAGCATCCAGCTTTAGATAATAAATTTTGTGATCTAAAGTGTTTTAAATGTAAAATCGGTTTCCTAACTCCATCACATGGTACCTGGTGATGCTGTGGAGAAGTCCTCAACCTTTCAGAACTTCAAAATAGTCAGTACAAAGGGCTTAAAGTTTTCATATGTACTAGTAACAAGATCACACTGCGTAGTGGGTGATGGGTACTCTTTGTGGTTCCGCATTGCTGACACCATGAGCACTAGTGCTCTACCATAAGCAGATGAACTGGTTCCCGTGGTGTGAGTCAGAAGTTCACAGAGAAGATTGATGTGAAACTGATAACCATTTTCTCTAACTGTGGAGAATTCATTTTACTGTGATGAACTGTATCTCTTTCTATACCAACTTCTTCACTTTTACATTTGATTCCATTCTACTGAATTTGTGCATTGACTCACCCCTTCATATTTCCCCAATGTTTTTCTTTCCTTACTACAGCATAAACATAGTGCAAATGCTATTTACACTGTAATACCTCACATCTTCAAAGAAAATAATTCGTCCTTAACACTGTGCCTCTAAACCCTTTCAGATTCTTTAGGTTCCATTTATATAATCTCATGTTATTCCCTTAAATTACATCCCCCATCCAAACAACTGTGTTTCAAAGTTACCAACAATTTTCATCTTTCACATTTGTGTTCATTTTATTCAATCCATTAATAGGATTTTGTAGAGTTGATCATTTTCTCTTCCCTGAAATATTATACTTCTCTTCACTTGAAGTCTTTAATAATACAAACCCTTGCTTTCTTTCTAAACTCACTAACCACTTCTCAATCTTCCTCTTTCATTTCTTCTTTTCCAAAGCTTCAAGGCATGGGGTAACCCAGATATTAGCCTTACCCTGGCTGACCTTGTCCAGTTTCTCAATTTAAAGTGCATCTTTAGACTGAGGACTTTCAAGTACACATCTCCAACTTACTTCTTTTGTAAGCTCCAAACTTATGCACATACATGGCTTCTTTATCTCCACACCTAAATATCTAATTAATATCTCATATCTGTCATAGCAAATCATAGCTCTTCATTCGTGTCCAGTTCCCACTTGCTCTTCCCTCAATCTTTTCTATCAAAAACTGGCCTTATGATCTACTCTGACATACAAACTGAAAACTTAGAAGTCACTGTGCTGTCCTCTCTTTTCTTCACACCTTGTACTGGGTTATATCCCTTGTGTCCCTAAATTCAGATTATTTGGAACCTCAGAATATGAACTTCTTTGGAAAGAGGGTCATTACAGATATAATTAGCTAAGATGAGGTCATATTGAAGTAGAGGGGCCCCTCAATTCTGTATGACTGTTACCCTTATGAAAAGAGGAGAAGAGACAGAGACAGAATCACAAGAAGGAGCGTTATGTAGCAACAGAAGCAGAGTTTGGAGTGATGCACCTATGTCCAAGGAATGCAGATGTTGGCGGCAACACCAGAGGTTAATGGAAAGTCATAGGATAGATTTTCTTTTTCTTTTTCTTTTTTTTTGTTTTATATTTACCATTTAAATATATTAGTTTTTAAGAATTATTTACTTATTTTTTATTTTTTACAGACTGTATTTTGATTCATTGTTCACAAATGGGGCACATCATTTCGTTTCTGTGGTTGTACATGATGTAGATTCATACCATTTGTGTAATCATACATGTACATAGGGTAATGATGTCTGTCTCATTCCACCATTTTTCATAACCCCCACCTAGACCGTTTAGAGTGAACATGAACTTCCAACCTCCAGAACAGTGAAAAAATAAATTTCTGTTGTTCGAAGCCACTCTGTTTGTGATACTTTGTTACTGTCTTCACAGTTACCACCTTCCTATTCAGTTTATCACTATGTCTCACTAGGAAATGTGCACTGGACCTTTCTAATGCTTCATACCTCCAAAATTAATATTTATACTGATTATTCATCATTATCTTCTATGTCTATACTGCTAAATGGCTTCCTAAATGAATTCCAATTGTCCCTTCTAGCTCTTTCTCACCCAGCAATCAGAATAAACTTCAATCATAGATTCTCTCAAAGCAGTTGTCTGTAAGATCCTATATTATCCAACTCTGACCTGCATCATCATTCTTATACTGTGACACTCAACACATACTCACTATGCTCTTTTATATGAGTGAGGATTCTTGATATTTCTCTGTCACATTAAATTTATTTTTTCTCATATGATAAACCTATGAAAGAGTAGAGAGGCTGAGATAATGGGACTTGGTAGCCATTCACAGTAGGATTAAACATGAGCTCCAATGTTTACTGAGATATGTCATTGTCTAAATTATTTCCTCTTCCGTACCTCAGTTTCCTCACCTTTAAAATGGAATAATAAAGCCAGGTGTGGTGACATATGCCTGTACTCCCAGCAGCTTGGGAGGCTGAGGCAGAAGGATCATATGATCGATATTAGCTTAAGCAACCTAGACAGACCCCTGTCTCAAAATATAAAATATGGGAGGAATCATTCTTTCAAATATGAAGTCTTATTATGTAGCTACAACAATCAAGACCACATAGCACTAGTGGAGGAATAGTCACATAGATCAATGGAAATGAATGAAGAACCTAGATATGGACTCATATAAATGTAAACAATATAATTTTTTTGTTTGAATTGAGTATCAGTTTAATAAATTTAAATACAATCATTCAATGAACATATATTCAGTACCTCTACTATGACAGGAGCTGTATTAAGTTACAGAAATACAAAACTACAATGATGAGTTCAGTCTACTGCAGGATATCCCTTTTTTTCTGAATTATACTTAATTATCAGATAGATACTGTTTTACAAATGGCATTTTGCACTGGTGGAAGCTGGAGATGTGGAACCCAGAGAACATAACTTCAAATCTTAGCTACAGAAGAGTCATCTGTCACACCTAATTGCATTTATTAATCAATTAACTATATAAAAGAGACATTTAATGAGGTAAGTGCTAAAAGTTCCTGTGATTTAGAAACCATAAATTCAATCACCTTCATTAAGACCCCCAAGCAACACAGAAGGCTGGACAAATCAGGACACTAGCTGAAGGACTACAGTTTAATGAAGCTCATGGTCAAAATAAAAACGTGTGCCTAAGGTTTCTTGCTAGAATGTTATGAGCACAGATGGAAAAGTTTCATTAGGAATTCAGTCATTTCAAGCCATATTGTCAGTGGTTTACAGTACAAAAAAGAAAAAAATAAATGTTTCAAATTACTTTAATCTAAAATACTCTCCTGCTTGCTTATTTCTTTTTTTTAAATTTATTTTTATTGTAAAAAATGGGATACATGTTGTTTCTGTTCGTACATGGAGTAACAGCATACCATTTGCAAATTCATACATTTACATAGAGTAATGATGTTTGATTCATTCTGTTATTTTTTTTCTTCCCCCCACCCCTCCCACCTCTCTTTTCCCTCTATACAGTCCCTCCTTCCTCATTCTTGCCCCCCTCCCACCCCCATTACGTGTCATCATCTGCTTATCAGTGAGATCATTCGTCTTTTGGTTTTGTGAGATTGGCTTATCTCACTTAACATGATATTCTCCAATTTCATCCATTTGCCTGCAAATGCCATAATTTTATCATTCTTTATAGCTGAGTAATATTCCATTGTATACATATACCACAGTTTCTTTATCCATTCATCAATCGAAGGGCATCTAGGTTGGTTCCACAATCTGGCTATTGTGAATTGAGCAGCTATGAACATTGATGTGGCTGCATCTCTGTAGTATGCTGATTTTAAGTCCTTTGGGTATAGGCCGAGGAGTGGGATAGCTGGGTCAAATGGTGGTTCCATTCCAAGTTTTCTAAGGAATCTCCACACTGCTTTCCAGAGTGGCTGCACTAATTTGCAGTCCCATCAGCAATGTATGAGTGTACCTTTTTCCCCACATCCTCTCCAACACCTATTGTTGCTTGTATTCTTGATAATCGCCATTCTAAATGGGGTGAGATGGAATCTTAGTGTAGTTTTGATTTGCATTTCTCTTATTACTAAAGATGGTGAACATTTTTTCATATGTTTGTTGATTGCTTGTAGATCTTCTTCTGTGAAGTGTCTGTTCATATCCTTAGCCCATTTGTTGATTGGGTTATTTGTATTCTTGGTGTAGAGTTTTTTGTGTTCTTTATATATTCTGGAAATTAGTGCTCTATCTGAAGTATGAGTGGCAAAGATATTCTCCCACTCTGTAGGCTCTCTCTTCGCATTGCTGATCGTTTCCTTTGCTGAGAGAAAGCTATTTAGTTTGAATCCATCCCCGTTGTTGATTCTTGCTTTTATTTCTTGTGCTATGGGAGTTCTGTTAAGAAAGTCTGATCCTAAGCCAACAAGGTGAAGATTTGGACCTACTTTTTCTTCTATAAGATGCAGGGTCTCTGGTTTGATTTCAAGGTCCTTGATCCATTGTGAGTTGAGTTTTGTGCAGGGTGAGAGATAGGGGTTTAATTTCATTCTGTTGCATATGAATTTCCAGTTTTCCCAGCACCATTTGTTGAAGAGGCTATCTTTTCTCCATTGCATATTTTTGGCCCCTTTGTCTAGTATGAGAAAATTGTATTTATTTGGGTTTGTGTCCGTGTCCTCTATTCTGTATCATTGATCTACCTGTCTATTTTGGTGCCAATACCATGCTGTTTTTGTTACTATTGCTTTGTAGTATAGTTGAAGTTCTGGTATTGCGATACCCCCTGTTTCATTCTTCCTGCTAAGGATTGCTTTAGCTATTCTGGGTTTCTTATTCTTCCAGATGAATTTCATGATTGCTTGCTCTATTTCTGTAAGGTACGTCTTTGGGATTTTAATTGGAATTGCATTGAATCTGTATAGCCCTTTTGGTAGTATGGCCATTTTGACAATATTAATTCTGCCTATCCAAGAACATGGGAGATGGAAAGATCTAAAATATTATTCTTAACTTTAAGTCTGTTGATGTGGTGAATTACATTTATTGATTTCCGGATGTTGAACCAACCTTGCATCCTTGGGATGAATCCCACTTGTTTGTAGTGCACTATCTTTTTAATATGTTTTTGTACACAATTTACCAGAATGTTTTAAAAAATTTTTGCATCTATGTTCATCAGGGATACTGGTTTGAAGTTTTCTTTCCTTGCTGTGTCTTTGTCTGCTTTTGGTGTTGGCATGGTACTAGCTTCATAGAATGAGTTTGGAAGGGTTCTCTCCTTTTCTATTTCATGGAGTGCTTTGCAGAGTATTGGTATTACTTCTTCTTTGAAGGTCTTGTAAAACTTGGCTGAGAATCTGCCTGGTCCTGGACTTTTCTTGGTTGGTAGGCTTTTGATGACTTCTTCTATTTCATAGGTTGAAAATTGATCTGTTTAAATTATGTATGTCCTCCTGATTTAGTTTGGGTGGATCATATGTCTCTAGAAACCTGTCAATGTCTTCAAGATTTTCTATTTTGTTGGGTTATAGATTTTCAAATTAGCTTCAAATTATGTTTTGTATTTCAACAAATACAATATGTCTGTCATATTTCCTTTTTCATCGTAAGTTTTAGTAATTTTGAGTTTTCACGCTCCTTCTTTTTGTTAGTGTGGTTAAGGGTTTATCTATCAGTTTTGTTTACTTTTTCACAGAACCAACTTTTCATTTTGTTAATTTTTTCAATTGTTTCTTTTGTTTCAATTTTGTTGATTTCAGCTGTGATTTTAATTATTTTCTGTCTTCTACTACATTTGGTGTTTACCTGTTCTTTTTCTAGGGCTTTGAGATGTAATATTAGGTCATTTTTTTCTTGATTTTTGTTTTTTTATTGAGTGAGCTCAATGCAATGAATTTTCCTCTTAGTACTGCTTTAATAGTGTCACAGAGTTTTTAATAAGTTATGTCAATGTTCTCCTTTACTTCTAAGAATTTTTTATTTGTTCCCTGATGTCTTCTACTATCCATGCATCATTCAATAGTGTATTATTTAGTCTTCAGGTGTTAGAGTAGTTTCTCTTTTTATTGTATCATTGATTTCTAATTTTATTCCATTATGATCTAATATAATGCAATATATAGTATCTCTATTTTTCTGTATTTGCTAAGAGTAGCTTTGTGGCATAACATATGGTCTATTTTAGAGAGGGATCCATATGCAGCTAAGAAAAAAAAAGTGTATTCACTAGTTAATGGATGGAATAATCTATATATGTCTGTTAAGTCTAAGTTATTTATTGTATTATTGAGTTCTAAGGCCTCTTTGTTCAGTTATTGTTTGAAAGATCTATCCAGAAGTGTTAAAGTTACCCAGTATTATTGTGTTATGGTCTATTTGATTTCTGAAATTCAGAAGGGTTTGTTTGATGTACATAAATACTCCATTGTTTGGAGTATAAATATTTACAGTTGTACATCTTGTTGATTTATGATTCCCTCAAGCAGTATGAAAAGTCCTTCCTTATTCATTTTGACTAATTTTGACTTGAAGTCCAATTTATCTGATATGAGAATGGAGTAAAAAAATCCCTGCTTTTTTACTAAGTCTATGTGCATGACAACTTTTTCCCCATCCTTTCACCTTCAGTCTATGGATGTCTTTTCCAAAGAGATGAGTCTCTTGAAGGCAGCATATTGTTGGGTCTTTTTTGATTGTTTGTTTTTAAAGCCAATCTGCCAGTCTATGTCTTTTGATTAATGAGTTTAAGCCATTAACATTCAGGGTTATTTTTGAGATATTATTTGTAGTCCTAGTCATTTTGGTTTATTTTTGGTTTTTAACTTGACTTGGTTTCTCCTTTGAGTGACTTTTCCTTTAGGGTAGTTCTTCCCTTTGCTGACTTTCATTGTTATTTTTCATTTCCTCCTCATGGAATAATTTGCTGAGAATGTTCTGTAGTGAAGGCTTTCTATTTGTAAATTCTCTTAACTTTTGTTTATCATGGAAGGATTTTATTTCATCATCAAATCTGAAGGTTAGTTTTGCTGGGTATAAGATTCTTGGTTGGCATCCATGTTCTTTTAGAGCTTGAAATATGTTGTTCCAGACCCTCATAGCTTTTAGGTTCTCGACTGAGAAATCTGCTTATGTTCATATTGGTTTCCCGCTTCATGTAATCTGATACTTTTCTCTCATGGCCTTTAAAATTCTATCTTTATTTTGTATGTGAGGTATTTTCATTATAATGTGTCTTAGTGTGGATCTGATCTAATTTTGTATATTTGGTGTCCTGTAAGCCTCTTGTATGTGATTTTCCATTTCATTCTTCAGGTTTGGGAAATTTTTTAATGTTATTTCACTGAAAGGATTGTTCATTCCTTTGGTTTATATCTCCGAGTCTGTCTCAATCCCAATAATTCTTAAATTTGGTCTTTTCATGTTATTCCAAAATTCTTGGAGTTTCGTTCATGAGGTCTTACCATCTTTTCTGTGTGGTCACCTTTATTTTCAAGATTAAATACTTTGTCTTTATTGTCTGAGGTTCTGTCTTCCAGGTGATCTAGTCTGTTGGTGATGCTTACCATTGAATTTATAATTTGGTTTATTGTTTCCTTCATTTCAAGGATATCTGTTTTTTTTTTTTTTTAATCTCTAACTTTTTATTGAAATGATGTGTTTGCTTCCTGCATTTGCTCTTTCAGCTGTTTATTGAAGTGATAATTTGTTGCCTGCATTTGCTCTCTTATATCATCCTTTACTTTGTGGATCATTTTAATCATGTACACCTGAACTCCTTTTCTGACATTTCTTCTGCCATGTTGTCAATGGATTCTATTTATATAGCATCTTGGTTTATCTGGGGCACTTTCTTCCCTTGTTTTTTCATGTTGCTCAATTATCTTCCCATCTAGCAGTGCAGATTCAAGATATTAAAGTTTCCCCTGCCCCATAGGTTTATAGTGTCCCTGAAGGTCTCCAGTGCCTCACCTTTAAAGGGAAGAACAATATTAACAGCACCCGATACGAACAATATGCAGCCTTACACCAAAAAACCCCTATTGAAACCTTAACAGATTTGTCATAATAAACAAAGATGATGAGTTTCATTATTATCTACAGCATCAATAACAGGTTTTCAATAAGGTCTGCAATTTTAAATGGTGAAAAAAGAGGATGGAGAGGGTTGTAGGACATAATATTAGTGAGGTAAAAAGTGAGAATATAGAGGTACTGGAGCATAAGAAGAGTGAAAGCAGAATCAAGAGAAGTTGATTTTTAGCATGAGAAAAGGAAGAAAGAGACTCCAAGGAAACAGATAAATAAGAGGAAAATAGAGGAGTGATAAAAATTAAAAAAAAAAAAGAAATAAAAATAAAATTTAAATAAATGTACAAAAAAAAACTGTAATATATACTATTCAAACCTCTCAGTCTTCAGTGGCCTGATGTATAAAATACACTTGATTTCAAAGATGATGGGTATGTGAAGCACAAAATGAAAAAAGAAAAAAAAAGTTAAAAAATGGGGAAAAAGAAAAAAGAAAAAAATTCTTGAAGGAAAATTGTTGCTGTCGAAGTTCAATATCTTCTCTGCCTCCCTTCTCTTCTAATGGGTGGGGTTGTGTGGAGTTTGCTGATAACTCCACCCTCAGGATGACAACAGCTACTAAGGTGGGAGGATTAGACTTGGAGGTAGGACCCCTGGAGACAGGTATAGCAATTGTCAGTCCCTATGGATGATGGAACCCCAGGATTCTCCTTTGTGGTGCACTCATGGTGACACAGCATCCTGGTCTTAGCCCTTTCCCTCACTTGTGGACCCCACAATTCCTGGTGTATAATTTCATCTCTAAATTATATCTCTCTTGTCCTGGTCCTTTCAAATTCCCAATCAAGAACCTCACTCCCTGGAGGTCCTGAGTGCTGAGTGCAGGAATCTGTGTGCCTAACTCTGAGAGTTGTTTAGTATTGGGCAAATCAGGACCAGGTGTTGCAAGCTGTGTGCCAGTCACTTAGCTGCAGGCACTGGTGACCAGGGGATAGTTGTGAGACTGGGGATTGAGGAACCAGAGGGTCCTGTTGGTTGCCAAACCAGTGGGACCAGGTGCTCATGGAGCCATGGACCAAGCTGATGTCAGTTTCCCAACAAGTTCTTCTGAGTTGTCTCTGGGACCCTGGTGAGTGATGAGCTAGTTAGCTGAGTAAGCCAAGATTAAGGTGACTTCACACCCTTTTCCCACCTACTGACCCCTTACAAGGCCCTCTCCTCCCTCTGCAGCAAGATGGTGGCTATTAGCACACCTACCAGGGATACTTCAAATGCAACCATGCCTGCAGGACCCTTGGTGATGTTCTTTCAGGACCTGGTTGATATCCCTGGATATAAGCAGTCACATCCCAAGTTGGTGGCAACAGCAGCAGTTAAACTGTAGATACCTTAATAATGAGCTTCTAGTCTCTGGCAGGTGTCCCATGATGGAAGTTGCCCCAACTGAAGATGGTGGCAGCATCATCAGGAATAATCCAAGATGATGGCAGAGGTGTCTCAACATGTTGGAAGATGGGGAGCCACAGCATTCATGCAGGCCTGGGACAGCATCCACACGGGGCTAGGGCCAGTGCTGGAGATCCCTTTAATAGATTTATTTAATGTTGAATTTTTAGTTCTTCTAACATATCCTAGCTAAGTCTTTTTCAGATGTGTGGTTTATAGATGTGTTTTCAAAGTCTGTAATTTTTCTTTTCATTCTCTTATAGCATTTTGGATTTTGAGAAGTTCAATGTATCAATTTCCTTCTTATGGATCATGAGTTTTGATTCAAAGAATTTGCCTACTATTCCCTCACAAAGACTTTCTCCTGTTTATCTTCAAGTTGCATAGTTTTATGTCAATCTATTTTAAGTTAATCTTTGTATAAGTTGTAAGATTTAGATTGAGGTTTATGATTTTTGACTGTAGGAGTCCAGATGTTCCAGCACTATTAGTTGATAAGTCTGTCCCCATAGTGTTGATTTTCCTTTTCATCTTTTCAAAATTATATTGGTGGCTTATCGATCCCCTGGTGTTTACTCATTTGTCTGCTGTGACGACCTGCAGTCTTCCAGCATATCGACGCCTTTTCTGAGAGCAGATTGCTCACTGTCAGGCCTCTATCATCTGCCATTTACTTGCCTCTCGCCTGTCCATTGCCTGCCTTACTCCTATCCATCACCCAACGCTCGAGGTTCACCTCCCGATCGTCCGACAACAGTCAGCAAACTGATCGCCAACCGCCAGTGGAGCACCAGCTGCCTGCTGTCTCCTGGAAGTTCACTGTTACAGTACCTGCAGGTTTGATTACACATGGCTGCTGCCATTTTGAGACAACAGCCAGGTCCCGTAGGACCCCTGGCCGGACTGACTGAGCCCTGTCTCCAGGATCCCTCAGCCCGACCGATCACTCCCTGCCTCTGGGGCCCTCACATCGACTGACTGCTCCCTGCTGCCAGGACTCCCAGACCAATTGACTGCACCCTATCACCCCAGGACCCCCAGACTGACTGATTGCACCCGGCCTCCAGGATCCCACAACCACACCAAGCACACCAGACCTCCAGGACCCCTGCTGGACCAACTGCATCCAGCCTCCAGGACCTCCAGCTGACCACATCCACCCCTGAGCTGTAGCTCCCCATTTGCCAACACATTTCGAAGCCAGAGCGGCCATCTTGGCTAATCCTGGAAGCCATAGCTCCGATCTTTGGGTGGGGCAAATCCCATCCTGAGACGCCTGCTGGAGGCTTGAAGCTCATTGTCAGGTACCTCTCATGCATCAGGCTACTGAACACTGGGAGGTTTCATTAGTATATGACTGTTATACAGTAGATTTTCTTTTTTCTCCTTTTTAAAAAAATTAAATTTTTATTTCTTTACTTTTCTTGCTTTCTTTTCCTTTTGTTTACCTGTCCCCTCAGAGTCTCTTTCTCCCTTTTTTGCATGCTAACATCCGATTTCTTTTGATTACACTCTCACCCTTTCTATTTTCTAGAACTTCTGTATATTCTTTTCTTATCCCATTAACAGTCACATTCTACATCCCTCTGCATCCTCTTTGTCCTCCATTAGAAACTGCAGGCCTTATTGCAAACCTGTTTGTTTTACCAAAGATAATATTTGAACTCATTTTGTTTATTATGACAATTTTGTTATTGTCCCCATAGGGACTATTTGGTCTAGGATTGCATAGTGTCTGATTTGGGCACTGCTAATATTGATCTCCCCTTAAAGAAAGTGTTTTGGAAACCTATAGGGCCACTATAAGCCTATAGGGACAAATCTGCAATACCCCAGATCTGCACTGCTAGAGGGGAAGATACATGAACAACATGAAAAAACAAGGGAAGAAAATGATCCAAACAAATCTAGATTCTATATTAGTAGAATCCAATGGCAGTATGTTAGAAGAAATGTCAGAAAAGGACTTCAGATTATACATGATTAAGATGATTCGCGAAGCAAAGAATGAGATAAGAGAGCAAATGCAGGCAATGAATGATAATACCAATAAGCTGAATGAGCACCTGCAGGAAGCAAAAGATCATTTCAACAAAGAGATAGAGATTCTCAAAAAAAAAAAAAACAAAAAAACAAAAACAAATGGAAATCCTTGAAATGAAGGAGACAATAAACCAAATAAAAAACTCAATGGAAAGCATCACCAACAGACTAGACCACTTGGAAGACAGAACCTCAGACAATGAAGACAAAATATTTAATCTTGAAAATAAAGTCGCCCAAACAGAGAAGATGGTAGGAAATCATGAACAGAATCTCCAAGAATTATGGAACATCATGAAAAGACCAAATTTAAGAATTATTGGGATTGAGGAAGGCACAGAGATACAAACCAAAGGAATGAACAACCTATTCAATGAAATAATATCAGAAAATTTCCCAAACCTGAAGAATGAAATGGAAAATAAATACAAGAGGCTTACAGAACACCAAATGCACAAAATCACAACAGATTTACACCAAGGCACATTATAATGAAAATGCCTAACATTCAAAATAAAGATAGGATTTTGAAGGCCGCGAGAGAAAAGCATCAGATTACATATAGGGGGAGACCAATACAGATAGCAGCCGACTTCTCAACCCAGACTCTAAAAGCTAGAAGGGCCTGGACCAACATATTTCAAGCTCTGAAAGAACATGGTTGCCAACCAAGAATCCTATACCCAGCAAAACTAACTTTCAGATTTGAAGATGAAATAAAATCCTTCCATGATAAACAAAAGTTAAAAGAATTTACAAATAGAAAGCCTTCACTACAGAATGTTCTCAACAAAGTATTCCATGAGGAGGAAAGGAAAAACAACAATGTAGGTCAGCAAAGGGAGGAACTACCTTAGAGAAAAACCACTCAAAGGAGAAACCAAGCCAACTTAAAAACCAAAAATAAGCCAAATGACTGGGAATACAAATCATTTCTCAATAATAACCCTAAACGTTAATGGCCTAAATTCATCAATCAAAAGACATAGACTGGCAGAATGGATTAAAAAGAAAGACCCAACAATATGCTGCCTGCAAGAGACTCATCTCATAGAAAAAGACATCCACAGACTAAAGGTGAAAGGATAGGAAAAAACCTACCATGCACATGGACTCAGTAAAAAAGTGGGGGTTTCCTCCTTATATCAGATAAAGTGGACTTCAAGCCAAAGTTAGTCAGACAGGGTAAAGACAGTCATTTCATACTGCTTAAGGGAACCATAAATCAGGAAGACATAACAATAGTAAATATTTATGCCCCAAACAATGGTGCATCCCTTGCATCAAACAAATCCTTCTCAATTTCAAGAATCACAAAGACCACAACGCAATAATTCTGGGCGACTTGAACGCACTGCTGTCACCACTAGATAGATCTTCCAAACAAAATCCAACCAAAGAAACCATAGAACTCAATAACACAATCAATAACCTAGACTTAATAGACATATATAGAATATTCCATTCATCAACGAGCAGATACACTTTCTTCTCAGTAGTACATGGAACCTTCTCGAAAATAGACCATATGTTATGCCATAAAGCAGCCCTTAGGAAATGCAAAAAAATAGAGATACTGCCTTGTGTTCTATCAGATCATAATGGACTGAGAGTAGAAATCAATGACAAAATAAAAAAGGGAAATTACTCCAACACTTGGAGACTAAATAATATGCTATTGAATGAAACATGGATAACAAAAAACATCAGGGAGGAGATTAAAAAATTCTTAGAGGTCAATGTAAACGATGATACAACATATAAAAATCTCTGGGACACTATGAAAGTGGTACTAAGAGGAAAATTCATTGCATGGAGTGAATTCCAGAAAAGAATGAAAAGACAACAACTAAATGACATAACATTACAGCTCAAAGTCCTAGAAAAAGAAGAACAGAATAACAGCAAAAGTAGTAGAAGACAGGAAATAATTAAAATCAGAGCTGAAATCAATGAAATTGAAACAAAAGAAACAATTCAAAAAAATCGACAAAACAAAAAGTTGGTTCTTTGAGAAAGTAAACAAAATAGACAAGCCCTTAGCCACACTAACAAAGAGAAGGAGAGAGAAGACTCAAATTACTAAAATACATGATGCAAAAGGAAATATCATGACAGAAACCACAGAGATACAGAACATAATGAGAAGCTACTTTGAAAATCTGTATTCCAACCAAATAGAAACTACCAAAGACATTGACAAATTTCTAGAGACATATGCTCTTCCCAAACTGAACCAGGAGGACATACACGATTTAAACAGATCAATATCAAGCAATGAAATAGAAGAAGCCATTAAAAATCTACCATCCAAGAAAAGCCCAGGATCAGACGGATTCTCAGCCGAGTTCTACAAGACCTTCAAAGAACTCATTCCAATACTTCTCAAAGTATTCCAGGAAATAGAAAAAGAGGGTACCCTACCAAACTCATTCTATAAAGCTAATATCACCCTCATATCCAAACCAGGAAAAGACACATCAAGGAAAGAAAATTTTAGACCAATATCCTTGGTGAATATAGATGCAAAGATCCTTAATAAAATATTGGCAAACCGTATCCAAAAACATATTAAGAAAATTGTGCACCATGATCAAGTGGGGTTCATCCCTGGAATGCAAGGATGGTTCAACATTTGTAAATCAATAAACATAATTCATCATGTCAATAGACTTAAGGATAAGAATCATATGGTTATTTCAATTGGCGCAGAAAAAGCATTTGACAAAATACAACACCCCTTCATGCTCAAAACACTAGAAAAAATAGGGATAGTAGGAACATACCTGAACATTGTAAAGGCTATTTATGCTAAGCCCATGGCCAACATCATTCTTAATGGAGAAAAACTGAAACCATTCCCTTTAAAAACGGAAACAAGACAGGTATGTCCTCTTTCACCACTTCTATTCAACATTGTCCTCAAAACTCTAGCCAGAGCAATTAGGCACACTAAAGAAATTAAAAGAATACGAATAGGAAAACAGGAACTTAAGCTGTCACTATTTGTGGATGACATGATTCTATATTTAGAGGATCCAAAAAACTCCTCCAGAAAACTTCTAGACCTCATCAATGAATTCAGCAAAATAACAGGCTATAAAATCAACACGCATAAATCTAAAGCATTTTTTATATGCAAGCTACAAAAGAGCTGAAAGGGAAATGAGGAAAACAACTCCATTTGCAACAGTCTCAAAAAAAATAAAATACTTGGGCATCAATCTAACCAAAGAGGTAGAAGATCTCTACAATGAAAACTACAAAACATTGAAGAAACAAGTTAAGGAATACCTTAGAAGATGGAAAGATCTTCCATGTTCTTGGATAGGCAGAATTAATATTGTCAAAATGGCCATACTACCAAAAGGGCTATACAGATTCAATGCAATTCCAATTAAAATCCCAAAGACGTACCTTACAGAAATAGAGCAAGCAATCATGAAATTCATCTGGAAGAATAAGAAACCCAGAATAGCTAAAGCAATCCTTAGCAGGAAGAATGAAACAGGGGGTATCGCAATACCAGAACTTCAACTATACTACAAAGCAATAGTAACAAAAACAGCATGGTATTGGCACCAAAATAGACAGGTAGATCAATGATACAGAATAGAGGACACGGACACAAACCCAAATAAATACAATTTTCTCATACTAGACAAAGGGGCCAAAAATATGCAATGGAGAAAAGATAGCCTCTTCAACAAATGGTGCTGGGAAAACTGGAAATTCATATGCAACAGAATGAAATTAAACCCCTATCTCTCACCCTGCACAAAACTCAACTCACAATGGATCAAGGACCTTGAAATCAAACCAGAGACCCTGCATCTTATAGAAGAAAAAGTAGGTCCAAATCTTCACCTTGTTGGCTTAGGATCAGACTTTCTTAACAGAACTCCCATAGCACAAGAAATAAAAGCAAGAATCAACAACGGGGATGGATTCAAACTAAATAGCTTTCTCTCAGCAAAGGAAACGATCAGCAATGCGAAGAGAGAGCCTACAGAGTGGGAGAATATCTTTGCCACTCATACTTCAGATAGAGCACTAATTTCCAGAATATATAAAGAACACAAAAAACTCTACACCAAGAATACAAATAACCCAATCAACAAATGGGCTAAGGATATGAACAGACACTTCACAGAAGAAGATCTACAAGCAATCAACAAACATATGAAAAAATGTTCACCATCTTTAGTAATAAGAGAAATGCAAATCAAAACTACACTAAGATTCCATCTCACCCCATTTAGAATGGCGATTATCAAGAATACAAGCAACAATAGGTGTTGGAGAGGATGTGGGGAAAAAGGTACACTCATACATTGCTGATGGGACTGCAAATTAGTGCAGCCACTCTGGAAAGCAGTGTGGAGATTCCTTAGAAAACTTGGAATGGAACCACCATTTGACCCAGCTATCCCACTCCTCGGCCTATACCCAAAGGACTTAAAATCAGCATACTACAGAGATGCAGCCACATCAATGTTCATAGCTGCTCAATTCACAATAGCCAGACTATGGAACCAACCTAGATGTCCTTCGATTGATGAATGGATAAAGAAACTGTGGTATATATATACAATGGAATATTACTCAGTTATAAAGAATGATAAAATTATGGCATTTGCAGGCAAATGGATGAAATTGGAGAATATCATGTTAAGTGAGATAAGCCAATCTCAAAAAACCAAAAGACGAATGATCTCACTGATAAGCAGATGATGACACGTAATGGGGGGTGGGAGGGGGGCAAGAATGAGGAAGGAGGGACTGTATAGAGGGAAAAGAGAGGTGGGAGGGGTGGGGGGAAGAAAAAAAATAACGGAATGAATCAAACATCATTACTCTATGTAAATGTATGAATATGCAAATGGTATGCTGTTACTCCATGTACGAACAGAAACAACATGTATCCCATTTGTTTACAATGAAAATAAATTAAAAGAAAAAACAATGTTGTAATAAACATCCTCATACATATTTGTATGTATGTGCTTTAGTGGGATAAATTCCTTTAAAAAAATGCCACTTCACATGAACAGCCATCTGGTTTGCCTCTTACCTCTAGAAAGTTTGCGCCAATTTTTACCCCCATCAGCACAGCCCAAGTGCCCATTTCAACACTTCTGCATCATTAATGAATAATGTTCAATTTCTTCAACTGTTGCCAAATCGCTGATTAGGCCCATGGGTTTGCTTTATTTTTTATTTATTTGATTATTAATGAGGATGCACACTTTTAATTTCTTGCCATTTGTATTTCATAGAAATATTAGGACAAAATATGAAAAACACAGAAGCCTATTTTTGAGTAACATTACCAGAACCCGAGAAATAATACTTTCTACAAGAGAATGCTTGGTTCTGTTTCCTTTGAGGCTTATATCTGGGTAATGGAAGCATTTGGTTACAACTCTGGATAGTTCTTCATTATTTAAATGGTGGGATGGAAACCCTGAGTAGATATCTAAGGTGCTGTAACAGAGCCTTTGCTATCTTCTCCTGAGTGCTATTACCTAGTCATTCTTCAACATGATTCATCCAAAGGCTAGGGTGGCCAGACCATGTATTATATATTTTTCTACCAGCAGTAAGTAAGCTCCATTACTTTTGTCAAATTTAAAAGAATACATTGAACATGAGAAGTGTCAAATGGCACTAATTTTCAAACAAGGCAACTGGTACATTTCTTTCTTCCTGGCTGGTGGTAGTAACAGCAGGGAACTATAGGAATTTCAAACAGTAAGAATCTTATTTAGAAAATAAATAAATAAATAAACAAAAGAGTCTTACTTGGATTAGAACTCAAAGTCACTGTAGTGAAAACTTTTTTATTTTTTAATTTGTTCTAATTAGTTACACAGGACAATAGAGTGCACTTTGACCCATTGTACACACACACACACACACACACACACAAAGAATAATATTTTAAATGTGGTAATTTTCAGGCAAATTCTTGGTACTTACTTCACCAATAGTAACCTAGTAAATTCATTTTGTCCATTATTATTTAAAAACTAAAGTTAAAGGATAGAATAAAATAGTACCATAAAATAAATTGATTTTGTGTTACAAACATAAGCCTCCCCTTCATTGAACAGTTCCAAAGGAAAATCTACTCTAGTCTTGCACTTTAAAATTAGTTTGCAGAAAGCATGACTTAGCATCCTGTGGCTAATCATACATCTATGAAATTGATGACTTTATTGCTATAGGATTCATGAAATGAAATGTATCAAATACCCTAGAAACCTTGGGAAAAAACAAGATGACAGAAGCTTGGAGACACATTATATAAAGACACAAGGGAATGCCTTCTCCATAAATTTTCTGCAGGTCCAACATTCTTGTTGTGGGGCTCAACTTAAGAACAGACTGATCACCACTGAGAAGTCCAGATTTGAGAGTCTTTATTAAGCTGGTTGGCTGACTGTCTCACACAATACCCAAAAAATGGCTATTGGGAGAACAGCTGACCATAGGGTTGCAGGGGTTGTTATACCAAAAATCACATCAATCATAACTGTCTGTTGCTATGATTCAAAATTACAAACTAACATCATGAGATCATCAACAGAGAGGGAAGTGAGTCAAAACAACCCTTACCTAGGTACAAACTAAAGAAGAGTTACTAATATCCACACAATCACTGTTCACATGGTACATTGTTTAGGAGCAACAGGAATCAAAAAAGAGCAATTTTTCATTACATAAGAATTGTCATTTTGTATTGCTAAACATGTCACACTATGTCACTGATGATGGGTACAGAGGTGGGGTGTTCCCATGGGAGAAACTTATTTCCTACATAACATGGAGTCTCAGAGCAAAATGGAGTCTGTTTAGTCATTTCCCTTATAGTCTGGCCTATAACAATCTCATGGAGCCAGACCTGTCAGTCCATCACATTCTGAGTAAAAAATCTTCTCTAGATTGAAAAGCAAATTGTTTCTCTTTGTACTTTGTAACTCTAAGCAAAAGTAGGAGACCCAATACTAAAGGATTTTCTTTTGAATTTTAAGGCAAAAAGCATATGTTTAGGACTGGGGATATAGCTCAGTTGGTAAAGTGCTTGCCTCACAGACACAAGGCCCTGGGTTCAATCCCAGCACGAAAAAACCAAACCCAACCAAAACAAAAACTTATGTTTAGGTATTTTATATCTGTTTGGTGGGATGCTGTTGAATATGAGGTGTCCCCTGAAAAGCTCACGTATAGGTAACGCAGGAATGTTCAGAGGTGAAATGATTAGATTCTGAGACATGTGACCTAAGAAATGGATTAATCCATTTGATGGATTAATAAGTTGAATGGATTTCCGGGTGGTAACTGTAGGCAAGTAGAGTATGGTTGGAGGCAGTAGGCTACTGGGGACGTGCCTTTGAGGATTATATTTTGTCCCTGGTTCCATGCTTTCTGACTTTGCATCCTGGCTGCGATGATCTCAACAGATTTCCTATACAATGCCGTTCTACGATGGTGTCCTGCCTCAATTCAGGCCCAAAGCAACCAAGTCAGTCCACCATGGACTGAGCTTCTGAAACCATGAGCCCAAGTAAACTTTTTCTCCTCTAAGTTGTTCTTATCAGGTATTTTCATCACAGTGACAAAAATCTGACTAACACAGATACTGAACAGCTGAAAACTATAGAGATCATCTAACTTATAGTGAAAGAGTCTTTGTCAATTGTATACTTCGATCTTGTAGATAGAGTAGCTTATTAAAGTTTCATACAGGTTGGTTGATGTGGGGAACTTAGTATAAGGTAAATATTACCCGGGGTTTTGATGGTATCAGAGCAACTAACTAAATTGTCATTTTGAGAATAGCTCCTCACTGGGCTCTTGGTGGCACTGAACAGTTTATCATGGATACCAGGTTACTGTGTCTCCCAAGTTGCCCTTTTTAAAAGTATCTATCTTTCTAGCTGTACACTTAGGTTTAATCAAGTAGATTTGATTCAAACAGACTCAGATGGCATAAGTAAATTTCATAACCAGGTTATTGAAATGCCCAGTGTGCCCATAAATGCCACATTGCTATTCCTTTCTGCAACTATAACTATGCCCATATGGGATATTTTCTATAGAAACTGACTTTAAATGAAAGATCTTGGACTAGTTTACAAATGCCTTTCATGATCTTCTAGCATCAGTCAGAGGTGAATATTTTAAAAAATCTTTATTGAGATATGATTGAAAGTGTCATAAAAATCAGCTAAAACTAAATGTCACATGGATGAAGATTCTTGATAGGATTATGTAAATACAGCCGAAAGGAATAATGACAGAAAATGTGCCTTAATATGTAATTTATTAAGAAAGAAGAAAGAAGAAAGAGTAAATCTCAGGCTCTACACACAATTACTTGAAATAATGGCACTTGCAGAAGAAGCAATTCATAGACTTTTTAAATAAAATTTCCATTATAGAAACATAGTAAAGACTGTAATACCCTCTGATTAGTTACCTTCCATATTGTCATGACTCAACTGGAGTTTGGACAATAAACTGTCTAGAAAAATTTAACTTAAAGAAAGGATGATACGCTATCTAAAATACAGTAGATGACTCAAGAAAGATTGCCCTCAAAACAGCATTTTTCTATTCTAATATAGCAGTGAAAGCTTTTGGATCAGTTGGTTTCACATGATAGACAGTGAGGAGAAATTCAGAGAATGGAAATTTCAGTCACATCTGTAAATAGAAATAGAATTATGAGGTTAGTTTTATTAAATAACATGGGTAAGAAAATTTTTTATGATATCATACATTTTACTAGTCATTTTCTCTTCATATTACATCAGCTCACAATGTTATTTTTATTTTCCTGTTACCTACATACTTAAACATTGCTCTTGTAAGTAAGAATTGAAGAAAATTTATTACAAAGTAGTAACATCTTTTATAGTATCATAGAAGGTATGATGAGGTGATTAGAAGATAATGTTTTTAAATAGTTCAGAATTTTTATGATTTTCCTTCATGTGACCCATTAGGAGGGAAGATATTACCATTGGAAAGGGAACACACACATGCATGTGCACACACGCATACATACATTAGAGTCTCTGGTATAGTATATAAAGGCTACTAAAACGTATCTGTAGACCTTTTCAACTGTGGTTGAAAGGAAAACACTTAATTTCACTATATGATTTGCTAGAGATTTCTATCACAGTGATCATAAAGAATAGGATCCCACTATCGGGTTTACCAGTTTAAAAGATACAAATGTCCACATTCATGGAAAATTAGTAGCACTCACACCAAACTTGTATAGGAATTTCAAACAGCATGGGTTATATTTGTTAAAATTAGGTGTCTTTAGGTTTCTATTTAAATACATTATCACTATGAAAAAAAAAACAACTTTCAAATGGAAGTAGGATCAATGGGTATACATGTAATTTCCAAACTCACCAAGTGCCGTAATTGTGGAGTCCTGAGAATTGACTTAATTCTTCTCGGGGGGGAAAAAAAAAGATTGTTAAAATCATGTAATGAAGGCAATCAGCAATAAAATTCTACTAAAGAAAAAAGTGACTACTACCTATCCGCTTATTTTCCCATCACTATACTTAACAAAGAATACTACATTTGATCACCTTTAAGATTATAAAAAATAAGCACTGCCAAATAAGTTCAAATAAGCCAAAATGGTTGTCTTAAATTTAGAACAACTGGATGCCCCAATCTGTGCCCTTTCCTATACATAGCATTTTTATATTTAGGGTATGTATAACTAAAAGAAAATCATTTAGAATTAGTCAAAAATGAAAGGAGGATAATGTTGATTTGCATATCAGAAATCTTTATATTTTTAATTTGGGGAGTTTTTTCATACCCTCATTAGAACAAACTTTTCTCATAGAATGGATTCAACACTGCCTTCACAAGTAACTTAGAAATGAATATGAGCCTCAGATGCCAGAATGTATTCCAAATATTCTATTTAAGGTAATGCTAGTACTATGCAGTGAGTATGTATTTGCAGTGTTCATTCTGTATTTTTCCTCATGGAATGTTCTCTAAGCTATTTTCTTTTATTTCTTGGAGTGGAACATCAAAATTGATAATTTTACTGGACTTACCACCACACTGGCATAACATTTTTTTCAGCATTCTCAGAGGCAGTGGGTCTGAAGATGTGGAAGAAGGGTAGGAGAGGAACATACTGCATTTGTGGAGGATAGTACCAAGCAGCAGAGGGATAGGCACTAAGCTGGTAGAACTGTTGGAAAGGCTAGAGAGAAAGATGATTGAAAAGCAACTGTGTATTAGCAGTGGTTGCTCTGAATCTCTGAAAAATTGAATCATTTCATCACTTCTTAAAGGTCTCTATTTAATATTGAACTCTAAAGATCTGCAATACTCACATAGGTACAATTACCAGAAGAAAGTAGTAGCATGAATTTACTTGTTACTTAGTTTATAAACTCAGGACATTTGGATTTTTTTTTTTTTTTTGTCATTTAGATCTTAATCATTAATTTTCCTTGAAGAAACTGAGGTAAAAGTAAGGGTTTTGCACCTAGGGTCAACACAGCAGATTTTCAGGAATGCCAGAAACAGAAAAAAACATATTTCAGCAATTGTTAGTACAGTGTTGTCCCAAAAACTAGAGTACAGGGATCAAAACATCATTTTCCTTTCTGAAATTGCAGAATAGCTGCCTCTGTTGATTCATTATGGCATTTCATTTAATTGCTTCTGTTAATACACATAATCATCTATACATTTAGATAAAAGATATGTTTACTTTGATAGAATTAGAAAAAAAGAAAAACAGAAAGCATTTCAAATTTTGCTGGGGACACCTATACAAAGTTTATAACAAATATGACATCTGAATTTCATGCTTATAATCCCAGTGGCTCAGGAACCTGAGGCAGGATGATTGTGCGTTCAAAGCCAGTCTCCGCAATTTACCAAGGCCCTAAGTAACTCAGTGAGACCCTGTCTCAAAATTAAAATATAAAAAAGGACTGGGGATGTGGTTTAGTAATTAAGTGCCCCTGGGTTCAATCCCCAGTACAAAAGAAATATATTTAGATAAAATACAATTAAATATAATAAAGTCAACTCACCTCAACATACAACTGGGCCAGTTCCTTAACAGAGAGAAAAAAAGTGAGTTTTTTTTTATTTGTATCCAATTAAACACCATGAGAGACAAAATTATTGCTACCAAAACCCCTCATTAAGAAGTAAAAAACACATATATAGTTAGCATACTCTTGTTTTAAAGAATCACATGGAAAGTTGAAACCAGTACACTCTTTGGCACCCAAACAAAGTGAATAATTGCTTTTATTTTGTGTTTACTTTGGTTAATGAATGAGACTGGGGAATTTCAGAAGGAATTGTAAATAAAATTTGATACACATTGAGGAATCATTATCATAAAATTGGTTGACAACTTCAAAATTTGGAATCTTAGGGAACAGTTATCTCCTAATTATATTGAAAGAGAGAAAACTCCATGGCTTTCTTACATGCTTTTTATAAAATTAAACATGTCACAAGATATATAAATTAAATCTTCAATGTTCCAGAGTCACTAAATTGAATGCAGAGTTACTACCATTAAAAGAAAACACATACAAAAACATCAAGATCTGGGAGTTTGGAGAATGGGATGGAGTAGATAGACATACATTGATTTCCCACAGGTGAAAAACAAGGGATCAAAGAGGATACACAACATGTTCAACGTCATATGACTAGAGGATATCAGAACTGAGAATTAAAACCCAAGTTGTTTCCACTACACAATGCTATAATAAAAGTTCAAATCTTGACAAAGGAAACATCAAATTGAGATTTTTCTGACTTAAAGAATGGCCTGAAGCTATCTTCACTTAGAGATGGACAAAGAACTATCATTTTGTTGTTCTTTGTCAACTTAAAGTTGATCTTGCATAGCAATGTTAGAACTAGCACTGGAGAGATCAACACTGGTCTGTAGGTAAGAAGTGTTGGTAAAGCACTAGTTAATGGTGCAGTTGGTATAGTAGTTTCATTAAATTTTTTTTTTTCCTTAGTAGGGGTTCTGGATTTGAACTCATGGTTTTGTACTTACTAGGCAAGTACTCAACCACTGAGCTATAAGTCCAGACCCAATTAGGTTTTTTGTTTGTTTTGTTCTGTTTTTGTTTTTAACTTGACTGCTCATAATATTTGGAGCAGTATTCACTCACTCACACATACACACACACACACACACATACACACACACATACAGGCACAAAACCATCGATTTACCTCATTCACAACTCTCATGGGCTGTCTCTGGAAAGAAAAAGAATTAGAGTTTCCCTTTAAGACTGAATAAATCTTCAAAGACAGACACAACCTAACTGAAACATATTTTATGTTAGAGATTTGGAAACCAGCACTAATTTTGCCAGTTGCATTTTGATTACATAGAGCAAATTTTTCTTCCAAGACACATGGAAAATCTTCAGTGGTTTTTCAAGATTTACTAAATGATGAGTACTGGTTAGAAGGCATCCTGAATGCTATGAAATTGGTCTATTTATTCACTGAATTCAGAACTGTATGGCAACCCATGTTTCGGAGTAACTGGCTATTACCCTGATGAAACCTCAGGAACACTGTGGAATCAATGGTAAGTAGGGGAGGGGAAGAAACATTATCTATTCTCTGTTGGTGACAAACTCACTTCACAAATGAGAAAATAGAGGATCAGAGTATTTGTACAGAGATAATCTCTTCAGATAAATTCAAGCAAACCTGGTAAATCTCCATTATGCTCTGCTTACAGGAGAAAAATTTTAACTGAAAATGAGATTTCTAAATATAAGTCAAATTTGAGAATCAGACAAATTTATGAATATAAGACTAAAACTAAAGAACATGTTTAAGAACAAATTAATGTAACATTGGAGATGAATACTTTACATTGCTCATGGTTACAAATGTGATACTCATATCAGCTGAGGGACAGCTGAGAGCAGTTCCCATTCTAAAGAATAGTTGACTAGTAATTCTTGTCACTTGGATTAATTAATGTAATATGACTTGTTTTTTTGGTCCAGGGGATTGAATTTAGGGGCACTCAACCACTGAGTCATATCCCCAGCCCTATTTTGTGTTTTATTTAGAGACAGGGTCTCATTGAGTTGCTTAGCACCTCACTTTTGCTCAGGATGTCTTTGAACTTGTGATTCTCCTGCCTCAGCTCAGCCTCTGGAGCCACTGGGATTATCAGGGTGCACCACTGCACCTGACTGTAATATGATTTTGAATAGTGGGAAATGAGAAATTGCTTGAGAAGAAAGAATGTCTTCAAAAGTGGGAGGCTATTTAAAAGCAAACATATTTAAACTTATCAGTATATAATTATTTCATATTAAGAGAAACATTACCTCTAGGATCTGGTTGTGCACATTCATTCTGCGAATTTGCTCCTGTAGAAAATAGAATACATTTACTTAAACATCTTCTGATAGGACACATTCATTTTATAATGCACCAGGATTATATCATCAACCATGATATTTAGAATAAAATACAGTCTATGGCAGAATTATCAAAAAGCATCAAAATAATTTTTTAATTTTTTTAACTGTACAAATAGCTAAAAGTCAAACTCATTATAGTTTGGAAAAATAAAGAAATTATAAGTTTTATTCTCTAGGGGAAAATCACCTGAGAACTAAGACCATTTATTTTCTGCATGGTCATTTTTTATCATTATTTAAGTTTTATCTTTGGTAAATTTTAAATAAAATATTACCAGATTTGGGTGGTAGACCACTCTCTCTCCTGGAATATATTTCTGTTTATTAAAAAATCATATGTTATAAAAAATAACATGTGAAAGAAAATTAATATAATTTAGATATTATAAGTCATCTTACCTGGGTCTGGACCATATCCTGAGGAAGAAAAGCAAATTGGTCCTTTTAGAATAGTCATTCTGTTTAATTAGGAATAACCAACCTTACTAAGTCACCTGCATTCATTCAAAGACTATGTCAGGTACTGGGTTACAATTATGAAATACTATAAAACTGTGAACAAGACCAGTGTAGTTCTAACAACTTGTGGATGGTATAGCCTAAGAATGGTATAGTTAAGGTACTAAAATACATTATTCATGAGAGCAGTAATGATGAATTCTAGTAGTATACTGATACATTTACGTTTATTTGGATTTTATGTGAAACATGAGTAACTTGAAAACTGAAACTGGAGTAACAATTTAGATCCAAATTGAATCCGTTATTGACTTTTGTCTTTCTCCATTGATAATAGAAGTAAATGTTTTTCACAATTTTGCTAAACTGAGACACACCCAGTCTTTTCCCTAAAGACTTAATTAAATATAAACATTTTGTTGTAGCCGAAGGAAAAAAAAAATAGTCCTCCCAAGTGAAAAACTTTACGATAGTGATGAGAGGGTTGTGACAATTTTGATAAAAGCAATTCTAGCATTTTGCATTCCTGATTCCTTCCCAAGAATCTACACTGTTTCTTCAACTGGAAAGTTTATTTGATGTGTCTGTGCTTTCACAGGTATGCATATTTCATAGTTAAGTGCAATTATGTAACATTCAACAAACACTGAGTTTAGGGAAATAAACACCATGATAAATTCATGAATATAATTATCATCACAAAGGGTCTATAATGATTTGACACAGAATGAAATCAAAATAAATTTCTCCCTAGTTGGTAGTTAAGGCTATGATATACAACTTTAGTTCAGGCATAAATAGAAAGAACAAGCTCTGCCAGTCAATATGTATACATTAGATAAATATTAATTATTAAAGGTCAAGATCAGAGTAAATAATTTCTGAGGAAAAATGAAAACATATTAAGAAGTGTATCCAATTAAAATAAGATTTTATTAAGTAGGATATGATTTTGTATTATAATAAATAAAATATTACCCGCTGAGGTTGGCTGTGTTTGATCAGTCTGAGAAGCTGTTCCTGTTTTAAAAGGAATTTTTTTTTTCAATTTCTTGGATATCACACAATTCAGACCCATTATTTTTATGCAAGAATCCCACAATTCCCTTTCCCAGGGATAAAGAACAAGGAATTATTAATTCTACTGAAAGGGTATATCTACCACAAATAAATTGAGCTAATTTTTTGTTCCTTTTTTAAAGCATTAGCAAAACTACTTTCAAAAAATTGTAAAAATTAAATACAATGAAGTTAAATATAAATCTGAGTATCCACAATTGTACATATAGTATGTCTTATGCAAGAATTACAAATAAAATGGAAAATATTTTTTTCTGGCTGAAAATTTTTGTCCAAATCAAATCAGATACTAGGTGAACCAAGTTAATGGCATTTCTAACACTAGCTAATGTTTATTGAGAGTTTACTATTTGACATGAATTATAATACTTGCTTTATATCACTTAATATTTCTTATTATCTCTACCTTTTTAGAATTTAAGTCATAGACTTATAGTGAGTAAGAAAACCATATTTCACGTAAATCTTCAAGTCAAACTCAAGTCTAACCAAACTGACAGGCTCCTACTTACACGTTACATTATTCAAATTCAAAAGTTGATTATAAAATTTAAAAAAAACTCAACTGACAGCATGAATTACATACTTGGGATAAGAAAGTTGTCAGTTTTACTTTTAGTGGACTACTTATTATGGATGAAATTCTAGCAAATATTAAAGAGAAATAATTTATCAATACAACATTCTCATTTATTCCTTGGCATCTGAATGAAGTAAAATTGAATGAAGTATTACCACATTGTATTGGTTAAGCATGGCTTCCCTTGGAATGTGCTTCTGCTAAAAAGAAAAAAAATATATATATATACATATATATATATATATATATATATATATATATATAAAGGTTAAGTAAGTTTTTGACTTATCTTGGACAATGGTTAAGATATTTCAAATTTAACAAACAAATCTCACCTCGGTGATATTAGGAACAACCTCCTGTAGAAAAATTAAAAAATGCATTTTTAATACTATAATTTATTAATTCACATTTTTGGGAAGAATTCTTAAGTGATTTTAGCCCCGTATTCCTGAAGGATTGAGATAAGATCAATAATTTGTGCCATACACTATATTCAAGCTGTCTTTCCCCTTCTCACTGCTTCCACTAGGATGTTATGCAGAATGTTGGAAACAGATGGGAAATAAACATCTTTACTGAGTTAAGAGAACCTGCCCCTCCCGGTTGGGCTGGTTTTATTTTTGTCTGATTTTATTTTGGGGGGATAAAGTTCTTGTTCCAAAGTCAAAGTAGGGTCCTCATCATCAGCTATGTGCTCCATCTTTGCTCTCTAAAAAGGGGCAAAGAGAACAGTTGTTGGAGGATTGCAGTATTGTATTAATCTAGAATCAGATATTTCTATACAGAATATAAAATGAAATATTTCATTAGTTTAGGAGGACAGACATTGATGGAATTTTAAATGATGAAACTGAGGTCTAACTAAATCTGGGAAAGAGAAGACACAGAGGGAAAACAAGCACACAACAAAAAACCGGACACCACACCTGACCAGATGGTTGTTTGCCTAGAAATAAATCTGTAAATTTGTCTTTGACAATCAGTTGCTTTCTTACTTTTTAAAATTTTTGCATTGATAATCACATATGAAAAGGTAATACCACATACGTAGTGCTGATATGATGAGACATTGTATATGTAAGTTTATACTAACTAACTGCTTTTCATAAATGTCTTCTAATTCATTGGGACTCTGAATTAACATAAACATCATTTACCTCATTTGATGAACTGCTGCTGCACTCTCTCTGCTAAAAAAAAAAAAAAAAAAGCAATGTTATGACCCTCTTGGATTTATAAAATTGGAAGAAAATTTAGTTCTATACTAGGGATTTGGATTTCTTATCCCTGAGAACATCAGAATTGAAATGAGATGTGTGAAAAGATTCAGGACATATGTAATGTATTTTTTTTTTTTTTTGGAAAAATGCTGTAGGGTGAGAGGAATTTAATAAATTTCCCAGGAACTAAGAATCTTAAAAAATGCTATTTTTTACTTGTTAAAACAAACACATATATCATTGTACAGAATACAAAATTTATCCAGTTTTTTATGATAAAAAAAGGAAACCTGAAGAAAAAGCCATAATAAGCTGGTTACTGGGTTGTGCTTATTCTCATCTCATCTTGGAGCTGCTTTGATATGAATGAACCAGAATCACTAAATACAACAAACAATTAAAATTATATTAAGTTTTGGAAACATCTATCTGTTGACATAGTTCGTCTTCCTTCTAAATTAAGTACATTCATATATATGTATAGGTATAATTTTATTCCTAAAAATGTACTTTAAGGGATTGAGTTTATTATTCAAGTAAACTGTTTATCTCCAAGGAAATTTAATTAGCTATAGATAATAAACCAACAGATTTTTTTCTCCCCTGTTTTAGAGCATTGATCCTAGGGATAATCCATTGATAATAGATAACTGCTGGAATAGAGTCTTTCTGCCCAAGAAATAATCTCAACAGTAGGAAGAGTGACCTTTTAACCTGGTATAAGAGAAGAGCTCTGTTGGAGTCTTATTTTTAAACTTCTGTACATGATTTGCTTTTTACTATTCATTTTAGAAATAATGTTTTTACTGATTATCATTTAAATGGCTTAAAGTCCTTCTTCCAACTTTGCCTGACATGACATAGTGTGTTCTTGGGCACAACACCTGAGTTAGAGAAGTTCAATAAGTCAAACAGTGCGAAATTCAATTTCTTATATTGTTTGAGATGATAACTTTCTAAAATAATGCATATCTCACATGCCATATATGATATATTAGATCAGAGTTCATTAGAATGAGGGTGTCCTACCTCAGCATCTGCCGTAACTTGATCCTGATGGGGAGAAAAAAGAGAATTGATTTAATTTTTCATGACAAATAGTCAAATGCAAAATTACCAAATAAAATCTAGGACAAAGAGAATAGAAATTTGCTAAAATATCTAAGAGATATTTACTTATCTGAGAGATAAATAAAACAAAAAAAACCTGAGCTAACTGAAGGATATACTTCCCTATTGTGCATTTCAGAGTTTAAGAATAACCAAGTTGAATTTCTCCACACTGTGGTAGTTCAATACAAGATAAATACAAACAAGTCAACATTTTTTCTTTAACCAGCATAATTTTTTTTTAACTTAGATACTGGACATTAAGCAAAAGCATTGGATTAAAGATGGTGTCATAAATAATAGTGCCCCAGAGAAAAGGACAGTATTGTCTCAATGGTGTAGAAATACTTGAGCAAAATGCATTTTCTCCCCCTAGTATGTTGTCCTCAGTTGTCATGACCACAATAGTACAAGTGAGGCCATATCAGAACTTAAGTTCAAAATATTACTGTTGAGTTAGTTTTCTAGGTAATTCTAACCAACATATGATATCTTTTCTTTCTTTGAATTAGAGATATTTGTCACTGTTTTAAGAGGATTATTTTATTGGGGGCAGGGTATTTAAAGAAAACACACGTTATGTGTTTCTTTTCCTCATACTGGATTCCATGTTTTTTAAACAAAAGCCCTTACCTGAGTAAACTCATCTCTAGTTACCTGCAAGGAAAAAATAGTCAGTTAAGAAGATATGTTTTCAATTTCATAAATCTTAAGCACTGTATGCTCTCTTACTACTAAATTTTATTTTAAAAACTAGTACACAATTCAGATGTAAGAAAATCAATTTAAGGGAAGAAAATCAGCTGTGACTATGTGAAGCATTCTCGAGTTATAAATTGCTCTACAGAACACCCTTGATTCATTAAGCTTTTCTTCAGCCTTGAGGATAATTGCAAACAATTGACTGTACCATGGTTGCCTTTATTTGTTTATTACTCATTCTTATTAATGCCTTGCCTCATCACAGTGACATAGTTATGCCAATAAAACCAGTAGTCTTTAGAATTTTCAACTGAATTCATTAGTCATTTTGAATGAGTGACTAAGATGTTCAAAGAAAGGATAAGTAGCAGAGAGAAAATTATCCAAATAAATATTTTTCCTAATTCAAGATTATATAATGTTGCCACATGATTTTAAGAAAAACTGGTACCTTGATTTCATCAGTCTGTTTTTCTCTTAGAAGTTCTCTCTGCTAAAATCAATAAAATGGAGCTTGTAAAACATATTTGCAAGAGCAAATTTTAAATTAGCTTAAGTTTTATTAACATGTCTTACCCTGTTCAGTTCATTGACATATTCCTTGTGGATATATGAACAGAAAAGAAGAGAGAAATAATACTAGTGAAAAAGGACATCAAGTAATGAGAACCTATAAGAAAGTGCATCTCACACTATGATACTGCAAATGAAAAAGTAAATCTATTTTACACGAATCCTCTAATATTTCTCATTATATTATTTTCACCATGTTTCTTTGCTATGTTTTCTTTGCATAAGCTGTCAGTATATAACTGTACAATTAAAAATTAAATTTTTTTCACTCCGTTTTATTATTTTTGCATTTCATTTTTCTTCAAGCATGGTTCGAGGTCTCTTGATGTTAACACTTGATTCCCTATTTTAACTCTGCATTATTTCCTGGGGAGTCCTTCTTACCTCTCTTAATTCTGGTGTAGGCTATTAAAAAAAAAAAAAAAAGAATGATTATGTCAAAATTTATTCAGACAAAGTTGGGTTATACCTCAAATTTTTAAAATAAACTCCTTATACTAAAATTTGATATTCTTTTATTTGACAAATGTTATAAAATTATAGAAAAATGCAACACATATGGAGTATTCCTGACAGTAAAAAAATATCCCATAGTAATGATTATAGAAATCACAGTTTCATGTAGGTCATGCAAAGGAAATTTCAAGTGTTTTAGAAAGAAGCACACATTTAGGTATAAATTAAAGTTTGTGGCAGCTCTTTAATGAAGGGAATAATTGGTAAATTCAAGTAAAAAATAGTTTTATAAATGGAAGTGATTTTCTTAGCAAAGTGTGTTTGTATTTTAACATAATACTTACCTCGACAAGTCTGTGAAGTTTTCTTTCTTTAAGAATTTCCTGTAGAAATTAAATTGTGAATTATAAAAGTGATAAACATACCATACAATTTCATGCATTGAAACATTATATGGTATGCCATTAATACATAAAAAAAGATAAGCATACCAAAAAATGAAAAATTTTTTTTCCATTTGAACACAAGTGCGTCATTTAATTTGATAAACCAGTAGATTTCTTAAAGGAAAATAGTCAGCAGTTTTACTTTTTGTTTGTTTGTTTGTGTTTTGTTCAGTGAAGGAGATTGAACCCAGGGCCTTACACATGCTAGGCAAGTGTTCTACCTACTAAACCACAACCTGAACCCCAGTGATTTTAGTTTTTTGATGTAATTTTTAAATCTAAAGTAGACAACTTAAATGGCATCTACTAGATTTAATAATTCCATGTTTACCAAAATATCCAAAAAAGACATTGAATAGTGATTTCATCAGAAGAGAATTGAGAGGGAGCATTCCAGGTACCTGAGTATTTGAAGGTAAAAGTAAAATGAAAATGAAGAAAACATTCAATGCTTGTGATGGCTAACTGACAGAGGTAGGGGAAGAGGTATCCGTGCACACACAGATGTCTTACCTCACTGCTGTCTACTTGATTCTGCAAAAAACAGTGAAAATAATAAATGATATTAGTTCAGTTACCAGACGGAATGGATGCCTCCTGCAGTAGGGCATGGTAAAGGCATTTATTTCAAGATTCTGTGTTAAATGAGACTAAATTGTAAATTAGATGTTTGAGTGCATGTAAAAGAGATAGAAACAAGACTACATTAAAATAAATCATGTAGCATTCTGTTTAATTAACTTTATTTGATAATTTACAAGATTTTTATTAATATAAAAGTTTATATACATGCATGTCCTCTCAACTCTTTAAGAAGTTTTATGAGAATAAATATTTTATCTGTCAGTAAACTGAAGCAATGGTACCTCAGCAAAAGCAAAGTGTCATGATCAGAGTGAATTCTTGGACTACTTACTTGGAAGAGTTCCAGTTGTCTAAGAGGGAATTTCTGTGAAAAACAATGCAAGAATTGTAATGCACAAACAAAAGATAATGAAAATGACAATAATGATATAACAAAACACATAATGTTATGAATTTTAACATTGCTGTGAAAAGTGTTTAATTAATAGAAAAAAAACTTGTCAGAGAGATCAAGTTTTGCTGGGAGCAAGGAGAAAAAAATCACAATTATTTTACTGGCAAATAGCAAAACAAATTAGTAATTTCCTTTTTTCAGAATATGGCAAATAGTTGAGAAAAACAATGTAAAAATGTCTTCAAAAAGAAAAAAATTGAGTTACTTTTAATTTATCCAGAATGGTAAAGAATTTCAGTTTTCTGAACTACTTATATTGCATGATAGTTCTAAACATGATTTTAAAACATTGCAAAAATTGGGGGACAGAATTTTTAAATTTTATTTGTAACCTTGATTAAATCATATAACACTTTATCTCAGTCTGCGTTTTGACTGTGGGAATCAAAACTCAAGGTTAACTCAAGTTAAATGGTGGCATAAACCAATATCTTTCTTTGGAATAAGTGTACTTATCTCTTGAGGAGAAATATGACAGGAACTATATCAAATGAGGGTATGTCTGAATCCAAAAATGTAGGATAAAATGGAACCTGTTATTTTATGTTATATTTGGTAAAGAAATATTGAATGCCTATTACATGCTTAGAAATATCTTCCTTTTAATGCTGTGTATTATGTCAGTGATACCTTATTTTTTTCTTTCCTTACTTTCTAATTTTAATTTTTTATTGTGTGATGCTTATATTTAAACTCAGACATTTAATTTGGAGTAAGACTTTGGATGGGCTACAGAATGAAGATCAACAGGTGAAGCCCGATAATATTTCTAATGTCAGTACTTTAATAAGTAATCAAAGTTAATCCCATGCTTTAAGACAATCATTCTCAGTGTCTCCTGTTTGATGAGGTATCACTTCAATCCCTAGAAAGAATGTAGAATCTTCTTAATTCTCCATCATACTTACAGGCCTGGCAAGAGCGACAGCCACAAGGCAGGTGAGGATGAGAAGCTTCATGATTGTCAAGGCCTCTGTAAGAGGAAGAGAGAAAAGAAAGAAAAGTTAGGTCTTATATAAAGAATTTTGTTCCATGAAAAAAAAAAAAAAGAAAAAACTTGCTTTTTTCAACACAACAGCAAATTATGATTAAATAAGGTAATTGAAAAGTGCTAGTTTTATAAACTTAAGATTTAAAATGTTTATACTCCAAGTAAAAATGTATCAGTTTTGTTATATTCATCCTTATATATTATTTAGATATAGAGTTTCTTACCAACATTTTATTTACTAATGATCTAAAATACTTCTTAATGCAGTGATATGGTTCCCTTAGAGGAATAGGGAAGCATCAAGATTTAAAAACAAGCTTTTCTCTTAGGATTTTCAGAGTTCCTGAAGTGGGAAATCAATTAAAACCTATTGAGAATATGCATTTGTTTTTATCTGAAAAAATTTTGAAAATGTGTTTCTCTTTTAAATCAAATTATTTGAGAGCATCTTGTTCCTTGAGTCATGGTGAAAAAATGCTATCAGGTCATTATGTGGGAGGCATTATCTTCTGTCAATTAAAATTTAAAATGAACTAGTCATTGCTTCATATTTTACTACATTGTATATCTAACACATGAATATATGAAGATGATTGAATTGGATAGAATAGATAATCCAGATGTCTTATCATGTTTGAGTTCACGAATTCTATCAGATTGCAAGAACCCAGAAATACTGACATTTACACATCCTGAAAAAATAGATTCCACAAAAATTAGAGGGAAAAATCAAATTACACATGCAATTTGTTCATACCTTAGTAAAAAACTACAGCTAGCATATCTTACATATACAAACTATAGAATCTAAATGCTTTAAGAAAGAAGTTCTATTTTAAACTCCAATTTATGTACTGTGTGTACATTTGTATCCTAAATATTCAATTTTTATCACCTTTATAAAAGTAATCATCAGGGGCTGGGGTTGTGGCTCAGAGGTAGAGCACTTGCCTAGCATGTGTGAGGCACTGATTTTGATTCTCAGCACCACATACAAATAAATGAATAAAATAAAAGTCCATCAACATCTAAAATTTTTTTTAAATCATCAATATCTATCATTTTACTGATACACATTATGGAATTAATTTTATTAGTCAAATCATATGGAACAAAAATGACCTTGCAATATTCTTCTCAAATGGTCTTTGCTAGTTATGAAGGTCAGAAAATATTTTGTATAACAGCTTTCCATAGAATTGGAAAAAATAATTCATATTTCCTCAAGATCCTATTGACATTATTTATCTATTTTTCTATGTACATAGTGCATTACAAAATTATCAGAAAATGATTTTTATAAAACTATATTGATTTGTCACCTAAAGCTCTGAGATGGTAACACTTGCAAGTACATTTTTAAACTACCAGCATGTTATAAGAAGGTATTAATACTTTTGCAAACATAGAAGAGTTACAAATATGCCTTAAAAGAGTGGAAAAGAGATTAGATAGTGTGGAATCAACAATTTTACCACATGTAGACACAATACCTTGAACCCAAGAGTGGAAAGAAGCAAGTTGGCTTGATGGAGATGATGGCAGATGTGTTTGCTTCACAGCTATTTAAACCCAGGCATTACTAAAATGCTAATTTTGTGGTTTTGATTCAACCAATAGGCTTATTGAAATTCTAAAAATTTTCTCAAATAGGAAAGTAACTTTCTGCCCAATTCCTCTCCCAGGAAATTCTGAGGGAAGTTTTCAACAAGGGAATGATTCATGTGCTGATAACGGATTGTACAGGAAATGTAATGCCACTACTAAAAATTAAATTCAAAAATTTGAAGATTTATGGTTATTATATAGGAACATGATTTTATGTTGAATGGACAATTGAAAAGACTAATATGTCAATATAACTTCTTTTATATCTTCTGAAAAAATTAATTCCTATAAAAGGAATTTCTTGGGACAAAATAGATCTTCATAAGTTTTCAAATGTATTTATTTATTTGGTGGTGCTTAGGATTGAACCCAGTAGTGCTCTGCCTCTGACCTACATCTTCATCCCTTTTCAGTTCTATTTTGAGACATGATCTCACTAATTTAGCCAGGCTGACCTGAAACTTGCAATCCTCCCTCCTCAACCTGTCAAGTAGCTAAGACTACAGGCTTGTACCAGATTATAAATTTTTGAAATTTAACAATGTACTGGGCTATTAAATGCATTATAATTTATTTCACCTTTTAAAAATGCAATTTTCTGCAATTATTTGTTTTGATTACTTACTTTGTAGAGTAACTTACATTGTATATTCTCTGATCTTTTTCTCTAGGAAGTAAGTATAACTTTTTTATAAATCTTGGTGGCATTTTAACTTCATTATATGACTTCCTGTTTATTTTATGCATACTGGTTGTGATAGTATTCACTCATTTAGCTTTTCCATTGTTCAATTAAAATGAATCATCCTTTGAAATTTCACCCATACTTCTGATTTTCCATCAGTTAAAAAAAAATAAGTGGTAAAATATGAAACTCCCTCTCTTTAATCCCCAATTCTATTTCCAGAACTAAAAAGGTACATTTTAGAAAAAAAAAAAAATTCTATGTTGAAGAAACTAGCCATGCATAGAAAGGATTTAAAATAATTATTATCATTGTTACTTTGCTAGCCCTCATACTCAACATTTTAAATAATAAAAAATCATCATATCTTTTATATCTTTTATAACCTATTCACAGACATGTCAGGAACATTATTCTGTGTTAAATGAAACTAGAGTTATTCAGGGTCTTCACAATGAGGATCAGAAGAGATTGTGCATTTTCATAATGACCTTCTCGTTAGATAGTTTCTCTTTTTCACTGATTCACATCAATTTCAACAACTTACTAGTGTTTTCTATTTGATTCATTCAAGGGACTGACGAGCATCATCTGCTGCCTTAATGTCTTGCTTTTATCTTGTCTTAGGTGTGTACCTGGGATGGTTGGTTTATTTTACTCCCAGCTCAGAAACATGGTATTTGAAAATCTACTGTATCCGCATTTGTTTATTCATTTTTTATTATACATTCATTTATTCAGAGAGGTGGAAAACCCGAACAAGATACTGGGGTTATAAAAGCTGAGTAAGAGAAAATACCCAGTCTCATGCTAGTTGGGTAATTAACATGAAAAAAGCAAGTAATTTTCTTCAGTCACAGATAGTCCAAAAAGAGAGATTTAAACAGGGTCTCTAGAGTATCCATGAACTGCTGAGACTAGAGAAGGCCCATTAGATGTATCTGATAATCTGATAATCTGATAATATCAAAGGGGTTTTTAGATGTTTAAAAGTGTCTAATCTACATCATAAGACAAATCACCTCTTAAAGAATTTATATCTGTTTTTGGGATTCTCTTGTATTCGATATCCAGGTTTCTCTATCCTTTAGCCCCTAGAGGTAAGGATTATTCTCTACTTTATCTGAATTGAGTGTTGAAAAAGCCTACTTAAATTTGTCTGCTTTTTTCTTTCTTTTTTCTTTAAAAGCTCTCATCATTGTATAATATAACTGCTAGTTATAATTTGTAAAAACATAGTTTTGTACATTCAGGGTTGATTTGTGCAAGCCTGCAATATTTTCACTAAGGTGTAGTTGCCTTATCTTAATAATTCTCTATTTGTTTTTATCATTCAAAGTTGACCAGTTCCAACCATGAACAGAGTTCAAATTTGAAGCACAGATTTAAGCCATTTGTGATCAGATGAACCTTTTTCCTACAAGTAAAGAAAAAACTGAAATTATTACTGTCATGTCCATGTCAATTTCTTGGTGAAATAGGGTCATATGTAGGTTGAACATGTGATTGATCAACAATGAACACTTTTAGAAATGAAAGGATCAACTTTTACTAATTGTAAGGGAGCAATGGACATAAATCAGGACAAATACATAAAAACCAGGGCATGGTCACGTTTAGTCTTATCACACAACTGCTTTTGGAAATACAACAGATTCTCTAAACAAAACTAAAAATAGACTGAGAAGGGACAACTTAAATGTAAAACACTGTTTTCCAGCTTTTAGATACTGAAAAGTTATAGGTTTCATTTTATACTCATTAGAAAATCCATTAGTACAAAAATGAAAGGAACCTTTATTTAGCAGTAGACTTAGATTTTGGAGAAAACCATTATGTGAAGAGGCAGATTTGAGTATGCAATATTACATATTAAGCCCACTTTGGGGAACTCATTTTTTATGAAGCAGTCAATAATTTAGAGCCAGAAGTTTCAAAGGTAGTTTGTTATAGACCTCTTAGGTCATTTGGCTAAAGATTTATGAGTCTTCTAGGAAAATGTTCTCTTATGCAACTAACAGATCCTGAAACCCTGAGAAATGTGAAAGATATTTTTGTTTTCTCTATAAATCTACATATTACTTAGAACCTAAGAGAGGGTTAACAATGGATACTTAGTAACTTCTTTGTGGTAGTGTACAAATTATTATACAAATAGAACCTTGGCACTCAATAACGGATAGACTGAAAAATAGAACTGTTTCCAGGAAGTTGTCTAGGATAAAAGTAAGATAACACCAATATACAGGAAATATGCTTAATTTCATCTTTGAACTTAGATAGATTTTAAAAAATCTGCGATGCTTTATTAATAGGGTTGTGGAGATCTACAATAAAGCACACAGTCTAAGATGGTATAATGTAGTGATTACAAGACAAGGTTCTTCTGAGTCAAACTGTTAAGTTTAACTCCTTGGTCTCACTGAACAGCTGTGTAATCTTGGGTAAACTGTTTTGACTCATTGTTTCGTTGTGTTCAGTAACATCTACTTCCTATGAGATCATACGTTTAGAAGAGTACCTGAAATAAAATAAGTGGAAATTTAAGATTTTCTATTATTAGTATATTATTTCAATAACTATGTAGTTCCTAGATTATTTTGCCACTTCATGGATTTAAAAACTTTGATAATTTATGAGTTAAACATTTATGTCCCTACACAAGTGGAAGACATGTGGAAGGATAAAGACAAATTTAAAAGAGACCACCAATCAAGGTTTGGTATTGAATATAAAAGGGGAGTAGAAAGATCAACTCTGAACTTTTATTTGATGAAATCTTGTAGTCTCTAAAATTTTCAAAGACTAGTGATTAAAACATTCCTCCTTAATCTTTAGTGCACTTATGAATCATCAGACTCTTGTTAATTCTCAGATACAGATTTAGATAGGGTGCATCCTGAGATTCTGAACAAGTTGTCTTAGAATGAGAATTCTTGGTGGTCTTTGGTATACACCTTTAGTAGTAAAGAACTAGGAGACATGAAGATTGTAAAGTCTTCTCTTTTACTTCTTTTACTTTGCTGCTTTCTTTAATTTTTGTATTAGTGCACTAAAATTATACATAATAGTAAGATTTATTGTAACATATTTGTAGATGAATATTACATAATTTCATCCCCCAGTACCTCCCACTTTCCTTCCCTTCTCCCTCCCCGACTTATCTCTTCTATTTTCATGACGTTTCCCCTCATTTTCTCTTTTTTCTCTTTAGCTTCCACATATGAGAGAAAACACACAATCCTTGACTTTCTGAATCTGACTCATTTCCTTTAATGGACTTTCAAGTTCTATCCATTTTCCTAAAAATGATAGTTTTCTTTTTTAAGCTTACCCAATGACAAGAGTTTTATAAATGTAAAATACCATTATAAAATACTTAAAAGAAAGTGAAAATTGTAGAAACATGCATGTATAGCAAAATTAGAGATGTTAAAAATGCTGAGTCATATCTCTATAAAATTATTTACCTTCATAAAAATGGCAAAATAAAACATTAATTTGCCCAATCCCAGACAGTATTTGTAGGGAGGATATTCCCCAAATTATTTGCCTACATAATATACCACCATTCTTCTGTTTCTATCCATATTACTGCTACCCAAAGCATCCCTAAAAATTTGACTAAAATTTGAGTCTGATGACTAAATCCTATTCATTTTATCTTAATGAGTTCTTTCTGAAATATGTTGTAATTTAAATATAAAAAGATTTTTATCAATCATCTCTCTTCTGGTTTATAAGAATATAGTTTTTACAATTGATATACATTTCTGTTTCTAATCATTGTGTATTCTTATTTAAGAGCAAAATTATAGGGATATTAGCCATATAGTAGATATTGATAATCAAAACACAATGTGCCAGAATGATTAATATGCCAAGTGGCTTATTAATTAGCAGGATGGGATATATTTATTTGCTGATTAATCAATATGGTCCTTCACAATAGTTATAGTTATTCCCTTTGCTACTCACAAAAATCATGTGTGTAGTATAGGGAAAGAGAAAGAGTTAATTCCCCTTTTATACATAGGTTAACAAAACTTTTCATAACTTAAGTAAATTAATTTCTATAAGATGCCATGCATAAACTAACAAATAATGACTTGGCTCTTGCAACATTAGAGCTTATGTATGCTCCTCCACTATTTCTCTCATTGAGAGTACTTGCCTATGCAAAGTAACATACTTTAGGATAGTTGTTAGAGAAAGCACATCTTAGAGAGTGGGGAATGCTTGTCATGCATATAAGTTGAACATATTTATGCCATCAAGGGAAGGTATGAATGTAAGAAGAACTAGTAGAATAAAAACCATTACTGGATTGATAAAGACAATCTTCACAATATTTCTGCAGAAGTCCACAGATGTTTAGATATGTAATTTCCTAAATCCAATGTTATCCAAATACGATCTTCTAATTCACTTTTTCTTTTAGTTACTTTAACAATATCATAATAAGAATTTTTTTTTTTTCTGAAACTGTTTCATGCTTCAAGATGGCAGAATAGAGGAGGTCACTTTCCTGACTGCTCTGTGTCATGAAACCAGTAAAGCAGATAGGTAGTTGCTCAGCAAGGTGGGTTAAAAAAAAAGTGGGGGACTCTACTGGGAATTATTACTGGATATTCAAAGCAGATTGGGAACTCAGGAGATTGGACATAATAAGGAAGAAATAAACACTCCATGTCACTGCTGCTGCATTCACTGCCAGCTGGAGCACACCACCCCAAAAACAAAGTGAAGAGATAAAAAAAGTAAAGGAACCCATATTTCTAGGAAGTCTGTGGAATGTCTGGGCACTGAGAGACCAGAGATCAAAGACACCGTCAGATTAACCTGAAACGCATGCTGCACAATATTATGTGGGAAAGAAGCTGCATCTCTCATGGCTTCATGCAGAAGACAAGGAAGGAGCCATTAACAGCCATGTACCAGGGACTGGAAGCTGTGGGAGCTGATTTATGGTATACCCCAGCTGGTCCCAAAGTAAAGACCTGGCAAACCCATGCTGCATGACATAGAGTGTACCAGGAGAAAATCAAATGCAAGCGGGGTTTACATAGGGGAATATAGGTCAGCTCCCCCAACATCCTTGAATCTGGCCACTTGAAGCACAAGCAGGGAGAGAAGCACCGTGCAGGAAATTTGAGAGGGCTAGGTCAGGAGTGACTAAGTTTGGAGACTGAACCAGACAGACAAGGAAATGTGGGATCCTGGGGAGATGGAGGGAACAAAGGACTGACTCCTCTACCTCATGACTGGAACACAGGGGAGATTTCTGGAGTGCAGTTTGCCAGCATGGACTGGCAACTTCTAGGCCCTGAAGACGAACTGATTTAAAATCTTCAGATCAATTGCCATTCTATGGGTAACTTGGAGCCTACCTGGGCCTAAATCTTGCCTTCTGGAGCTCTGCCTATGGGATTTTGTCTCAAAGAACATTCCAGCGACCCCAGCGACCTCATCCAGAGGGCGGTATCAGACATCACACTCCAGCCCATCCCACCTAAAGCTGCTAAAAAAGGAAGTCAAGAATTTTTTAACTCCTATGGAAAAAATTCTTTAACTTTATATCAAGAGCTTGAACTTTTTTTCCCCTTTTCTTTGTTTATGAGCTAGTTATACACACACACACACACACACACACACACACACACATATGTACGTATCTTTTTTTTCTCATTTCTAGCATTTTTTTAAGGAATGTATTTTCCATGGCTCAGTCTTTTTGAGGGCTAGAATACTTGAATAGTATATTTCAGGATTTTTTTTTGCATTCTGTTATTTTATTGTATTGTATTTCTAAATTTATAATATAAATTCTCTCACTTTTTTGTTTCCCTTGATACCGTTTATCTATTTCATTCTACTAACAGTCAAACTGTATTGTTGTCTCATTCACTTTTAATTATTTACTTCTTTTTCTCTCCCCCACCTTCATAATCATCCCATCCTACATCTCTTCTGTTCTCTCCCTGTTCAAGATTTCAAATTGTAAATCCTTCTGCAAACTTATTGTTTTTATGGTGGGCAATAACTAATGATATCATTTCTGTTTATTGTGACAATTAGCACTATAAAGTTTGTAGCAGGAACTATTTGGCTTAATGCTGTATATTGTTTGCTTTTTTGATTGTTACTCCCTGTTTTCCTCCAAACTGTGGGTACTAGAAACATTCAGGACACTATAAGTCCATAGGGTAGAAACTCTACTACCTCAGATCCACACTTTTAGAGGATAAACACAAAACAAGATGAAAAAATACAAGAACAAACTGCCTAAAACAAACTAAAATAATTCAATAACAGAATCCATTGACACTACAGTGGAAGAAATGTCAGAGAAGTTTAGAAAGTTCATAGTCAAACTGATCTGTGTGGTAAAGGACAATTTAAGGAGGGAAATCAGAGAGAAAATACAGAAAGTGAAAAATAACTTTAATAAAAAGATAGAGATTCTGAAAATAAATCAAACAGAAATACTCAAAATGAAGGAATCAATGAACCAAATTAAATATTCAATGAAAAGCATCACCAGCAGACTAAATCACTTGGAAAACAGAATATCAGGCAATTGAAACAAAATATCTACTCTTGAAAATTATGATGACCTTGGAGAAAAGAAGTTAAGAGACCATGATCAGAACATCCAATAAATATGGGATAGCCTGAAAAAAACAAATTAAAGATTTATCAGGATAGATGAATGCTCAGAGATAAAAAACAAAGAAATGTGCACACTTTTCAATGAAATATAATATCTGAAAACTTCCCAAACTTTAAAAATGAAATGGAAAATAAAATAGTGGAGACTTACAGGACCCCAAATACACAAAATTACAACAGATCCTCACCAAGGTACATTATTATGAAAATGCCTAACATACATAATAAGGAAAGAACTTTAAAGGTTGCTAGAGGAAAATGACAGATAACATTTAGAAGGAAACTAATCTGGATTTCAGCTGATTTCTCAACACAGACCCTGAAAGATAAGAGGTCTTGAAATAATAGATACCAAGATCTGAAAAAAAAATCAAAGCCAATCAATAACACTATACCCAGCAAAATTAAGCTTCGAAATTGATGATTAAATAAAAAATTTCCATAATAAACAATAGTTAAAAGAAAGCCTGCACTACTATACATAGTCAAAAAAATATTTCATGAAGAAGAAATGAATAAAATTGAAAACCAGCAAAGGGAAGAACTACACTATGAAGGTGGTATGTGATTCTATGAGAAAATTTCATTACATTGAGTGCATTCATTAAAAGAAGAGAAAGTCACAAAATAAATAACCTAACAATACATCTCAAAACCCTAGAAAAAGAACAAATCAACACCAAAAGAAGTGGAAGACAGAAAAAAATTAAAATAAGAGTCAAAATCAGTGAAACAAATAAAATATTTTAAGATGTCAACAAAACAGAAAGTTGGTTCTTTGAAAAAATAAATAAAATTGATAAAGCCTCAGTCAAGCCAACCAAGAAAAACAGGGAAAATACTCAAATTACCAAAACCCATACTGAAAAAGGAAGTATCATCATGGACAACACTGAATGCAGATTACAATCAGGAATTATTTTGAAAATTTATACACAATAAAATAGAAAATCTTGCAGACAGCAACAAATGTCTAGAGGCATATGACCTACCAAAATTGAATCAGGAAGACACAGAAAATTTAAACAGATCAATTTCAAACAATGAAATTGAAGAAGTCATCGAAAGTCTACCAACAAATCATTCAGGGCCAGATGGATTCTCAGTCAAGTTCTATCAGACCCTCGAAGAAGAACTAACACCAATACTCCTCAAATTATTCCATGTAATAGAAAAGGAGGACCCTTCTAAACTCATTCTATGAAGCCAATATCACCCTGATAACAAAATCAAAGACACATCAAGGAAAGAAAACTTCAGATCAATATCCCTGATGAAAATAGATGCAAAGATTCTTAATGAATACTGGCAAATCACATACAAAAGCATATTAAAAAGTTAGTGCACCATGATCAAGGGGGTTTCAATCCATAGATGCAAGGTTCATTCAACAGAAGGAAATCAATAAATGTAATTCACCAAATCGACAGACTTAACAGGAATCACATGATTATCTCAATACATGCAGAAAAAGTATTTGACATCCATTCCCATTCAGAACACTAGAAAAACTAGGGATAGTAGGAACATACCTCAATGTTGTAAAAGTTATATACTTTAAACACATGTCCAACATCATTCTAAATGGAGAAAAATTGAAAGTATTACCCTTAAAAACTGTAGCAAGACAGTGATGACCTCTTTCACCATTTCTATTCAACAAAGTCCTTGAAACTCTAGCCAGAGCAATTAAGAAAAAAGAAAGAAATTAAAGGAATGTAAATAGAAAAAGAAGAGCTCAAACAATTCTTATTTGCTGATGACATGATTCTATATTTAGAAGACCCAAACAATTCCACCAGAAAACTTTTAGAACTCATAAACACATTCAGCAAAGTAGCAGAATATGAAATAAACAATCATAAATCAACTGAGTTCATATACTCAAATTATAATCTGCAGAAAGAGAAATTAGGAAAACTATCCCATTTACAATAATGTAAACAAACAAACAAACAAACTTGGGAATCAATTTAGCAAAAGAGGTGAAAGATATCTACAATGCAAACCACAGAATGCTAAAGAATGAAATTGAAGAAGATTTTAGTGATGGAAATATCTCCCTTGTTCTTGGATAGGCAGAATTAATGTTGTCAAAATGAGCATACTATGAAAAGTGCTATATAGATTTAATGCAATTCCTATTAAAATTCCAATGACATTCTTCATAGAAATAAAAAAAAGCAGTCATGAGTCAAATGAGAAAAAAATAACAGGCCCAGAAAAGAGAAAGGAATCCTTAGCAAGAAAAGTGAAGCAGAAAGCATCACAATACCAGAACTTAAATTATGCTACAAAGCTATAGTAACAACAAGAGCATGGTATTGGCAACAAAAAAGACAAGGAGATGAATGCAATAGAATAGAAACCAAAGAGACAGATCCATGTAAATACAATTATACTAGACAGAAGCACCATAGACATACATTGGAGAAAAGATAATTTCTCCAACAAATTTGGTGGGAAAACTGGAAATCCACATATAGCATAATGAAATTTAATCCCTATCTCTTACCCTGCACAAAAATCAATTCAAAGTATAAGGACAAAGGCATTAGACAGACCACACTGCTCTTACTAAAAATGTAGGACCACCTCTCCATCCAGTCACCTTAGGCAATGATTTCCTCAACAAGACTCCTAAAGTGCAATAAGTAAAATCAAGAATCAATAAATGGAATGGTATCAAACTAAAAAACTTCTTCAGAGCAAAGGAAATAATTAAGAACATGAGAAGAACCTTAAGAATGGGAGAAAATCTTTGCCATCTGCACTTCAGATACAGCATTAGTTTCTAGGATACGTAAAGAAATCTAGAAAATCAACACAATGCCTCCAAGTAATCCAATCAATAAATGGGCAAAGAAACTGAACAGGCACTTCACAAAAGAAGAAATATGATTGGTCAACAAATTTATGAAAAAATGTTCAACATCTCTAGCAATTACAGAAATGAAAATTAAAACTAGATTGAGATTTCACCACACTACAGTCAGAATGGTAATTATCAAGAATACAAATAACAATAAATGTTGGGGAGATTGTGGGGAAAAGGGTACACTCATACATTGTCAGTGGAACTACATACTGGTATAACTTAGAAAGCAGTATGGAGGGAGTTTCCTCAAAAACCTCGGGATGGAACCACCATTTGATCCACTTATACCACTCCTAGATATATATTCAAAGGAGTTAAAAATCATCATATTACAGTGATGCAGTTGCATTATGTTTTTTGCAGCTCAACTCCAAATAGTTATGCTCTGGAACCAATCTAGATGACCTTCAACATATGAATGGATAAAGAAAATGTGGAATATATAGATAATGGAATATTACTCAGTCATAAAAACAAATGACTTTGTGAATTTTGCTGGTAAATGAATGGATCTGGAGACTATCATGCCAAGTGAAATAAGCCAATCCCAACAAAACAAAGGTTGATGTCCTTTCTGATATGTGCATGCTAACACACAAAAAGGGAAGGGTAGTATAAGTTCAGTAGATTAGACAAAAGGGAATGAAGGGAAGGGAGAGGGATAGAATAGGAAAGAATGGAATGAATCGGATATAAATTTCCTTTCATTTATGAATACACCACAGTGAAACTTCACATGATATACAACCACAAGAATGGATCTTATTTAGAATAAGTTATACTCCTTATATGTATAACATATCCAAATACACTCTCCTGTCATGTACATCTAAAAATAGCAAATAAAAAAGGAATTTTTTATGTAAGTGAACTTTAACAGAAAGTGTCTAGAAATCATATGAAAGTACTAAAATATCTGAAAGTAAATATTTGAGCAGAAAGGGAACTTTAGGTTCACACTATTTAAAGATTTAGTGTTCTCAATAATGACAATAAGAAGCTAACAAGTATGTATAGGTTACATTCATAAAAGCAATCAGGAATTCGATGGGACACTTTGTGTGGGCATTGAGATAGCCTAGGTCCTTGACAATTTTGAAAATGGAGAAAAAAACCTCTAATTGGGATTCCAGTAAAGATCCTGAAAGGCTCTATATAGCAGCACTGAGCCTGGGAAGAAGGCCAAATCATAGAATGACAGAGTCTTCGAGGCTAGAAGGCCACTTGAATAAAGTTGGTGCAAAATGATAATCAGGAAGTCAAAGTGAAAGTATAATGAAAATCCCTTCCCCTCCTCTGGCCTCTATATAGAAGTGGAAACAGATAAGGGACATGTTCCCCCACTAGAGATGGCAATAATATGGAATGGTTTTGTCAGGCATATTAAGTTTCAAACTTGGAAGTAAAAGAGATGAAAGGGGTTATAGCAATTAATTGAATTTTATGGACACAGAGAAAGGTACTATAAAGAGACTGTGAACCCAGAAATTTTCAGAAGTGGAATAGCATGGAGGTGAATTTGAAAGAGGCAATAGCAGGCTTGTATTCTTTTGCACAGGGCTGGGGATTAAGAGTTGTAGAAAAGAAGCATGTAGTATAGTAGAAAAGATTTCACAGAGGCATATAGGAATTCATATAAAAAACTGAACAACTAGAAGTTACTTCAGAATTTAAGTTCTATGTGGCCAATATAAGAAGTAATGCTTAGAAGTTCAGAATGCAGATAGTATATGATGGGATGAGGAGACCAGGAATTTGAACAGAATTGGTGTGTGGGTAAAATTTGTAAATACTGAGAATTAAGAGGAAACACTTTACAGATGAGGAAAATGTTAATGGCAGGTGCTTGGAAACATAATTAAAACTCTAATTTTGGGAAACAAACCAGCAAATTAATAAATTTAATATTTTGGAATGTGGTACGGTTATCGGGGAATATTAAAACTCAGGGCTTACAAAAGAGGAAGTGTTATTCTCAACATGAAAAGACAGAAAAAGAGTCTTAAAAGATGAATAGATGTGTGTGAGCTGAAGAAGGGAGGAAGGTGGGAGAGGATTATACATGGAGGCAGGAAGGTATGCTAATGACAGTGATTTGAGGTGACCATACCATAGTGCTAGTAAGGGAAGTGGTGAGTGACATGGAAAGGAAGACAAAAAAGCAGAACATGGAAGATCATACAGTACAAAAAGGATTTGAACTTGACCTTAAGAATTGGAAATTTGCCTTCCTCAAAAGGAATCTGAAAAGTTGGCACTCTCTCCATGGGCCTTGAGCTGAATCTCTGCAGTGTTCTTTACCCTACCCCACCCCTCCTGACCCCAGTTCTTTCCAGGATATCATAACTTCCTCTTGTTGTTTCAAATAATTTTGATGGTAGGTTATTGCAGCCTGGGTACCTTCAGGGCATTCCTCTTCCTTTGCTTAGAAGATCTCTGAAAGAGAATATTGGGGTTAGGGCTTTCCTTGATTCAACAATTCACTTGTCATAATTTTGGCCTCATTTCCCCTGTTTCCAAGCACTCAGCTGAGACAAGGAAGGGCACTCACAACAAGGTACTGTTTATCATACTGCCAACTCTTTAATGCAATTAGATTTTCCAACAACAGAAAGCACTGGCATTTATCAAGCACTTAAAATGATCCAGGTGCTCAGACATTTTATTAGCATTTTAATGTCTTTCTCATTATAAGGATTTTCTCATGACAACCCACAGAAGTAAATATTGTTATTACAGACATTGATATGACAAAAGTAAAGTTTAAAGATTTTTCCTAGGTACATGCAAAAATAGTTAAACTGGAATTTGTACCAGGCTCCTTAATACCAGAGCCCCTCTCTTAAGCACAGTGCTTTATTTTTTAAATTATATTCCAAAAGATTTGCTGTACTCTAGATAAAGAGTTGGGCAGGGAGTCTGCCAAAATATTTTATAATGTTTCTGTGTTTTATTACTTAAATCTTAACCAAATGGATAAAATGCCTCATCTTATATGTAATGTATAAAGTAAGGAATAAGGTTTGAGTTATATGCTTTTACTTATGGTAGAACAGTTATAAACTTGAGTTTCATTATTATTAAAATATGTATGACATTTAGAAAAATAAATAAGACTATGTAATGGTAAAAATTATGTATTAATTCATCACTCAAGGAAAAATGATCATTAATGAAAATATGAAATATGTCTTTTAGTATTTTGGCTTATGTATATGAGAGTATGTGTACAGTATAATACATGATTCAGTAAACTGCCTTGTTTCACTTTTTGTTATATCAGTTTCTAACAGTTATTTTTATAAATACTTTCAATAAATCATAAACAATTGCTCTTGTTCTTCAAAGTTCAAAACATAAAAAAAGGTAATTGTGAACTTTTTGAGTTGAACTACTCTCCCTCCTGATGACCTGTTGCCTCTTTCTTTTCCTGGTAATAGGAAGAAAGTCTTATGAAGGACAAATGATAAATCATGGCTTAGAAAATCTTATTGAATGATTCCGTAACATTTCATCTTACTGTTATAGCAGTAGTTAGCCACCATTCAAATGACTTTTATATTATATTTGGAGTTTGGTTCTGATTGCTTGTTTTCTGCTGCAACATGCACATATCTACATGATTTTTACTTTACCTTATATTATTATCATTTTTACACCCTTTTGGAAAAGGAAAGGGAAATCCCTGAATTAAAGAACTCAACATTTCTGATTTTTAGATAATATTTCAAAATATCCTTAAGAATATTTTTCCCATTTATAAAAGCAGAAATAATGTTTGAAAGTACAAGTTTGGCCAATAGTTTCATATTAATTATTTTGATCTGACTTTATATTTTACTTATTTGCTGGCTTCATATTTTATAACTTATAGACTTAAAATTATGTCATAATAGTGTATTATATTTCTTTTATTATTGGACACAGATTGAATATTTTCTAAATGTGTATTGTCAATGACTACGCTTAAATTATTTTCTATCTTGTCTTTCATTTTTTCCCATATTTTTATTGGTGCATTTAATTTTGTATAATGGTGGGTTGTTACATATTCATACATGAATACAATAAAACAATATAATCTGGTCAAAACCTTTCCCCAGTAATTCCCCTTCCCCTTCTCTCCTTGCTTCCACTGGTCTCTTTTCTTTACTCTACTGATCTCCCTTCTGTTTTCTTGAGACACTGCTCACATCTTTATCTTTTCTCTTTTTGATTGGGAAATGCTTTCACATTTTTTGTAGATTTTATGTAATAGTGAATATATTTATCTTTTTTCAGTCATAAATTTTTAGCAAGTTTTCAGAAATGACATTTGTCTTTCGATGTTATGGTAGATTTTATGTTGAGATTTAATGTTTTCATACAAATTTTCATTGCATACTTTTTTTTTTTGGTTCTGTGTGTATTTTCTTGGAAATCAAGCAAACTAATTATCATAACTTTATATCATTTTATTTACTGAGTTGATACAATAAATGGAGAATACTGTTAGGAGGTTAAAAAACTGATATTTCTTCAATAAAATTATGTTTTCCAAATCCATGAAATTTAAGTATAAGATATCCAAACCATCAGAGAGAATGTCTTTTGGCTCAGAAAATAAATGTCAATGCTATTACTCTGTCTACAGCTATTTCTGTGAATAGTGCAGTCCTTTGTCTTATGTCTTAGAGTCTCATGTCTCTGCCAGTATCCCTGTAACTGTGACAGGCTATCTCGTTAGCTTGAAAAAACAGACACTTCAAAGTTTCTCATACTGAGGACCAGAGATGTTGGAGAATACTTCAGCATCCATTCATTGGGAATTGTTTTAGGCTATCCAAGTGTGCTGATCTAGGTTTTACCTCTTGATTTTGGGGAAAAAGAAATATGGAAAGAGATGATTGCCAGAGAAATTCTGATGGTTTGACCATCAGAAGTGAGGTCAAACTTTTGTCTCATGACTGATTCTGGAGAAAAAATAAAAAAATATAATATATAAAGAACTCAAGAAACTCTACACGAAGAATACAAATAACCCAATCAACAAATGGGCTAAGGATATGAACAGACGTTTCACAGAAGAAGATCTACAAGCAATCAACAAACATATGAAAAAATGTTCACCATCTTTAGTAATAAGAGAAATGCAAATCAAAACTACACTAAGATTCCATCTCACCCCAATTAGAATGGCGATTATCAAGAATACAAGCAACAATAGGTGTTGGAGAGGATGTGGGGAAAAAGGTACACTCATACATTGCTGGTGGGGATACAAATTAGTAGTCACTCTGGAAAGCAGTGTGGAGATTTGTAAGAAAACTTGGAATGGAACCACCATTTGACCCAGCTATCCCACTCCTTGGCCTATACCCAAAGGACTTAAAATCAGCATACTACAGAGATGCAGCCACATCAATGTTCATTGCTGCTCAATTCACAATAGCCAGATTGTGGAACCAACCTAGATGTCCCTCAACTGATGAATGGATAAAGAAACTGTGGTATATATATATATACAATGGAATATTACTCAGATATAAAGAATAATAAAATTATGGCATTTGCAGGCAAATGGATGAAATTGGAGAATATCATGCTAAGTGAGATAAGCCAATCTCAAAAAACCAAAGGACAAATGATCTCACTGATAAGCGGATGATGACACATAATGGGGGTAGAGGGGCAAGAATGGAGGAAGGAGGGACTGTATAGAGGGAAAAGAGGGGTGGGAGGGGTGGGGGGAAGGAAAAAATAACAGAATGAATCAAACATCATTACCCTATGTAAATGTATGATTATGCAAATGGTATGCTGTTACTCCATGTACAAACAGAAACAACATGTATCCCATTTGTTTACAATAAAAATAAATTTAAAAATATATATATATATTGATAAAAGGAAATTAAGGAGAGAGAATGTGAAAACAAAGTCTGAAGGTATCACCTGAATGGAATACTAAGGATCTTTTTTGTTAGATAAAGTCAATTTACATTGAAAAATGATAATTGCCATAGATTTTCTACAAGCATTTGTGGGGTATTATTGGCATTACAGTTCTAAATTAATGACTTGGAAAAAGATATTTCAAAATAAGAATGGTTTAAGAAAACATCAATATAGGCATCTACAAACCAGAATGTATCAACAATTTATAAGATTTTAAATGTAAAGCACTTTAAATCACTAAAGAAATATTCTTAGTGATCAAGACTTCCAGTTTTATTTATAATGATGCTATATTCTAATCAGAAAGTTTTGGGAACCATATGGTCTTTGGATTTTATCATTTTATATGTCTATTAACAACAATAGGAAAGAAAAATTTCTAAAATGTAGAATACAAAGAAGCATGAAAGAAAAGGAGATATAATGTACAAAGGAGAATTAAAAAAAAAAAGAATGAAATTGCCTATGGGCTTACTTTCTTGAAAAGGCTTTCCTTTATTTTTAAATCTTCTTTTGTTCTGGTTTTTCCCCTCTTCCTCCAGCATAGATTTGGTTGATTTATAGTTTTTAATTTTCCAGTCACTCTCTTAGCTCAATTTCGTAACTTTATTTTTTCCAAAATTCTGAATAAGGGGCCTATGGATATAAAATGTTTGGACCATTATAGAATCCATGAAAGGCTCTGATATTTGTGTTAATGTTAAAGGTCCAGCTGTAACTGTTAAGGGGAGAGCAAAGTAAGAGGAGAACACACAGGGTGGTATACAGCAAGAAGTGGCCCCTGTGGGAAAGCCAGTTCAGTTTTATTATCTACTCCAGGGTTGTATCAGATTGCATTAGTGCAGTTAGCTTGCACAACTTCAAATCATATAACTTGCTTGCTTCTCAGAATTCACTAGTACCAAATGTTTTTATAATGAGATAATGTCTCCATGTCTCAAGGACAGAGTAGTTGCAGAATGTTTCCAAGCCATTCAAACAGAAGGCCTAATTATCCTGAGGAGTGTGCTCACTCAAGGACTTAGGCTCCTCGGTACTTTGTCATGGCCTGAACCTCTACATGTTTGCTTTTCAAAAAAAAAACCTAGTCAATCCTGGATAGTTATGCTTATGTGATACAACAATGGGCTACCCTGACAATCACAATTGCATCTGTTTTAAATTCTGAGTTTTGGTCAAGATATTGTATCTCCATCCACATCAAAACATAAATTAATTAATTTTCTGTACCAATAATCTTAAAAACATTGCTTTGTATTTCAGAATAGATAACTTACAAAAGATTAAGACTATGCTGGTGAGAGATGAAGGATACATAGACTTTTGTGGGCAGGAGGAAATTTTGAAATATTGGTAAGCAGAAGATAGCACCTGGATAGGGTGACTTGGGGGAGGAGGTCTTGAGTAACCTGAAGTCTTTCATGTTGGGCAATTTTCTCAGCACCTTCAGACTGCTATAACAAAACACTGTGGGCTGTGCAAATTATAATCAAAATGGGTTTTATTCTCCTGGTTCTGATGACTGGAAAGTCGATGATCAAGGCATCAATAGGTTTGATGTCTGCTATGGTCCCATTTCACAAAGACGGTACATTCTTACTGCATTCTCACATGGTGAAAGGGGCTGGCTGGGTCTCTTTTATCACGCCACAGCTGTGGCAGTTTGTTGAGATGATATCTCCTTGGTGGTCAGAGAAAGAGTAGACACATACCTAACTTGAGACATCAGCATTTTACCTAGACTCAGGTTCATAGTCATCATTTTCCTCTCAGTATCTAAATTTCCCCAAAATATTTATTAGAGAACAAGGGACCCAGGGACATTTCTAACATTACAAGTTTTGTGTTTTTGGTTGTGAGCTACTAAAGCCAGTCAGATTATCTTGAACAAAATGTTATTGGAAAGAAGTGCCGGGGTCCAGCCCTGCAGCGGTCGGGGGTCGTAGGTGGATGGCAGGTGTCGGTGCGGTGGAGAAACAGCAGACAGAGACAACAACTGTTCTGAGGCTGAATCTGTCTCTTTATTTTTCTGCCAGCCTTTTTGTAGATATTTTTCTTTAGTAATGATTATATCATTTTATGATTAGTTTAAAATAAGAAAAACCTTCAAAAGTACAATCTATGTTTCTTCCCAAAGTACACATTCCCTCTATATGATAGCCCAGACCAAAACAACTTTATTTCCCAGCTAGATTAAAACAACCTTGTCTCCCAGCTAAACTGAGGGCACCATGATCTGTCAACCTTCAACCTTCAGAACAAAAACGTCACTAGATTTTTTGAGAAAACACTCCCACCATGAAATCCAGTGTTTAACAGTGAAAAGTGTTTACTATTATTAACAAAGGGCAAAGAAATCAACTTATAGTTAATATTTAGTCTATTGTATTTCATTTAATGGCAGACTACAATCTTATTTTGATTCTCAAAGAATTAGACTAAACCTAGGAAAAACACAAATTATATTTATGACTAACCTAAATATTTTTATTATGTAAAGTATCTCTAGAATCAACTATGAAAACTAGGAAAGCAACGAAGGCTAAACACTGCATCGAAGCTCAGAGGAATGACTCTTTATCCATCTATATTTAGAAATTATTATACTAAAGCAATCACAGGCTCCTTTTAACTCGAGCATAGCTACAATTGTTTATTTTGATACATTTTATCTATGTATTACTAGTAAATTTATATTGTGTACTATTTTGAGTCTCAATATAGTAAAACCTTCCCAATAAATTTCTAATGATATATTGATTATTAATATTAAAAAGCAACTACACATGGAGACATGCCACACCTATGGCCCCCAAGAAGGAGGATGATCAACAGAAGCGTGCCAAGTGTTGAGTCCTCCACTCCAACAGAACCGTGTCAAGTGTCAGAGTGGCAGGAAATAGATGCGGCAAAGAAGGATTCAGAATTAATGAATATTTTAACATTAAATGATCAATGTAGTTCTGAGAAGTATAAGGTAGCATAGCAAAGACATCTTGCTGGAATGATTTGAGCTGAGGTAATCTATTGAAACTTGATACTTTGGGATAGATTCACACTACTAGGAGAGGGAGTTAGGTTGTCTATGATTGGGTTATGCTGGCTATATCAAAGCTTGGGAATTAGAATCTGGATCTTTCATCTGGATTTGCAGGCAATCAGATATGTGTGCATGCCATTTCCTTAAAAGTCATTAGGGGACCCATGTAAAAAGTAGAAGCTTGAGAATTTATGCAATATAAATCCTACCCAAAGAGAAATACCTCAATTACCTGTGCTAATAAGTGAAATAATCAGTATCCTGAATAATCAATGTCATATATATATTTGATTCATTATGGCAAATATTTATGACATATAATTAATGTCACTCAGGTTTAGCATTATCAGTATGCATAGGCTTTTTCCCAATGGAAAAAAAATAGTTGTAAGTCAAGAGATAAGACAGGGGTTGTTCTTTGGTCTTATTATAAAACAGATGTGAGATGGAAAACAGAGCAAGAGTTATGAGTAATACAGATCTTTACATTTTTAGTATCTGGATGGACTACAGGCTATATTATTTCATGACTGGGAGAAATTGCAATTTTATGGTATTCAAGACAAATCAGGAACAATAGTTCAAACTGACTGAAAATGTTTAGAAATCCTCAGTAATATTCTGCAGAGGTATCAATTTCCTGTGCTATATAAAGATCATGGTATATAGGCGGGAATAGCTCTTTGGTGCCCATCTAAAAATAGACAAAACTTATTTCAAATGCATGTAATTCATTCATAATTTGGAAAAAGAAAGTAAAAAGGCTATCCTTTGAAGTATGAGTCCATGTGATTATATCTAAGAAAATATTATTCATACTGGTTTAAGAAAAAAATATTTTCTTAAGTGAAAGTATAAATTATAAATTTATATTTAAGTATAAATAATTATAAGAAAGAGAACAAATTGTATTTGTCTTTTAACAAACACAAGTTATAAGTAACTTACTTCTCTGTATATCACAATGAGTTTTCAAAGCTCTGAAATAGCTCATCATATTAGATCTAGCCTAGGTATCTCACTATATCAATTTGCTTTAGCTGCCTTCTCTTTTTTTTCTGTTTTCCTTTCTCTCTTTCCTCACCCCCTCTCATCTCCTCCCTCTTTCCCTTCCCTTCCCTTCCCTTTTCTCTCTCTCTCTCTCTCTTTCTTTCTTTCTCTCTCTCCCTCTCTTTCTTTCTTTCTTTCTTTCTTTCTTTCTTTCTTTCTTTCTTTCTTTCTTTCTTTCTTTCTTTCTTTCTTTCTTTTCTTTCTTCCTGATATCTGGATAATAGTATTTTGTAATGCATAATTTTTCTTATTTTTTTTTTATGGTGCTGGGGATTGAATCCAGGGGCACTTTACCACTGAGCTATATCTCCAGCCCTAATTACGTATTTATTCATTCATTTATTTATTTATTTTGAGACAGGTTCTCTCTACATTGCCCAGACTGGCCTCAAACTCGTCATTCTCCTGCCTCAGCCTCCCAAGTCACTGGGATTACAGGTGTGCATCACCACATTTGGCCATAATGCACAAATTTAATATATTGATTAATAATTCAGATTCTGTCAATCATTCTCTACAATATTATCACCTCAAGATCTTTACTAATGGTGTCCATTAATGTACCATAAATAACTAAAAACAAGTGCCTGACAGTACATGCCAGTAAACAGATTTTCAACAGTGCAAAGAAAGAAGCATGGTTACCAAGTTACACTTTAGACTTAATTAAATAACATGAAGATTATTACAAATTGCATTGATGCACTAGACTTTCTAGAGCTATTATTATTTTTAAGAAAGCAAACTTGTTTTTATTTCTGATTTCAGCTATCCCCACTTACTTCTAGTATTCAAATGTGGTAGTTGCTCCAAAGTACAAGACTGAATTAATTTCTTTATAATCTCTGAGCATATTAAATTTATGGCTATTTCCTTTTATAATTGTGTAAATTCTATTAAAAACTATTAATCCTAAATAAGGAAAAGGTGATTAGAATAATTTAAGTCTTTCACATGTAGTCATTCTTGGACTTGAAATAATAAAAAGTGATAAAATGACACATTAGGAAAGTGAGATATTGCAGATAAAAGTGTTCAGAAAACAAAGAAAATGTTCTTCCTAGAATGGTTCTGAATTCATTATCAATTACTTTAAAGTAAACTTAGCCCCAGGAAATTCATTACTAGGAAGATTTCCGTGCCATTATTTTCCACTGTATCTCCCTTCAGTCACAATCAACAAACCAGATATGAAAAAAAAGAACAAACAATTCTTTTAATCCATAGGTTATCAGCATTTTCATCTATAAGTCACCTGTAATTATTTTAACTGTGCTATTCACATTTGAAATTTCAAATCATTGGAAGATTTGAAAAAAAAGAACTAGAAAATGATCTAAACAAATTATAGTCTATTCAAATTCTATTCTAATTTGCTAATATCAGTAATATATCAGATTCTTGTAGTTAAAAATATAAATTTGGCAAGTTTATACTTATCCCTTAGTATATGAGGTTGAAATAAGTTCACAAATATTTTCTATTTGGTTCTAAACATTCCTTGATGACTGTGGCTGAACAGGTGTCTCTTCTATATACTTTCAACCTTCCATGCCTGTCCTTGTCATGTTTGCTCACTTACGTTGGTAATTTATTATTTTTTTTCCAGGACTAAGTTATAAATTCCTGAAAGGGAGAAACTGCACATTGCCTGACATAGTGGGCAGTAAATAATGGTTGTATGAACACATGAATAAGAGATAAAGAGTTAACGATATAGCATTTAAAACATTACAGAGACAAGGAGGTACACCAATATGACAACAGATCAATGTTTCAAACTCCATTTATCACCTTCTCTAAAAATTGCTCCAAACAGCTGAAGTGTTTTCCAATGAAATCATCATTTTATCATGCTTGGAAAAGGGTAACTAAGGGCACCTCTGAAATGTACAAAATAATGCATAATAAAGAATAATGTCTTTAACATATAAATAGAATCTGATCCTAATTTGATATACATTTTTATTTGAATTTTACTCCAAAGGCTTGAAGCCACTTTTTATCTTTGATTTTCTTACTCCCAGTAGGTGTTCAATTTTTTAAAATTAAATGTACTCTTATGATGTGACATATTTTAAACATAAATGTACAGTTATTTTATTTTCATTAAATTAAATAAATTTTAAAATTTTTACAAATTAATTTTTTGCACCAGTGTTTTGAAATATTTTATATTGAGTTAAGATTCCTTCAATAATTAGGTTCAAATTCGACTGGTTATCTCCTGGATGAAATGTTGAAGGATTCAAGGCATACGGGTGATTGGTCTACAAGCCCTTTGTGTTGCTTCTGATACTTATACTTATGGTGCATCATGTATAGAATAATCTTTCAAAAAAGTTGCATGCAGTTTCTCTTTGAAACATCTGCATTGGGCAGCTTCTTACATATACTAAAATAGATCAAAGCAATTCTCTTTAAAATGAGCACTCCATGAACAATTCAGATGAGATTTTATGCATCAATTGTAAATATGTAACATTGTCTCGTTACACAATTTCATTCTGCCTGGTTTTCTTTTAATTAGACATACAATGAGGATTTTAGTTTGGAGATATTATATTCCAACAGTGCTAGCCTACTAATTTATAATTAATAATCACAATTAAGATTACTAACTTTAGAGTTGGATATGGCATATGGTCTTGTGGTTTCTGGTCTCAGTTTTGCTTATATCAGACTATTGTGAAATGAAATCAAATAAAAGATATGATTTAAATGATTTTTGGAGTGCCATAATCAAATAATTTGCTACTTTGTATATTTTGATTGGAATAAAGAAGATCCACTTATTCAACCAACAGTGTTTAATGTTATCCTTTAAATGAACAAACATTTGATCAAAGGAAATTTTGTGTTGATCAGGACATCTACAGAAGGAAAGTAGAAAATAGAGAAATTACAGATCTGATCCTGAAGTTGAGAGCAGGATTCAATCCTATCATAATCTCAAATTCTATATTGACTGAAAATAAGTAATTTATTGACCTATAATATGTATTTGAGATAGATTAATTCAAGTTGAAGACCAGTTTTTTAATAAAGGAGAGTGGCCAAGAGAGGAAAATAATAACATATTTAAGCATCAACAAGGAAGGAGTGAATTTTCTGAAAGAAAAAAAATTATTCCAAGACAAAAGAGTAACATTCAAATTTCTAAATACTAATAATCTAAAATTAGATTTTAATTAGTATACAGTCTTGTTTCAAGAAGTTCCCTAAAATATGTGATTCACCTCATGTGAATAAATATTAAAATTTATTCAAAGGATGGATTTATCTTTTGTAAAATTTAAACTCCTTTTTCTCTCTTTAGTTTCTATGGAATTTTCAAAGGTAAAGTTTCATACATTCTGAAAAACTCTTGTGTTTGTTTTTTCAATTTCCTTTTTTTTTAAAGTTGATGAACACTTATTGTACAGGAAAGTAACTATTTTTAAGACCTTTTCTAGAGTTGTTGACCAAAGTGTTTTAGTTAAAAAATTCTTGGAAGTGTTTCCTGCATGTGTTCTTATTGAGGTTGGTGCTATTGTTTTGATAGAAACTTTCACTCATGCCTTAATTCAGTACATACCATTGGAAAACTAATCAGTCAACAAATATCCACTGAGGGCTATTGAACACCAGTCATTTATCTCTTTCAGTCCTTCCCTTTTCTCACATAATCAGGCCCATATAGCCCTGTTTTTCCATGTATCCATCTTCTCTCTACACTTCTTTAAAAACTGATAATTCTACTTTGTTTTCTCTAACTGTGGTCTACAAATATTGTCTACATTTTTAATCTTTCTCACTATGTATCTGGTGATTTTTAAAAAGATAATGTAAATGATGTAATCCTTTACAGACTATTTTAAATCAATATAAAATATTTTAAGACATTCAGTTACTTGCATAGGATCTTGTTTCAGCATATTATAGATAATGATTTTTTTAAAGGGTGACCTTGACCTTTTAAAAGCCCCCAAGCTGGACATGATGGCACACAACGGTAATCCCAGCAACTTGAAGGGCTGAGGCAGGAAGATCACAAGTTTAGAGCCAGCTTTAGTAACTTGGGGAAGCCCTAAGCCAGGTAATGAGAACCTGTGTCAAAATAAAAAATAAAAGGGCTGGGGACGTGGTTCAGTGGTTAAGCATCCCTGGATTCAATCACTGGTACCAAAAACAAAAGAACAAAGAAATAAATAAACTGAAATACAGTTGTGATTTGATAACACTCATACTTTTATAGAAAGTCATGAACAAGCTCTTCCTTAGTTTTCTGAAAAGTCACATCATATATTTTCTCATCGACGTACATAATCTTATTTCAATGTTCTGTGTTTGTATTCTGGAAAGTTTTCTATTAATCACACTGTCATACTCCTTAATCATAAGAATATATTAATACATTTAAAGCTAGTGGGTTTTAAAGCTTTTCAAGGATCATAAATACTTCTCTAATTATTGAAATATATTTAGAGATTAAGTTATTTTCACACGTGATCAAAATAACATGCGTTCACTTACACTAATTAATTTTTAAATATATGGAATTATTGTGGAAATTCTTTTAATGATAAGGATGTTAGATTTTATCATGCTTTGGTTAAAGGAGGCTTTGCTGACACCTATAGCCTTAATCAACTCTTGAGTTTACATTCTGAAAATTGTTTTCCTCTATTTTGGAGCAATATTTTGTGATTAAGTTTGGATTGAGTACAAAGTTTATCTTGATTTCCTTTAAATGTAGGGAATATGGTTATGAAAGTGTAGTGAGAAAGGTAGGTCAATGTGGTACCTCTGTCATGTTTATTTTGAGTAGAACAGTTTAGGGAAGAATACAGTTGGAAGCTGAGTATGAAGTGATTCTTTAAAGATACCCATGTCTGATAACCTTTAGAACACATCCACAAATCCCTATGAACACACCTATCAGTTTAAAAGATGGCTTCATGCAATTATAATTTCATGTTAAATAAAATTTCCTGTTAACTTCTTCCATAAAAGAAATCCATTTTTACCAGGAGAATAAGATTTTCCTTAAAACCGATCTAAAGGATTATGATTAATTCTTTAGTATATGGTCCAGAAGAAGGCTGATATTTTCCTCACTTCCCAGTGATGTTCACAAGCTTCTAATTTTCTATTCAGTAAAATGTCTGATCCTTTGAAACTTATGCCCTTTAATATAGGACCACGTTCCATCTCACTATTGTTATCTACAAAACTGCTAGTATTTAAAACAACAACAAGTAAAAACACAGTATCTCAGACTTGTTTACTGAGGACTATGACCTCTTCCTCATAATCTGCTTCACTGTTCTGTCATCAAGAAGTGCACCAAAGCTGAGATTTAGCTCAGTGGTAAAACACTTGCCTGGCAGTACAAGACCTAGTTTTAATCTTCAGAACCACTGCCCCCCTCCACACACGCAAAGTTATTTCAAACTCTTACATAAATTATCCAAATTCCCATGCATTGCTTCTCTATGGAGGATTACTGGACTTCTGTAAGGGATGTTCTTTGTTTCCTGGGTCTACTTCATTTACTTCAGAATGTGGAAACTTCTTAATTTGCCTTTAAATGCCAGTAGCAGCCTTTCCTCGGTGTTTTAACTAATTGAAACTGACTCTAGCAGTTTTTAAGTGTTCTCTAACATTATGGAGACTGAGGTGCTCCACCAACCCAGTCAAGGACCACTACTTCAGTTCCTTTCCTCTCTGCATTTCCAGTGAATTTCATTTCCACTTCACTGCAAAATACTCATGAGGTTTCCCTTCATGTTAATTCAACAAATACTGACTACTTAGAATTTAGAATTTGACCATTTCTAAAAGGCCAGTTTTGAATATGTTAGTTTTAAAATCTTAACCTCCTGGTCTTCTAGCTCTTATTTAGCCATCTCTGCAACAGACGTGCTGTAAGGTATATCTATTTCTGCAGCACCAATATTTCTCCTTTCTATTAAGTGCTTTTAAAATCCAAGTTATAATCCATGATCCATTACTTCAGCCATTCAATTGCCAATATCTTCAACTGCCTAACTCCACTGCCATTTCAAATTGAATGACAAAATTCCAACTCTGGGTCTGTGCTGTCTAATGAAGTAGTCACTGACCATATATGACCATTTAAAACCATTTAAAATTAAACTTTAATTAAAATAAATTTATATTAAAAGTTTAACCCCTCTGTCAAAGCAGTCATATTTCAAGTGCTTAATAGCCATGTGTATATCTATTAGCTACATCTCTGAATTATCTGTCCCAACAATTGGACTACTGAATCTCATCAAGGAAAATCACAAAATCATGCACATTGTTGTCTCTATACATTTGTGAGTTCCAAACTTATCTGAACCATACATGTTATTTACAAAAAGAAATGTATTTCTTATTTTCCATTCTGTTATTCTAAATGCTCTCTACTCAAAAATCTCACTGCATGGAATCTGCCTTCATTGTTACTGCCATCAAACCTGCAAGTTTGTCTTCCCTTTCCTTTGCTCTTTCCCTCCCTTTTCAAAATAATGAGCACCCCACCCCCACCTCTCTAAGTCGGGTCTTCCAGTGTAGTGGATACCACAAAACAGAATTGCTCTATTCAGGTTCTCCTCTCCACCCAGTATTTTCAATCTTTCTGTCTCTAATGGGTCCATTCAACATGTTGAAGTTACGACCTATGGGAAAAAGAAAAAAAAAAAAAAATCCCTGTTAGGGTAGCTGCCATAAATATGGATGAGAAACATAGCTCTGAGTTCCAGCAAAGGTTTATTGACAGAGAGAGTCTGCCAGGCTGCCCCTCTGCAAGGTGCAGCAGCCTGTAGAAAAAACTTCCTAACTATGTAGTTGTGTACAATGGACTAATTAAAAAATAACCTGCCTGGCCCTGTGATTGTTACTTGACGTCTTTGCTGTGGTTTAGGTAGTTAGGGACTCCTTTGGGGTGGGCCTACTGGGAAGGTCATGTCTGGGTGGGCAGGTGCTGATTTTGAAAATGGAGTTACTTTGGCCGAAGGACCTAACACTAATCCCATATGCTATGGCTACATCTTCTTATCAGTTTCTTTCTTGAAATAATTTTCAACAATTATTATTTTTACATTCTTACCTCCCACTCATTCACTAATATACTACAATATGCTTTCTTCCTCAGCAAAACTTCCTACTCTAGGGTCACTAATGAGTTGTTTCTGCTGACTCCCAATGGATACTCCCCAAACTGTTTTCTATTAAATTTATATGCAGCATTTGAATTATTGACACCACTATTTTCAGTGAGTACTCACTTTTTATGTCATAAGGCATCTTTGCTGGTTTTCCTCCTGTATCTTTGGTCTCCTTAGATCTCTTTCCCTAACCATTCCTCCTATGTTGAATTGTCAGAGGTTTTTTCTGAACCATTTTAGCAAATGTTTGCTGTGCATCTGTGAATGTGATGTGGGAGAAGTTCAACATCTTTGAAACAACATTCCTATATTTTGTGCATTTTCCATAGTATAATTCCTCATCTTTTCAAGGTTGCAGCCTAAAAATGTACCTTCTGAGTCTCCCTTCAGACTTCAGTGAGGCATGTGACCAAGGTTCTGCCAATCAGACTCCGTTTCAAAATATTGCAATGGAAACTGAGTAAACATGAAGAATCAAGTGTATAATATGTTAATATTGTTGAATGTGATCACTGAGGGCTCTAGCTCTTTGCTGACTGGAGTGGTAAGGCTTTTGGTATCTATTCTCTGGTACCATTGGTATGAATTGAAAGTAGTCAGGACAGTAAGAGATTCAGTATGTCTCTAGCTATATCCCATGGTAGGTTTTAACATTGCTCTTGTCTGCTTCCAGGCCTCAGTATCTGAATTCAAATCTGTAAACTACTGAAAAACCCCTCAATAAATTCATTACCTGCCTAAACCCGGAATGACTTTTTTTTTTTTTTTTTTATGTCAGCAACTAAAACAGTGTTCAGTACTGCCTTTCTCTTTCTTTCTCTCTTTGCTTCCTCCTTGTAAAGGAAGATCAAGAGGTGGGGCAGGACTGAAAGAACCCAATGTTGGAGGAGAGCAAGGAACAGGGAGTGGGAGGTGGTCTACAATACTGAAAAGTAGGAGGGCATGTCATTTTAGGATTTGGAGAGCAATATAAGGATTTGAACTTAATCCTGAGACAGGGGAAGATACTGATAAGTGTTAAGTAGTCAGGTGCCATGGTGTACACTTTTAATCCCAGTAACTCAGAAGGCTGAGGCAGAAGGATGGAAAATTCAAGATTAGCCTCAGCAATTTAGTGAGAGCCTGAGTTAAAAATATAAAAAGGCCTGGGGAGGTAGCTCAGTAGTAAATGCCCCTGAGTTCAATTCCCAGTACCACCAAAAAATAAAATAAATAAAACAAAACCTAGTTTTTTTTGTTTGTTTGTTTTGTTTTTTTTGTTTTTTGGTTTTTTTGGTTTCTTGTTGCTTGTGGGATAATAGTCAATCATTCTAAACTCACCTATATATATATATGCATAATATGGGACTTGCCCAATTCTTTAGCTTCATTTCCTACTACCCCATAGCATTCATCCTTTGTCAGGGATGAAACCACAACAAATTTCTTTCAGTTCCAAGAATGCTGAATCTCTCTCCTTCAGCTCTAGACATGCTCTTCCTCTCTCCTGGAATGTTCCCAGATTGTATTACTCCATTCCTGACCTACACCTGCTTTGTTATTACTTCCCTTTCAGTGTTTGTTAAGTGACCTTTTTCTGAGTTCTTTTAGACCATGTTTAATTTTCATGTGTATCAGCATTATATTTTAGCAACACTGTATTTTAATTACCTGTTCATATATATTTTTTTTTGTCTGTTTTAAATTCTCTGAAGGTAAGGAGAGACACCACTGTATCTGTATCATCAATAACTTGTAGTATTTGAGTCATACCTGCCCCCAAATTAATAGTTCTAAATTGAACTGAAACAGAATTAGATATTTATCCTAACCCCTTAGCCTTGACATAAATTCAAAGTAATAAATAAGGGTTTATGCATGTAGGTAACAAATATCTTTGTGCATTTTGCTAACCAGTACCTGATGAGTTTAAATGTCTAGGACCCAATTCATTGGTGAAAGAAATATCTAGACAAATAAAATTTGTGATGCTTGTTTTCAACAATAAAATAATTCATATGCTAAAGTCATATGCTTAATTATAGAATCTATGCCTGAAAGATTTATTATGGTTTTAATGGTTGATCAATTATACATCAGGAAACATTTTTAAAAGTGTTTAATATTTTTTTAATCCAGATAAAGTCTCTGCTTGTCAAATTAAAGAATGATGATTCATTTTAAGACCTGCTTGATTTTTATTATTTTCAACTTGTTCTCCTGAATATAATGTTGCTCTTTGACGCCACCTAATGATCAAAAGGGAAAAAAAAATAACAATGAATAAAAAAAAAAAAAAAAAAACCAAAACCAAAAAACTTCCTTTGTGAACAAAGTTTCAAAATTAAAATAGATCTTTTGTCCACAAGACCTCTCGAATAGAGTATGGAGGGATTATTAAGTCTCCCTAGCCTAGGTTGCATGTTTGGTGTGTATATATGAATATTTATGCATATGCATGTGTGTGCATGCATGTTTGTGTGTGTGTGTGTGTGTGTGTGTGTGTGTGTGTGTGAGTGAGAGAGAGAGAGAGAGAGAGAGAGAGAGAGAGAGAGAGAGAATGCCAGACAGACAGAAAGGGAAGGAGTGGAGGAAAGAAATGGTATTTTGATTCTCCCTTAGTGCATTCATTAGTACTGTTTGGCCACTACAACTCTACCCCAGATGCAAATTCAAATATTTCCTTTTGGAATGGTCAGTAAGCAGCTAACCTCAAAATCAAAACTTTGTACTCTTAAACTTAGATACATCTCAGAAATATATTTGGAATTAAATCCCGAAGTCTGCTTCATTTAAAAATCCTTAGGTTTTACCTCCTCCTACTGGAACTAAAAAGAACATCAATTTCAACACTCAAATTATAAAACATCAGCAATATTTTCCAATATTGAATAGACATTTCCTATAGAAACATTTTGATCTGATATTTAAGCTAGTAAATTGTTTATTTAATTTCTTTAGAGGTCAGAGGATTGTTTACAAAATCTCTTAATGGTTATAACATTACAATATTCTATAATTGTTAATAAGTGTAATCAAAACATAGTGCTTTCTATTTTTTCTTTGAAGTTATTATTAATTAGAATTATATTTTATCCACATTTCCATTTTATTTATTTTTAATTTATTGACAAACGTGTTCATAAATGTCTATCACATTCATTGTATAAGTCACTTTTTTCATTTCCAATTTTGTTTAAATGTGCCATACTTTTTCTTTTAAGCCATTTTACCTGAATTTATTCAAATTTAATTTTTGATTTAAAAGAATCATATGACTATTTTCTCTATTTTCTTTTACTCAGTTATTTTTTTGCTCCTGTTTCTAATATCGAGTTCCCTATACTTCGTATTTATCCTGACACATTATTCTTTTCCCTTTTAGGTTGAATCTTTATCTCATTATTTATTTAATAGACATTTTTATATTTACAGAGAAATTTGAAAACAGGAAAGAGCGCCCCATATACTCTCTACATCCAGTTTTCCCCTTTACAAATATTTTAAGTTAGTATAGGGCACTTGTTACAATAATGAAACAATATCAATATATTATTATTAAAGTTCATACTTAATTTAGACTTTCCCAGTTTTTGTTTCATGTCCTTTTTCCATCTTAAGGTCCCATCTAGGGTAGTACATTACATTCAGTCTGCCCTAAGACAGCAGGAGGGGATGGGATTCAAAGCAGGAGGGGATGGAATTTAAAGGCCAATTCTATGAACTGGCCTTTAATGGGGGAAGAAATGCCTCCTTCTCCACAGAATAGAAAGGAATGGCAAGGTTCACGCAAATACACAGGAGAGTATAGGTTTGTTGGTAGATAAGACAGTGGAGGATTTATTCACTATGACCTCTGCAATTGTTTTTTCTACTTTTTTTCCTATCAAATGTAATTCTGAACAATGCTGTTACTGAGATTGTTGGAAGAAGAGTTTAGAAATTTGGGAAGAATAATGAAGGTTTAATAACAAAAAGATACCAAAATGAAATTTTGTCAGTTAAAAACAACTTTATGTAATAATTAGTTGAATAAATATTTCAAGACTGGCTAAATACCAGGAACTGTGATAGGTGTGTTGAAGGACAAATATGCTGCTCGGCCACTGGATTTCAGCAGTTAATATTGCATTGAATTGCACGTTTCTTAAAGTATCTTGTTAACTGTAGAATGACTTCAATCAAAGTGTTAGAAAAATATAAATTTATTCTTCCCAAATCAATGACTTTAGAATGATTAAAACTTGAGTTACAATCTCACTTTTATCTACATAACCATAGATACTAGTAATTTAAACTTTCTAAAACTTAGGTTCCTTACCTGGAAAAAGATTAATAATAGTTTCTCTCTCCAAACCACAGCAAATACTATATGATATATTTTATCAACACATGTTAATTGTACATATTGTTGGAACTCAGTGTGATATTTCCACATGTACATACAGCATGTGTTAATCATATCCAATTGCCTTCTTCTACCATTGACCCTCATCCCCCAGACCTTTCTCAGTCTCTAAGAACCACCAGTTTACTTTCAGGTCAACATTTTTTTTTTCTTCTAGTTCCCAAATGTGAGAGAGAACATGTGATACTTGTATTTTTGTGTCTGACTTATTTTACTTACTATAATATCATCCAGTTTTGTACATGTTGCAAATGACATGATTTTATTCTTTATGCCTAAATAAGACTCCAATTTGTATGTGTAGATATTTGTGTGTGGACATATGTGTGTGTATGTGTATATATGTGTGTATATATGTATGTGTATATCTGTATAAAATCACTCTTTATCCGTTCGTCTGTTGATGGGCACCTAGATTGATTCCATATCTTCACTGTGGTGAATACTACTGCTATAAACAAGGGTATACCAATATGTCTTGTATGCTAATTTAATTTATTTTGGATAAATACCCAGAAGTGGGATAGCTGGATCATATGGCAGTTCCATTTTTATTTTATTGAGGAGCTTCAGTACTGTTTTCCTTAATGATTGCACTAATTTACAGTCCCATCACCAATGTATAAGAGTTCCTTTTTCACTGCCTCATCACCAGCATTTGTTGATTTTTGTTTTCATGATAAGGGCCACTCTGAAGGATGAGATGGAATCTCAATATAGTTTTGATTTGCAGTTCTCTAATGGCTAGAGATGTTGAACATCTTTTTCTTATATTTATTGTCCCTTTACACTTTTGTATCTGTTCAACTCATTTACCCACTTAGTTATTGGATTACATGAAATTATGGTGTTATATTTTTTGAGTTATTTGTATATTTGGGACTTTGATCCTTTGTAGAAGAATAGTTGGCAAAGATTTTCTCCCATTTCTAGACTGTCTTTTCTCTAAACTGATTGTTTCCTTAACTGTGCAGAAGATTTTAATTTGATTTAATTTCATTTATCAATTCTTGCTATTGTTTCCTGAGCTAATTGAGTCCTGTTAGGGAATTCATTGTCTATACCAACATATTGAATTGTTTTCCCTCATTTGTTTCAAAGTTTCGGGTATTACATTAAGATGTGTAATCCATTTTGAGTTGATTTTTGTAAAGGATGACAGAGATTTACTTTCAGTCTTCTAAATGCAGATGTCCAGGTTTCCCAAGAAGCATTTGTTGAAAAGGCTATCTTTTCTCCAACATACGTTATTTTCACCTTTATCTTCAATCACATAGTTATAGATGTGTAGGTTTACTCCTGGGTCCTCAATTTTATTACAGTAGACTAGATGTTTATTTGTATGCCAATACCAAGCTGTTTCTGTTACAGTGGTTCAATGTTTTATATATATATATAGTACTGGGGAGAGTTGAACACTCGGAGGCACTCGACCACTGATCCACATCCCCAGCCCTATTTTTGTACTTTATTTAGAGACAGGGTCTCACTGAGTTGCTTAGCACCTCACTTTTGCTGAGGGTGGCTTTGAACTTGCAATCCTCCTGTTTCAGCCTCCCAAGCCGCTGGGATTATAGGTGTGCATGCACCTCCATGCCTGGCTCAGTATTATATTTCAAGATTAGGTATTGTAACGTCTCCAGTACTGTTCTTTTTGCTAAAGATAAAGCTTAATATTTATCATCTTTTTTGTTCTTATATGAATTTTAAGGTTGTTCTTTCTAGTTCTATGAAGAATGTCATTGGTATTCTGATGAGGATTTCATTAAATGTTAAGATGACTTTTAGTAGTATATGTATTTAACATTATTAATTATTCTAATCCAGTAACATGGTATGTCTTCCCATCTTCTAAAGTCCACTTCAATTTCTTTCCCTAGGTTTTTCCCCCTTCATAAGTTTTATTTTAGATATTTTTTACCTCCTTGTCAAGGATTTATTAATAGGTATTTTGTTGTTTTTGAGGTTCTCTCAAATCCTGTATAGCTTACCTTAGTTCAGATGTTTATTTAAAACTTTTCGAGGTAATTACTTATTTATAAAATCAATCTATAAAATACTTTGTCTGGCATTTTACTTACTTTGATATCTTTGGAATAAGTTACTGAAAAGTTATGAACATTTAAAGGTGCCACATTGCCTTGTTTTTTCATAAATTCTGTGTTTCTCTTTTGAAACTTAAACATTTGTTGGAATAGATATTTCTTCCACTTTTTTGTGAGGGTCTTCTTAAAGAGTAGCCTTGTCTTGAGGACTTGATCACTAGTACTATTCAAAGAGGAGAAAACAAACCATGACAACACAGAAACAAACACAGAAAGAAATCAGAGAAGCACAATTAAAACTAACAGGGAAAGGGGCAAAAATAAAAGATAAATTAAAAAGTTACAAGTTAATAATGGTAAAAGTAATAATGAGTTGCAGGGAACTCTGAGTGTCTTGATGACTCAACATGGGAAACAAATTCAGGGAAATAATTCCCTACGTGGGCCTGTGTAGGTAGGGCACTGATGGACTCTCTTCTCAAATGGAAGTATTTGAATGAGTTTATACTTTTACAACTGTGAGGCTTTCATGGCATCTTGCTTATTGTCCAGGTCTAAAACACTTGACTTCTTTATATGGGTGATAATTTTGCATGCTTCTTGTTCACAATTTCAAATATGCTTTTTTTTTCCTCACCAAATTACAAGTTTTCCTTATTTTTCTCCTCTGGTTTTTGATTCTGATTCTCACTGTAAATGTGTCTAAAAGCAGCCAGTAATACCCATGACACAGCCTGAATGCAATGTTGCCTTGAAATTTTCTCTACCAGATTAATCAGTCCATCATCTTCTAAATCACTCAGCCTTCCACAAAGTCTCAGGGCATGGATGAAATATATATGATCTTTGTTTTTTACCAGAATATAATATGAACATCCTTTAGTGTAATTCCAGAAGAGTGAATGTTTCTGTGTGAAACCTCATGTGTATAACATTTTTTGTCTCTCTATCAGCATTCTAAACTACAGAGGCCTCCTCAGAATGGCCCTTTATGCTCCATTACAGCATACTATACTTTCTTTAGTATGCTTCCCCCAAACTTTTCAAATTCTTGCTGAAACCAATTCTAAAGGCTTCTGAACTGCACTGTCAGGTATAGTCATAGCAATGGCTTTGCTTCTTAGTACCAATTTCGTGTGTTGGTTAGCTTTCTGTCATTGTGGCAAAACAACTTAAAAGGAGAAAAGTTTATTTTGACTTATGGTTTCAGTTCATGGCTGTTTGACCCTATTGCTTCAGTTCTGTGGTGAGACAATACAAAAGCATTAGTGCAGGAGGTCTATCAGCTTCATGGTTTTCAGAAAGCAAAGAGAGGAAGAGGCTGGAGTCCCAATATCTCCCAATGACCCAACTTCTTCCAACTACATCCCACCTTGTAAAGTTTCTACCACCTGCCAACAGCACAATAGGCTAGTGACTAAGCCTCGAGCGCATGAGCCTTTTAGGAACATTTCATACTCTTGCCCTCTCTTTGCTGAAACTTCTGATCTAAGTGGATAAACTGCAGCTGAAGCATCCTTTGAATTGCTCAGTCCAAAGTTTTGGAGTCATCCTTTGATTTTCTCTCTCTTCATTCCCATCCATAAGAAAATCCTGCTGGATCTTTAGGCTCTCATACCCATTACTTTTGTTTTCACTCAAGTTAGTGTTGTCCATTACCCTAGTTGAAAAAACTCCCATCTATTCTTTCTGCTTTTACCATTGCCTCCACCTCCAACACCACCTTTATTTTCAACATAGTTGCCAGCATAGATCTTTCTGGAATATAGAAATCTGATCTCTCATTCCTCTGCTTATAACCCTCTTATACATTTTTCAAGAAAAATCAGAGAAGTTACAATGGCCTGCAAACCCCTGTGTGATCTGGTTCTCCTTGTCACCTCTATTTCAGCTCTTCCACCTTTCCTTCTTTTTCTCCTCCATCAAGATAACCTCCTTGCTTTTCTTCAAACACACTGGGTATATCCTTGACTTGGGACATTTGCAACTTGTCTGCCCCTCTTTGGTGAAATTCTCTTCCTAAAAATAACTTTATAGCTCACCCATTTATCCAAATTTCTACACAAATGTTCCTTTCTTAGGATTTTCCTGATCATGATTTTTAAAATAAACTTCTCTCCATTCCAGTATCCTGCTGTACTTTTAAGAAATTATCAGTAATCATTATTTGACATGCTAAATGTATTATTGTTTCTTTACCATCTATCTCAACCCAACAGATTATAAGATCTGCATCTGCTTTTATGCACTGCTATATTTTGTACCTACTGTGCTCTTGATAGACACATGCAAAATTAATAAAGTAAAGATAATGTCATTTAACTTGTGTTCTGAAACAGGAAACAAACAAACAAACCAGAAAACAGAATTCCAATCTGGAAAAGGAACAATGGAAGGAATGATACCAGAAGCTTGGTTCTTGTCCCCTGTGCCAACCCAATAATGAGGACATGGTTATGAGAAAAAAGTAAAGTCTATTGCTTGTCTAGCAAAGGAGAAAGAACTCATATCAGAGAGGCTGTCATTCTAACTACTAGGGGGAAAAAGAGAACTTTAAGAAAAGAGATAAAAAGGCTGTTTTCCAGTATCACTATTAGTAGATCTAGATCATGTTTAACTTATATCTGAAAGAGCCGTTATTCTAGCTTCCAGGTGCTGAGTTTACCCTTGTGACATTGAGTGGAAGGCAGGTAACTCAACTCAGGACAGCAAGAATGTTAATTTGCTTGCTTGGGGGCTGCAGAGGGAAGTGGGAAAAGAGGAAAGAAAGAAAACCTGATAGTTTTGAAATAAGCTACAGTGGCCAAGCAGCAAGGTTTGTATTCAAAGCACAAAGTGAACCCCATTACATGCAGGGGGTCCCCTTTTACACAAATATATAAGGACTTTTAGGAATTATTAGTGGTGTTTTGTTTCATGCATATGGTAGTATGGACTGGTGCACTTTTGACGTCAATGAAGAGGCTGTATGTAGCACAGTGAATAAGGAGGCTTTATAAGGATGGTCTTATGATAAGAAAACTATTTTTAAGACTCTCTTTTCTTCTACCAAGTCCAAGTTTATTTCTAGCACTTGAGGGAATAATACCATAGTAGATGAAAATCTTTATCTGAAATTAATCAAGAATGGGAAGAGTGAAGACGTTTACTTTCTTTGACTTTGCCATCATGTGCAGTGTGACACTTTGTAGTAGTGTTGTTGTAGTGTGTGAGTTCCTCAAAGGTAAGGTCACCTCTCACTGAAGTGGGTGTGCTCAAGTATTTGACACTTAGCTGTTGCTAACAATGTTTCTTGAATCAATTTTTAATCTTAATTTAATTTATATTATAATTGAATAAAAGTGAAACTCTAATGCACTCCCACGTAATATTTTTAAAAGATCATAAAATTAATAGAATAAATTGTCTTTAAACTTTTAATGACATCTCATTTCTATTGTGCTCCAAGACTGAAATTCAAAAATGAAATAACTTTGCCAGCACAATCGAGCTGTAGATATTTGTATGTGCCCCTAGAGGGCAGCATCTCCCTGTATTGCCAACAGTCTGAAGTCTCAGAATGTTCTGGGTTTGATCAGGTGACATAAAATCTTCAAAAGTAAATCATTCCACTTCTTTGGATAGAAATGAGCCATATGGAAAAAAATAATAAGTAATTAACATAGAAAAATTTTATTCTGAAGGAACTGATATTTACATAAGCGTTGCTTTTTTAGTGACATAGGATTCAACTCTCTCCAACCTTCCTAGAGAGTGAGATTTAAACAAGAGCCTAAATATGCAGTTTGTAATTTCTCATTATTATTTGTTCATATGCCTTCTTTTTTGACCATGTACTTGAGGTTATTTAGAAAAAATAGGCCATGAAAGAATAAAGATTAAATGAGTGATGATTTCTAGGAAGTAGAATGGATGTTTCCTTTTCAATTTATGTAATTCATTAATATTTTTTGGTTTCTATGGAATTTTTTGTACAATAACTATTCATATTCTTTATAAGTAAAATATAAATATGGAAGAAACAAGACACTTTAGTGTCGCTTTGCTTGTATTTGTTGAGACTGTCCAAATGTGATAGCAAAGAAGTGAAGAGGGGGCAGGAAGAGAACTCACTGGTGACCATACAATAGCCTGGGCTCCTAGAGGAGAAGGGCTCACTCTGAAATGTGACTTCCAGTGCAATGCCGTTCAGTTAACTCTTGAACTTAGAGCAGTTGTTGGAGAGTAATAACCATTTGTAAAAGCAATAGTAATAACAAGATAATAACTGGAACAAAGATCATATGTTTTTACCATATGGCTGAAATCATGCATGACTTTTATGAAAAAGTCATGAAATCTACAGATGGATGAAAACTAAGACTTGAACATTGAAAGAATCTGTAATTTCTCATAGGAACTCACAAACTCATAAAGATTACACTTCTTCCTAAGGGAGATAGAAAGGGAATAAATGCAAGAATCGGCCCATGCTGATTCTAAGGTCCTCTAGATATCAATAAGAATAGCCATGCTTAACCTCCTTCAAGATGACCCTGTCTTCAACTTTCACTGGGTTCCAGAAATATCTTTCTTCTTTCTCCTTCTGAACAAGAGAATATCTTCCTACTAAAGTAAATCCTTTGGTGACTCAGTGTTCCTTTTCGCTTCTTTTAATCTACCCTGAATCTCTGTAAATGATCTGTTCATTTAACTATTTTCAGGCAAATCCTACAGAGTGGGTTTGCATTCTTATTGGTCTGTCATCCAGGTTTTCTTTTACTTGTTTGATTTTGTTTTGGGTAAACTGGAACTAGGGAATACTTTTGTAAGAACTCAAAATCAGAGAACATAAAATATTAGATAAAGTGATTACATACATTCAAAAAATTTACACTGAAAAAGAATCGTAAAGAGAGACAAATAGAAAAGAGACAAACAGAAGAAAATAATTAGAATTATCTTTCTTTTTTTTTTTTTTTTTTTTTTTTTTTTTTTGCAGTTCTGGGGTTCAAACTCTGGGTCTCATACATGTTAGGCAAGAGCTTTACCACTAAGCTATATTTCCACTCCTTCTAGTCCATAGAATAACTTCAAAAAATTGATTAGGAAAACATCAACACCTGAATGAAAAACTGAACAAAGAATATGGAAAACTAAATTAAGACAAAGAAATGCAAGTGGTTTTAAAACATATGAATAGAAGATCAGCCTCTCTCATAGCAAGAGAGATAATAAAACTATGTTTCTGCCATTTTTCTGTCAGATTGCTACAAACCTCTAAATAATGATAAATAACAAGCTATTACAGCTCCTCAGAAAGGCAAGTAACCAGTACTTATCAAAATGTAAAAAATTATATCTTTTGACCCAGAAATGGGAATTTATCTTGCGGATATACTTGCAAACGTAGAAAACAATAAATTTACAAGAATTTATATCAATATGTTTATAATAATAAAAGTGGTAATAACCTGCAGTCATTCAGTAAACCCAGTAAATATATTATGGTGCAGGTGCTTTAAAAATGAGGAAGTCCTTTATGTATTGCTGCAGAAAAATCCTAAAATAATGTTATATTTAAGGAAAAAAGTGAAATTCAGGCCATAAGCTATCATTTGTATAACTAAGCAAAGTTAATTATTTGGAAATATGTACAAGTACTAAAAATAGTAAGAATTTATTAGAGGTTAAAAAAAAACCAAGAAAAAGTTATATAGGAAAAATGATAGGAGAAATAATTTTCAGTATATCTCTTTACAAATTTTTTTGATTGCACCTTATAAAGACCAAATAGCAACCTATGTTAGTTCTCTGTTGTTGTGACAAAATATCTCAGGTAGTCAATGTGTAAAGAGTTATTGTTTACTTTGGCTCATATTAATGGAAATTTCAATAAAATGGTCATTGACCCTCTGGCCTTGGGTCTCTGGTGGCACAATTCATGATAGCAGGAGCAGGTACTGGTGGAGGTTACTTACCTCGTGGTAGCTGGGAAGCAAAAAATTAAAGATGGTGGAATGAGACAGACATCATTATCCTAGGTACATGTATGATTACACAAATGGTGTGAATCTACATCATGTACAACCATAGAACTGAAAAGTTGTACCCCATTTGTGTACAATGAATCAAAATGCAGTCTGTAAAAATAAAAATAAAAAAAAAAAGAAGAAAGGGCTGATGTCTCCATATTCTCTTCAAGGGCACACTTCTAATGCCCTCACCTTCCTCTGACTAGGCCCTGCGTCTTAAAGATCATACCACCTCCTAATAACTCCATGGACTGGAGACCAAGCCTTTCTCACATGGTCCTTGGGAGACATTTCAGATATAAATCATATGTGAACACAAATTATATATGGAATTTGTAAGAAATTCTGACACAATATGTACATAAAATAGTGAAGGACATAAAAAAATTCAATAAAACTTGTTAGAGGGAAGACAATGTTCCTTGTGGTTCATTTTAATACACATACCATGTTTTCTTTTATGATTAATGACACACAAATCGATATAAACCCTCCTAAAATCTATATAGTTTACACATTTCATTACAAATGAGTTTTTATTTACAAATGTGAATGGTAAAATGTTGCCATAATGATTTCATTAAAGTGTATTTGAGGACTATATATATATATTTATATTCCATATATCCACAGCAAGAGTGATTTTAAATATTGTATTTTATGAAACCAGCATAAAAGACTAAATTAGCAAGTGAAACATGTTCAATCAAAGTTAAGATACATGCGTATACTCCATCACTATTAAAGTAAATTTATTATCTCAATAGTGGACTTTGTTTCTATCTGTCTTAACACATTAATGTAATTATAACTATCAAATTGTCATGTTAAACCAATTGATTAGGTTATCATGAGTACATAACAGAGCTGGGCTTCACATTCTGGTCTGCCTAAGTCTAGATTTGGAGCTCTAAACCTCTGCACTATTCCTTCATGGAGGCTTGACTTAGTAGAAATTATTCTATCAACAGGTAAAGAAGTTTAGTAATGCCACAGCTCTTCACAACTAGACGAATGTAATGATAACATCATAAATAAAATACAAAATCAAATACATAAATCAAATACAAAAGTACGAGGAAGCCCCTGTTAAAGCAATGGAGCCCAGAATGCTAAAGACAAATACTAAACCTCTTTATCTGCAGGGATGTGACAAAATGAGAATTTGTTCTCCTTTCTAACAATGGAATTTTATAAGATAATAAAGTAATACATTTCCATGGAAGTACATAGACATTATCTTGAGAAGGGAATGTACATTCACTAGCCTTCTCTGATCCCAGTAGTGTTGGCATATAACCTAAGGACTCTTCTGAGGACAAGGTGGTGCTACAGGAGGGAGGAGGCCAAGATAAGGTGACTCAGGCCCATTATCCAGGTGGCCTAGAATAAGGTGAGTCTGGCACATGCCCATAAGACAGATATTAAAGTAGCAAGTTCACAGAGGCTAGAAACATGTTTAATATACTACGTTCTTAAAACTGCTTGTTTTCAAGACTCAGGTCCTTTGCTTAAAGCTCAGATTCAGGTTTATAGCATATTTTTTTTATGACAGGATTTCTTTTCAATCCTTGTATTGATGTGCTAGAGATTCTTTGCAAAAGGCAATATTATAGTCTCCCTAAAACTGACATTTCTTATACCCCTCAGTTTAGGGTTACCTGATTCAGCAAAGAAAATACAGAATACTCAGTTAAATTTGAATGTCAGATAAACAACAAATACATTTTTAATAATTAACTTTTTAAATTCATTTTGTGATCCTGGGAATCAAAATCAGTACCTTGTGCATGTTAGGTAAGTGCTCTATCACTAAGCTACATTCTCACCCCTAAGTTTTTAAATGTGAGAATGCCATGCAACATTTGAGAAATTTTATGATAAAATATTTTAGCATTTATAAAAAATTTGAATATAACTTAATGTCCTATATCATATCAGGCAATACATCCCTGAATACCTATTTCTATTTCTCTCTATGAAGTGGACCATTGATTACCATGCAACAAGAACAAGCATTCACTTGAATGTCTACATTTTCTTTGATCCATTAAAAGTTCACTTGTTTGTTTAATGGGATTCCGCTTTTTGCTATAAACCTTGCTGTTTGACCACAGGTGTCTCATTTTTAAATGGACATTTTTTTTTCTTTCTTTTCTGCCTCCTCTGTCTCTCCCCCTCCATAACTTTAGGGAATACATGATTAGTATTATTTCCATCCTAATACGACTTTTCTGTTCTTCAACTCAGTGAACACAAGAGTCAAGAACTGTTGTCAGTGGTTTTTAAGATACAGCTCTCTTAAGGGCACAGTTTGAACACTAATTATATCTACTCAGAACAATTATACTTGAAGCCCAGAATTTTGATTCCCAGTCTTCATAAACCCTTTTAAGAAGCATTTTATTGCCCCTGGCAGTTAGAATTGAGCCTTTTCGATCATAGTCCATTGCTTTTCTCATTTCCTAGCAAGTAAATACATCTTTTACTTTATTCTCAAAACCTTGTCCTCATGATTGGATTGGCACTGGGGACAAAGACCAAGTTTTAGTATCAAACTGGCGAACATATGGGCCCAAGAGCAGTCTCTGCTCAGGACTTCTTGGGCAGATCCAGCCCTTGGAGCAATCGTTACTGAGGATGAAAGGTGACCGTTGAGCTTGTTGAGAATCCACTGCTCAGGACTTAGATGATGAGGTAAATCCACCTCAGGTTGGACCATTTGGACAGAGGTGGCATCCCATTTAAATGGGAAAGGACTGAGGGACCCCAGCAGCTGTCAAAGCTTATTTTTGCTGTGGAGCTGTTTTAGTTAACTTTTCATTGCTTGGACCAAAATATCTGACAAAGACAACTTAGAGGAGGAGACATTTATTTCGGGTTCAGTTTCAGAGGTTTAATCCATGGTCAGCTGACTCCATTGCTCTGAACCCAAAGTAAGGCACATCATTATAATATGGAAGAGCATGGCTAAGGAAAGCTGCTCAGATTGTGGCAGCTAGCAAGCAGAGAGAGCAAGAGTGAGGAGCTGTAGATGTTCAGAGACGGGTTTGCTGAGGGTGAGGACGACGATGCCTACCCTTACCCAGCGCGCTTACCCGGGCATTGGAGATCGAGCTCTGAAGGCACGGGTCTAATTTTATTTAGGGTTGCACAGGACATAAATAGACACGTTATCCAATCAGGTTAACATGCTTGTTAAAGTATAACAGCCTATAGGTGAACTATATGTCGAGGGTCCAGGTAGTGTAAACAAACCAAGCACACCTAAGCAATTCTGCCAGCAATAGGCCTGAGACAAAGGACTGGGGGAATGGCAAGCTCCTGCACATAGCTTGAGGCAAGGCAGCGCTGGAGAGCTCACATCACAGCTTTCTGTGATGCATGTCAGAACGAGGCAACCCCTAAGCTCAAACTCAGCCTCAACAGCTACAAAGTCCTTCATTCCATGGCGAGTCTTTACCATTACCTCAGTTTCTCTGTCCAGACTGTTTGGCTTACTTAGACCATGGTGTCAGTGACTTGCTGTCAGATAAACTTGAGGAATGTTCCCTACAAGGAGCCAGGGACAAAATATAATCCCCAAGGACATGCTTCCAGTGATCAACTTCTTCTAGCCATGTCCCACCTGCCTATATTTACCACCCAGTAACTCATTCAAATTATTAATCCATCAAATGAATTAATCCCCGATTACATTACAGCTATCATCATCTAATCATTTCACCTCTGAACAGAAAAATGGAAAGTGATTCTGTATATGCAGTCAGTGGTGCAGTTACATAATAAAGAGCCAGGAACTAAGTTAATGATGCAGAAAAAGACACAGCCTCCAGTGCACAAATAGTAGTATACAAAAAGAGAAAGCTGGGAATGATTCAAGTCCTCTCTATCCCTATTTTAACTCTTTGCTGGCTGGTCCAGGATTGCCTTTAGCCCCAAGGGACCCTCTTTTGCTCCAGGGAGCCCTTCTGACCCAGAAAGATGTGGTAACATTTGGTTCCTCACAGCTGGTTCCTCACAACTGCTAGGTAATGGCACAGGGACAGAGATTGTCTCCCCTCTTAAGACCTCACAGGGCATTTCTTTCAACCAGAGGACTCCCATTGCTGGGGCAGGGCAATTCCCTCTATGGCCATCGTCCACTGGTGTAAACACACAGATGCGACTGTGCAGGGGAAACAAAATGCCTGCCTGTGGCTCAGGAACAGGTGGCTAAAACACAAAACCACAGTGAGGGCAGCAAACAGGCAGCCTTGGAAGTGACCTTGGACGCTCATGAGCCTGGTGCAAACTGGAGGGCAAAAGGCAGCTGCCGTGAGGATAAGCTAAACAATTCCAGGACTCTAAGGATCTGGCTCAGATAGCTCAAGGTGTTGCCTTGAGCAGCAGGGACCACTCCCACATTGGAATAAGGAGCATCCCAACTCTAGACTCTGTGCTGGGGTCCTGGAGCACCGAAGGCCCTCCTTAGCTGTAGCCTGAGGCCACAGCCAGGGAGAGAGGCAAAGTCTCCTACGAAACCCTCTTTCTGAACTTACCCACCTAATGAGACATGAACACTGTGCTCTCCCACTTCCTGCCCACCAAGAGATGTTTCCCGCTGATACCCCAAGTTCTGCCACTAGAGCCCAGGAGTGACGAGAGCCTCCTGGAGTTCCCACATGTGAAAGCACCTGTCTCTTGAATGTGCTGGTTTCTTTAGAGAGAAACTCAACAATGGAAGAATGGATTTTAAAATATGCCTGTACGCAACTCATAATTTTTAAACTTTTTAAGTAGTGTGAGGACCCCTCCAATTTTTTTTTTTTGAGCTTATCTACCAGGTACAAGAAAATACACTGATGAAGACCCAGGAGAACTTAAAAATCCCCATATGGTAAAGATGACCTTTACTAGGCAAAATATCCTGGATATTGAAAGAAAAACTTCAGCAGGTGAAGGGAAAAATTGACTTAAACCCCTCACTGCTATTTGATGTTGCCTGTAAAGGAAAAAGACCCAGAAGGAACAAAATCTAAAGCCAACACATGTTTTGTTGGATCCTCAAGAAAACCCAAAGAAAACTATGGGTTGGGCCACTGCCCATTAAAATAACATCAAAATGCCTACTGTAAGGAAAAGGTACAACAGAACCCCAGGTTCAATAGGGGCTCAATTAAAGTCAATCACCATGTTGTATTGGCCTATTATAATCTGTTGCCAGCAATGGGGTCTCTGAATTTAAGGTAGTCATAGTTTTAAGGTTGACATTCAAGTTGGTTAGAAGGGTAGCCTGGTATCTCACCACCCTCCCAAGTAGTCAACCAGTGACCACTGCTGGACCAGAATTGGAAAGGAATAAGCACATCAATGGGGAGCCCTAGAGTGAATTTTTTAACCTCTTGTGGTAAATGACAATGGTAGTCATCACACAAAGGAAGCAGGGACAACTTTTTGTCATGTGGCCCAGTTGTTTTGACAAACATATTACTGGTTGGGATACGTCTCTCACTGCCTGTAAGAGAACTACAAGTTAATAACACTATGGTGTGGGCAGTGGAGAAATATAATGGGGGTTCATTTCATGCTCTAAATATAAATATCACAGTTGGCTTATTTTTAAAATGACATTTTTCCTCTTTTTTTCTTTTTCCTCTGCCTCTCCCCATTCATAAATTTAGGGGAAACACAATGAACATGCTTCCCATCCTAGGCCAAGTCATCTGCACTTCAGTTGAATAAACACAAGAGTAAAGAAATTCAGGCCAGGTTACTGATGTCAGTGGTTCTTAGGACAGAGCTCTCTCTCAAGGCCATCATTTGGACATTAGTTGTGTGTACTGATAATAATTATATTTGAAACCCAGACTTTGCATTCCCATTTTAAAAGTCCTTTGTTTTCCTGGGCAGTTAAAATTGCAGCCTTTGTGATCTTAGTCTGCTAATTTTTCTCATTTGCTAGCAAATCAATAAAACTTCTTTTTCTTGTTTTTTCAAAACTGTGTCTTCATAATTCAAAAAACTCTGGGGACAAGGACTGAACTCTCAGGGTCATTTGGGTCACAAAGCCTACAGACAGCCAAGGCCACTGCTGACTCATGTGGCACCTTCCTATGAAGTGAAAAATGTACACTTTACTCAATAAAATTTACTTCTATTTCTTAGAAAATTGCACTGATATACCGATTTTTGAAGATAACAGAATTGACATGGTAAACATTATAGGAAATATATTGCTCTACTATGTTCATCATAGGAATAATGTCCTGAAAAACTCCTGTACTTGCCCTGGACAAAATATCAGAAAACTTGTAGGATCATAGAATATTAGGTTTGGGGATTTCCTAGTAGGCCATCCAGTTTAAAGTCTGGCTTAAGGGTGTAAGATAACTAATCTCCAAAGATGACACCACAATAGCCACATTGGTCTGTCACTCATTTTGGACAATGTGAAAAATACCACTATGCCTTCCAAGCTAGATCATAAGAAGTCTAACAACTTTGATGTGAGACTCTTGGAACTTTTACCCTGGGAAATGTTAATTTCCATTGTTATAGAATCTACCATGCTCTAAGGAAGCTTAAGTGTGCAACCCAAAGAGCCCTTATAGAAAAAGTGATGCTGGCTAGTTTTGATCTCAGTTGTTTTATTCATCTCAAACTAGGGCTAACATAAGCACGAAAGAAGATCTTAGATTTTCTGATTCTAATAGATGTAAGAATTAAGGTCCCACATATATTGACCCTGCCAAGCACTGTTCCAGTGATTTTGAGCCATTTGAGCCATCCCAGCACTAGATTCACACATTGTCAGGTGCACACATGCCATTTCCACAGTACCTTGAATATTACTAACTCTCAGAAATTTTAAGTATTATAACATAGTTGTTTTATTCTAGTAAATTTTGAAGTTGATTTTTTATACAGAAAACCCAAATGGAGGAATCTTGCTTATATCATCATTACCAGGCAATAATATGGTCTTCAAATAACTACATTAAAAAGAGTTTTTTAGAAAGTATTAAGATGCAATCAGCATTCTTTGAATTTTGTCCTTTTTTTCTCCCAACTGGGCCTTCTGAAAATGCATAAATAAATTCATATATTTTCCTTTTGAAACAAAAACAGATAAGAGTAGCTACACCTGGGGCAAGGTAGACTGGTGTGAGGTGAATAATTAAATTAAATTATCATGCCTTGCATGGCACATCTAGCTATACTTAGGCACAACTGAGGGAATCATCTTCATCAGGACACCTGTAGGGCTTCTTGGAACTCTACAATGGATTCTGAGATGGTTTTAATTTGGAAATTGAGTAGGTAAACTTGAAAAAAAAATCCTTATTTTCCAGGAGCCCCTAGTTTTTGGTTAATATTTATACCAAAATAACGAAATTAACAAACATCACTTACAAGAAGAAACATTTCTTTCTCACAGTTTGTCTCAGTTTGACTCTGTTGAGTGTTCAGGGACCGAAGGTAAAAGAGTAGCTATTACCTGGGACATTCTGTTCTAATGGTGGAGAGTAGGAACAAGAATGGCAGTAACAATGTACACAAAGGATATTCTGTGCTTTTGCAAACATGACCTACATTTGAAGATCGGGTCTTTGAGGACAGTTTCATCTGGGTTCTCCAGAAACACAGAATTTATAGTATCAATATGATCAAGCAATTAATCAATAGGATTAATAGAAAATGGGAATTAATTTTTGTGGTTATTGAGGCTGAGAAGTCCCATCATCTTTCTTCTGTGGAATGAAGAAACTGGTAGTGTAATTCGGTTTGAATCTGGAAGTTTGAGAAGTTGGAAAATCAAGAGTTTTAATCACCTTTTTCATCATTGTGAATGTTGTAGGGTCTGGTTATCGACACGTAGTGAGACCATCAGAAACTAAAGTAGGAAAAAAGTTTATTTTGGGGCAAGAGAAAAAAAAAAAAAAAAGAAAAAAAAAACCAGACTGATGCGTCAGGACCACTCCTCCAAGTGGGGCAATAGTAGTGAGTGACTTCAGCAAGCTGGTTTTTAAAGTAAAAACCATAAAATAATCCTGGCAGGCTTATAATAGGGGCCTTTTCCCTTTTTTTCGCCAAGGAATGCAAGCAGCCATACCTATTTCGGGTTGCACCTGGCGGATTAGCAGGATGAGCTAGGTGGGGGGAGCCAGACTATTCATGTCTGAAACCAGCAGCTTCTGGGGCTTTCGAAGGGATGGGTTGCTTCGCAGAAATGGTCACAATGTCCTTAACTCATGGCTACATTATTTTATCTCAGGTATTGTCCTTTTACTTACCACAGTCAGCACAACTCAAAGATTTTATTCACAATCATTTTGGTTTGGTCAATCTTAATTAGATATATTTGTTTTATATCAGAGGGTCTCTACCTTTTTCTTTATAGAAGAGGGTCTCTACTCTTTTACATGAACAAAAGACCTAACAATTTTAGAGGAGGAAAAGTTTATTTGACTGACAGTTCCAGAGGTCTCATTTCACAGACACACAGTTCCATTTCCTCTGTGTTCTTGAATTGTCTCATACATGAACTCTTTTGGGGATATCACCTATCTAAACCATACCAGAGGACAACTTCCAGGACAAGTCTGAAGGCCAGTGAGAATAAGGTATGGGGGAAAGGAAGAATGAGGATCTGTTCATGTAAGTTCTAGAGTCAGAGGTCTGAGGAACAGGAACCCTGATGTTCCAGATGAAGAAAAGAGTAAGAGGGACAATTCACCCTTCTCCCATCTTTTTGAGCTATTCAGACCCTAAATATTGGATAATGCCTGTCCACATTGAGAAATGATGAGGAAAGATAATTTTTACTCTGTCTCCTAATTCAAATGCTAATCTCTTTCAAAAACACCCTCATAGATACACCAAGAAATAGTTTTACCATCTACTGTGGTATCTCTCAGCCACGACAACACCATAACTACCTTTTCAACCCAAATTAAATGGGTCACTGAATCATTGTTATGTCACGTGGTGGAAACATTTTCCCCTTTGGAATTATGACTACTAGCAGTGGAGCTTAATCTTCTGGGAAAAAGGATGTTAAAATTTTGTTAGCAGATCATTAAGGATAATGGCATGTGGTACTTCACCCATTTTCACACCTTGATTTTTGGATCATTGAATCCCCATTACTTGAAAAACAGCACCATATACTGGACACTGATTCAGAGCAATACAGTATTCTGGAGAACCTTCCCCAGTCCTGCAAGATATAACTACCTAGATGGGATTATATTTGAGTATTCAAAAGGTCATTCCGTAGTTCTATCAATCCAATTGCTGCAGGATGGTATGGGACATTGATGACACTGATGAATTTCTTTGATTGTAAAGTAAGGTCCTTGATCATAGGCAGTGAGACTACAGTGCTGATATTGATTGGTTACTCTTAATGTCACTGAACAAAGTAAGGAAAGAAAAGGATAAGCTCCAGGATTGAATTCCCAGTTCAGGTGCTATGACCTGGGACCTTCTACATGAGCCTGAGGGAAAACCTTTTCTCTGATAGTCATAGAGCTGAAATTGCTGAAATTCTAATGTAAAAAAATAAAGTCTCTCTTTTAAAACTCAGAATCAACTTTAAAAATCTCATATTAACATTATCATTGTATCATATTTCTACATTTTTCTTCTGTTAAATAAGCACATATTATTTAATCATATGCTAAACACATTCTAAGTTGTGTATTACCAATTGCAAATAAGATTTCTGCCTTTCTAATTCTCTAGACCTTTGCTAAAGATGGGCATCCAATAAATAATCATCCCATTAGCACATGTCATGTATAATAAAGGAAGGAAACTCCATTTTAGGAGCATATTATAGGTAACTATTATAAAAAGCTAGGACTTAGGTACCTGCACTTAGTTTTAAGAAAAAAAATATGGTACCATAGGAAGATAAAAGTTTTTTATTTTCTCTAGTGAGTAACTAGTCTGCAGAAGTAGGAATGGTATTCTGAGATGTCATTGGGCTTGCCATTTGCTTCATAGTTTACAACAGAATAACAAGATCATAGTAATGTTTCAAAATATTTGGAGATCATCGGTGTGTTAGTCATCTTTGAATCTCTGTAAACAAAATAAGGGACAAGAACAAATTAGAAGACGAAAAATTGATTAGGCTCATGGTTTCAGAGGTTCATTCATGTAGGCTGATTCCATTGCACTGTGATCAAAGTAATGCAAAACATGGCAGATGGGCATGGCAGAGGAACATTTCTCCACTCATCGCACCCAGGAAGCAGTGAGAAGAAGGGATAAGGGGTCACATGGAAGATGAAACTGTCCAGGGCACTGCCCACGTGATCCATTTCTTCCAGTCATGCCCACCTGCCTACATTTACCACCTAGTCCATTAAAGCTAGAGTGGAGTAATTAGGTACAGCTCTCATAATCCCAATCATTTCACCTTCATGCATTCCTGGATTAGCATGGGATCTTTGGGGGGATACCTAATATCAAAACCAAAACAATATCTCTGGCAGTGATAAGGAAAATGTCTCTTCTACATTATAACAGTAAAAATCAAATGTGGACTGAGGAAAGACTTTATTTGAAAGGATTGTTTCTAGAAGGGAGAAACTGGGGTTTCAAAGCATATGGGGAGGCAACCTAGAAATAATGATTCCTTCCTTATTAGGTTAATCTTTAAAATTATTTAATTGCCTTCAGTTGCTTTGTTGTACTGTAGTTATATAACAACATGATGTTCAGGTTGTTTCTTGGTTCCTTTCCTGAAGCAGGTTAGGAAAATATCTTAAGACTATCCCTGTGTGATGTTTCCTCAGTTTCCCTGAACTAGGGCTGATGAGGGGATTGGAAATAAACACAAACACACAAATATAGAAGAAAAAGCAAGGTCCGGTGGGTGGATCAGTCCTTGTTGGGATCTGATCTCTAACAAAGAGTGAGACTCTTCATGCTTTATTTTATAGGCAAAAACATCAAAGGGATTTATTGTAGCTGGAACAGCCCAGTTAAAAGCTTATCAGCTTGCACTCATATCTCTCCTGCCTCTGTGCAGCTGGTGCCTCAAGGAGTTAGCACCTAAATGGAGAAAATATTTTAGTTGAATTCACTTTGTTCTGTCACATGATCCTAAATTTATAAATATATTAAAAGAAATTTCATGTGCTTAAAAAATCACTGTTTTTTGATTCTCATGAATTGTTTAGTGTTTCATGATGAGCTAGGGTAGTTAGAACATATTTTTCAAATATCAGATTCTTCATTCTATCTGTGATGCTTGCAAATTTATTATCTTTGTTTACAAAAGCTAAGAACAACTTTCTCTTGTACTGTGAAACTTGGTAAAAATAACTCAAAAAGAGTCTTTGAAACTAATTTCAAAAGTGGATAGGAAGTAGTTTTCCAAAGCCCTTGGTAAGGCTACAGAATACTTGGTAGGACTTGTGCCCCACACAAACCCAAGATGTTTCAATCTATCTTAAAACAGTGGTTACAGTAGGCAGCCATCTATTCTATGAAGAACTGGTGGCCAGTTTTATTAATCTTCACAAAGTACATATCTCATCATCTTATTTCACCACAATCTGAGAGTTAACTTTAAAGAAGAGTGGAGATGATCTTTCCATGTGAGGAGAAATTCATTGTTTGGGGAAAAGCTTTGGCCATAAGGGTCTGATGACATGCAAGTTCCAGTTAATTTTCAGTAGTTCTGATCACTCTGTCCTTGAAAATGTGGATTTAAATGTAACCTTAGGTTCAGTTTTCTCTTCAAGTTACTACAGTTGTCATTACTTTTGCCAATATAGACACAATTGTTTCTCAAAGACATTGAATTTTTTATATCCCCCAAAGAGACTTTCACCATAAAAGTTTTAATGCTCATAGAAGTTGTAGATGGGGAAGGCAGTAGGAAACATTTTAAAGAATAATGAAGTACTTATAATAAAGTGCTCTCAGATTTACTTAAAACTGAATCTCAATATGTATATGTCTATGTGTGTATGAATCTATATATACAAGCATATATATTTATCATGATGTGACAGATACAGGTCCTTTGAAACAAAGAAAGCAAAATGATTATCTAAAAAATAGGATTTAGGGAGCCTACCAACGCGTGGGATCCAGCTCGTGGGGACTTAAGTGGGCACCAGGTCACCGGTGTCCAGTTGTTGGGGACAGGACGCAGCGGTGCTCTATAGGAGCCGCAGTGCTTGTGAGCCCTTTGTGTTTTGAGACGGCGTCCCGCCAGGCTGCTCGGGGCCAGCCATCTCCCCATCGGCTTCCGAGGCGCTGGGGCCAGCGCACAAGCGGCGCCCCAGGAAACAAGCAGCCCAGGCCCCGAAGCCCAGAGGGTGAGGGAGCAAAGCACCGCGCCCCCGGAAAGAAGAGTTCAGAGAAGCACGGTTTCTTAAAAAGTGTATTTTCAGAATTTTAATGCTTACATTTTAAGCAATTTTGATACAGAGGCTTTAGTCTAACATTATATTACAGAAGGGTGTGAAAAATGACTTTCCATAGTAAACCATGGGAATGGAATCAACACCTGCAGTGTCAACGTCAACTTGTCACCTTTTCCAGATAGGGCATCCCAGCAAACTGATGATGTTGGTGGTTCTTACCTCCTGATGTACAGAATGAGTAGATTTAGAGAAAGGAGCATTTTAATGGAAAATAAAATTTAAAACTCATGTAGGCTTTATCTTAAAGATCATGGTTGAAAGTAAAACAGATCAGTCAACCCAGTCAAAAAAATAATAATAAAAGATAGGATTTAAAATAAAAAGCATTAAATAATAGAAACATCAATTTATGGCAAAACAAAATACCATGTATGTTAAAAATTGTGAGGGACATTGATAGAAATGGAAATCTAAGGGAAATTTATACAATATTAATATATAACAACTGAAGTTTAAAGAAAGATTTAAGATTTATAATGATATTGAATTCATTTGTATAGATATATACACACATTGGTGCTTATACTGAAAACATACACAGCTTGAAAATGAATTGTGATTTACTGGCACAAAAAATCAGAATCAAATCCAAATGTAATAATTGTGATGTTTACATACTCTAGATTAGCACATAACATAGAGAATCTAATTAAAAAATCTTTAAAAATGAAACTGGGAAGTCAAAACCCAATATATTTTCTTCAAAATAATCTATTGAATCAACAGTCATTACATAACTTATTTAGTAAACAAAAACTGGAAATGCTAAGCTCACTGTTATTTAACCAAAGTTGATGTCAATGGCCAATTATTTTATATTCTGTTCAATAGATAAAACAAATGGTTTCCAGGGTTTAATAAAACTGGTTTTGATTTTTCACTTTTGCACTTACAGGCTACTGAACTTTGAGAAATGTTTGTAACTTCTCCAAGCCTTAGTTTCTCCTTCAGTAAAATAAGGATAAATGATGGATAAATGATTTATATCTCTAGTTTTTCTTCTGAACCTTCATAAAATATATAATAGGTTATCATAAACTGTAGTCCCACAGGGCTCTAAAACACCAGAACTTATTATTTCTCTCTGCGTTTTAGTACCCATTATCCTCCTTAGTACCCTTCATTCTCCTCCTTAACTCACTCCCAACCTCCATTAACCACTATTCTACATGCAGGTCAAACTTTTGCTTCCACATGTGAGAGACAAGTTGTGATATTTATCTTTCTCTGTGTCTGGCTTATCTCATGTAGCATAATGTCCTTGAGAGTCATCCATTTTGCTGCAAATGTAGAATTTCATTATTCTTTTTAGCTGAATAATATCCCATTTGTGTATGCCTGTGTATGTGTATGCTTATGTGTTTGTATGTATCTGCTTATCAATTTTAGTAGCCATTCTAATTGTAGTGAGATATCTCATATTTTTTGATACATCATGTATAATGGAGTATAATTTCTCATTCTTCTGGACATACATAGTGTAGATCATTATAGTTTTGATTGGAATTTCCCTGATAGAGATTTGATAATCTTAATGTGAATTAAAATTCTTTTTATAAGATAAGAGTGTGAGGGAAAAAAATATGGCCTTTTCCTAGGTATACAACAAACAAACAGTAGTCACCAGTAATGTAATTGGGTTATTTGTCACAGTGATAAACTAATGAAGGTGGGTGAAAAATAAAGCATTATGTTTACATTACTTTTGAGTTTATAAAATTTTGTTTTCTTAAGTATGAACCTTGATTTTTTTTTATAAAAGCATTTTAACTAGTGGCATCCATATGGAATTTTGTAGCAATATGAACATATTCTATCCATTGCTCTTTCTTTTCTTGTTTCTGCTATTGTGATTTATTAATCAAAAGCATTAATTTTATTTAGAGTTGTATAATTTAGAAATGTAGCGAATTGGATTTCCATTTTGCATATTTCCTAATGTTTTAGAGAAGTAAAATGCAGGAAAATAAAATAAGTAGCTCAGGGTGATACTGCTGGTTTATGAAAGAGCTGAATCTAAATGCTGCTTTTCAGTCTCCCAATGTAAGCCTAAGAAAAGTGCCACAAATACTCACCCCTGTCATTAGAGTACATTAGATCCCATGTCAAGGATCTGTTTTAGGTCAAAAATACCACTTTCAAGGAGAATAATGTATTGATTATCATCAGATTAACATCCACATTTATGATTAAGGCACATAATATCTTGAAGCACAGTATTGTTTATTTAACTCACCAATGGGTAGAAGAGTCAATAGGTTTTTTTCGGATTAACCTTGATTAATATTGACTGTTAGCAGCACAGAGAATGTCGAATTGTCTCTGAGGTCTTCTAATTATCCTCCAGAGGAAGTTGCATTTCAAGGAACATTTTCAGAGATGTAAACATGGAAGAGAGTGGCCTGAGGGAAACATTCATCTTCTTTCAACATTTCTTGAGCTTTCAAGGCCTTAGTTTCTTTCATATATTAAGTAACATATAACTGAAGGGCACCATCCTTTTATTGAGTTTTTGGCTCTGATTCTTCATTCAAAGATATTAACCTAAAGCTCTCAGGAACTTAAAGGTAGGTTAAATTTGACTGCCTTTATTCAACGGATATGTTAGTTGTGAGTTTTTAAGGAACAATAATGCTACTATAGAATAGTGAACTCATTTAAAATCTAAGTCAGATCCAGGAACTATTAAAACATATGGTGATGATTGGTTCTGCTTCAGTATATGATCTGTGATCATGAGATATTGACAAAAACAAAGATTTTTCAGAAGTTATAGGAAACTATGTATAAATCAAAATAAAAAGTATCTCACTAAATAGGTTTTACACATAAAAATATTTAAATATGCAATTTCTTCTCTCAGAAATGAATCTAGCTGAAATTTTATATTTTACATAATCAGGCAAATATGCATACATTGAAGGAAGACAAATATTACTAAAAAAAGTCAATGTGATTAGATTTTCTAGGTTATTTCATATGCTCTTTAATATATTACATTTCCATGTATGTATAAAGCACTTTCAATATATGAGATGTTGAGTATAATGCACTGCAGTTTTTCTATCTTTTCTATCTAAAATATTCTTCTGTGTCTCTGGTCAACCTTCATTGTCGAAAGCAAATCATATTACCCATCCTCTTCAGACCACCTCAACATAATTGGGTACTTTTCTTCTATTATCTTGTATTATAATTAATCTTTTCAACAACTGTATTTATAAGACATATTAAAACAAACTCTCTGGGTTCAAACCTAATCCTGTCACTTTTTGATAGCATGGCCCCAAGGGAAAATCACTTGTTTTCTCATTGTTAATTTACTCCTTGGAAAATCTAGACTTGACCTAGATATTTATGATAATTAAAAGACATTCTAAAAACAGGGTTCTGGTGCATGTGTTTTGAATAATAATTTAGAATACAAACTATATACGTTTTTTTTTGAGTGGGAGTATGACCTAAGATTTTTGCTTTGGGTTTTCGTAATTTGGTTCTTTAGTCTTTCTCAGAAGACTGACTTAAAACTTTAGTCAGGTTCTCAGGGGGCACCAGAAAGTGTGGTCATGGGTATTCACAATTTGACTTTCATGAAATATACTTTTGTCCTGTTGGATGCCCCACTGCCTAAGTGTCTAACTCTTGACCAGATATCCCTCTCATATAAAACTTGTTTATACTGGCAGACACCTTCATGGGTTTTATCTGACCTTTAATTTATTCCTAATAGGATAGCCATTTTCCAGGAGAGTTTTGACCCAGAAAGAAGTTAGGATCAGGAGTGTCAGTCAGGTGAGGCACACGGCAGGCAATTCAGCAAAAGATTGGAAATAACACACTCAGTTTATTGTTGCAGATCCAGAGAGAAGAAGGGAAAGCATGCCTTGCAGGGGCAATGGGAAGGGTTAACCTGCAGGTGGGGAGCAGGTTAGAGGGACTTATGTGCTGAAACCTTACTGGGATCCAGGAATTTGCCCAAACAACTTTCTTGTGGGCAGTTCTTCTTGGCAGCTTTAGAGCAAGCAGGTGCAAATTACAGGGGTTACAGTGTGACAGAGGTAGTTTTTGAACCGTATTTGCACAGTTTATGTGGGGTATAACGGCAGTGGACTGAGACTAATTGCTATTGTCTAACTGTCACAGTTGGGAGTGGTCACCAGGAAGCTCTCATAGGTGGGCATTTATCTGATTAACCCCAAAGAGGAGTTGGGAAATGCATTTGGAGAATGATTAAGCCCTGCTTGTGGCAGAAGAAAATCCAACTTAAGTTCAAATGATTACTGAAGAAATATCAAATTATAAGAACTCACTACAGTTACTGACACTTACCAGTATACCCTAAAAGGTTGGCGTGATAATCAAAAGTATAATGGTAAAGATAAATTCAATTCTTGATTGTCCCACCTATGTATTAGAAGAATTGTAATTTATTTCCATACATATAGTGTTTCTGAAAAATATTAATGATACACATAGGATGGGATAGGTGATTGACAGGATGTACAACAGGGGAAAGAGGTGTCATGAATGATTCCACCTGTCTTGATTAGTTGAATGTGTAAATGAGGGTGTCGTTAATCTAGAAAAAAAGCAGATTTTGCAGGATGATTGTGATCACAGACTTAAATGTTTTGAATTTGTAGAACTGTTGAAACATTGGTGGAAATGGTCAGAAGGTAGCTGTATGTGCAAGTCTCTTTTAATCTAGGGATATCAATGCTCATGTTTGTTCGTCAGCAAATGGAGAGACTTTAAAACTTGAACTGGATGAGATCGATGAAGGATAATTCACAAAGTAGGTAAGAAGAAAACTGAAGCAAAATGTGAGGTTTATCACATTGAAAGAGTGGACACTAATTTATTCATTCTTTATGCATAAATTGCAGTTATTATTTCCCCTTACCACTTAATTCTTCACTTGTTATCTTTTACCATGTTTTATTTTTCTTCATAGTATTTATTTCCATATGATACACTATTCGTTCTAACTTTGTTTACTAAATTCTACACTATACTGTAAGACCCAGGGAGTAGATATTTCATCTGTGTTATGGTTTGGATCTGGAACGTCCTCCCAGGAGTTCATGTTTTGAAAGTATGATCCCCAATGCATCAAGGTTCAGAGGTGGTGCTTTTAGTCAATGATAAAGTCTCTGACTTCATTGGTGGATTAATCCACTTGCTTTTTAATCCATTAGTAGCTGAATGGACTTCTGAGTGATGACTGAAGGTTGATGGGCAGTGGTTGAAGGAAGTTGGTCACTCTGAGTGTGGCTTTGGGGACTATATCTATCCTGACATCTTTCTGACTCACTGTTTCCTGGATGACGTAAGTGGAGAAGCTTTCCTCTGCCATGCCCTTCTGCCACAATGTCCTGCCTCACCTTGAGCCCAGAATATGGCACCAAAGTCTGAAACTTCAAAACCTTGAGCCCAAAATAAACTTCTGCTGTAAGTATATCGATCACAGTGAGGAAAAGCTGACTAAAACAATTAGAGAATTTTCCTCCACTATGTGCAATATATCAGGCTATTCAACAATAAAAAAATAAAACACCAAAATCTCAGTGGTATCTGGACACAAAGACTGGAGAATCAAGGAAATGTTTTATACCACCCACATCCCATTGGCTAGAACTCAGCAAATGCTTCCAATCTGAGTGCAAAGGCGTGGAATTTAGGGTCTCCTTCTGTGTATCTGGAAAGAAGAAAGGCGGTTGTGATTTTATTACAGTTTTTCTGCCCCAGTTCCTGTTCTGTCATTAAGACCCAGAATAATTTTTTGAAACTCAGTAGTTCCTAGAAAATATCTATTGAACAAATATGTTTGTTTCTTATTTAAAAAGAGAAAGGAAACAATTTTTAACTCTGAAAATGTTAAACTATGCATTCCTTGTACTTTCTTTTCACCAGTAGATATTCATGAAATTTAGTAAATTCTAACAAAAAATATTGCAGTACTGATATAATCAAATTACAACCTAATCCGCACTTCGAGATATAATCAAAACAAAAGTCAACTTAATGTTACCTGATCATATTGAAATTGAGTGTAAAAAATCTACAAGTAAATAGCAGATAAATCAGTAGAGTAGAAGGAAGAAAACAGGGGACGGATGAGGAGAAGGAAAGAGGAAGGTGGCCGAATTAGAGGAAATTATAACTCATGCTTTATAATTAGGCAAAAATGAATCCTAATGTTATATGTAACTGAAAAGAACCAATACTTTAAAATTAAAAAACAAAACAAAAACTTTCCTGGCCCTTAGTTTTCTAAAGATGAAGATGGAAATTTGAAACAAAAATTTCTTCTGTTTTCCTTCAAAGTGAAAGCAGGAGCCAGATATGCTCCATAAAGCAGGAACCTCTATTGCAACAATTCCATATTTTTATCTCTGTATGCCCAAATTCACTTAAAATTATCAGATGAGCCAGATGGCAGGCAATCAAGCCCTTGTTCATCACATGATCAACATCCTAGTTGCATATGGGGTGCTTGATCACCAAGTGTCTCACTGATGTATAGTAAACTCCCCTCCCTAAAAGTCATCAGCCAATTGCTTCAAAGGTCACCTCTAGCACACCATATAAACTGCTAGACAGCAGCAACTCAGCAGCAACCCACTCAGGACCCCTCCATTGTGGGAGCTCACTTTTCTGTTTCAAAATAAATTCTTCTACTTTATCTTCACCCTCTATTGTCCAGGGGTCTCATTCTTCATATCTGCGAGACAAAGAACTTGTGGGGAGGGGGCAGGAGAAGGAAAGGTAGTGGAATGAGACAGAGCTCCCCTTTTTATATTAACAGGAAATGTATAAACCAATAGTCTCACTGAAGTTGGCTGCTTTTTCCACCCATTCCACTCAGGAGTATGTGCTATCATTATCACATACTGTCTCTTTAGTACCCCTGGTTTTACTTAAATTTATGAATGTTAATTCTATGATTATTTTAATCAGATTTTACACCACACATGCACATGCACACACACACACGCACACACACACTACATACGTTTATGTTCAAGATTGGCAAAAAAGAGAAAGGAGAAAGGGAGTGAAAATAAAGAAGACTTTTTTGTTTTAGAAACTACACAATATCTCTATTGATCCCCTCATAGTGTTTTTTTACAGAAAGGTTTAGAGATTCTTTAATTTTTTTCTTAGGAACCACTGGAAATAGTGGAATTTTGGATTTGATCTATAACACTGGGGATGTAGAGAAATGTAAATGGTATGTCATATATATGTGAGTGCCATTCATGGAACTTATAATTCCTGGAATGACAAATGGTATTTTCTCTGAATGGTCCTTGTCACTGTAGGAATAAATTTCCCTATCTTTTTGCAATGAGAAGAGAGTCACATGAAAAACAGAAAGAGGTTGGACAGCTGAATTGTAAGTGTCTATAGCAGAAGAGTCAGAATTTGGTTATGCCATTAACATAGTATATTCCTCTTCTACCGAAAGATGCAAGAGAAGATTTTGATGTAGTATAGTTTTCTTAATCTGTGGAATTCCTCAAGATTTAAAGCGTGTCATCATCATACAAAGAAAACTTAATGTTTGATACAACATAGAATCACATAAACAACTAGTTAGCTAGTACTTAGAAACTACAGGATAAAGATTATAAGAATTTATGGTCTTGCATTATTAAAATTTTTAAAAGTCATGAGCCTCATGGCATAATTCAGTCATAGAATTTGAATATAAAAGAGCCGGAAAAGGATTTTGAAAATTTCTAGTCCAATCTTTTGATAATGTAAATGAGAAGAAGGGAATGAAGGGAAAATCTGGAAACCTTGACTTGCCCTCCTGCTGTTTCTGCTCCATTGAGATGTTAGGTGTAAGGTTGTCGTAGAGACTTATAAAGATAATTACACCATTCTCCTCTTGGGCAATAAAACAGTCTGAGTAACTGGAAGTCATTTTTTGATCTTATTAGAGATTTCAGGAATATATAAATTGAGAGAGCCACATAGCCATATAAATATATCAAATTATAAAACGGTATTAATGTTTAGACAGTTTTAGATTCAATTGCAAATAACCCTTATGATTCCCCATTTACAATGTTGTTTAAGTTTTATCCTTAAAGGTGTTGAAAAGTTAAAACATAGTCTCCTCGATTAGTGAAAACACATCAACTTCTCCCTTCTTCATTTTGGAAGAATGACTAAAAAAGTAACACATTTTAAAGAAAAATAATCCCTGTGTTGCAATTTCTTTTCACCAATTATGCAGAAATACAAGATGAGAAATTGAAACCCTTTGATTTGTCATGGTGAAAATAATGCAGCCACTATGTTCCCAAGATCAAAGTGAGTGAAAAATGAAGTAGATAAGGGTTTTATCCCATGCCTAACCCTGAGACTCTGTCAGGTTTTCTGTCATGCTAAATCCTGTTAATCTCTGTTCAACAACTTTCAAACAATCGATATTCAAATAATAGTAGAAATGCTTCTTTATATTTCAGCATAACTATAATTTGCAAACATGAATTGACAATTATATATTTCTAAAATGAATCAACTCATATTTATGACTACATATAACTTACAGATTACAAATCTAAAAATAATTCATAATATATAAAATTACTATGATTTCTACATCACATGAAATTATTCGTGGATTTATAATCTATAAATTATATATAACAATAAATATTTATGAATTCATCTTGGACTTCTATTTTAATGACCATATTTGTTTAAGCATAGCATTCAGAGAGAAAAGTGCAGGATGAGTAAGTACAAAACTTGATACATTTTCACCAAGTGAGCTTATTCATGAAACCAGTACCCAGATGAGAAATAGGACATTACTAGCACCCCAAAAGCTCTATTCCTGCACATTTCCAGCCAGTAAGCTTTATCTCCTAAATATTTTCACCATAAATTACTTTGCCTATTTTTCTAGTAAAGTATATATAGTTGAATGTTAAAATTATTTCATTAGACATATATGTGAGAGCTATTCCTATTGTGTTTTTTTTTCTAGTGTTGCCTGTTGTATCAAAAAATGAGTGTAAAAGCAGCACATTGAATAAGGACATTCTCAGGATTCCTTCAGAACTACTGAATTAGAAATTATAGGAATGAGGCTCAGAAGAACTACATGAATTTTATTTTTGCTATAGCTTGAGAACCAAGGCTGAAAAGTTTTATTTTTATATGACTATATTACAACTTACTTATTCATAGTCCTAGTTATGAACAGTTAAGTTGTTTCCAGTTGTCAGTAATTAAAATAGCACTACTATGCACATTGTTTTATGTAAGTCTTGTATTATTTATATGTGCAGATTTTTCTCTTGGTCATAAGTTTTGGCATGGAACTGCTGAATTTTATGGTACAGATTCATTCAACTTTAACAGATATTTTCAAAAATCTTTTTAAAGATTATGCAGCAATTTATACTTTGACCAACAACACATAAGAGTTGTATTTACTCCATGGCCTCGCTAACATACAATATAGCTAGAAAGACTTAATTTTAGCTATACTAGTGGATATCTTGGTGGCATTTTGTAACTTTACTTTATATTTCTCTAGTGACTATTTAGGTTAGGCCCCTTTTTATGGCTTATTGACTATGTGGATATCTTCTTTCCTAAATTACCTGTTCAAGTCTTTTCACCTCTTTTAGTATAGGGGCTTCTTTATTTTTAATTATTAAGGTAGCTATTCCCTATGTATACTGCCTACAAGTCCTCTGATGGGATAATGTTATACTTTACATCTTAACTCACTGTTCTTTTTTTCACTTCCTTCACAGACAGTTTTTAAGAAGTTCTTAATTTTTTTTTTTTTTTTTTTTTTTTTTTTTTTTGTGGTGCTGGGGATTGAACCCAGGGCCTTGTGCTTGCAAGGCAAGCACTCTACCAACTGAGCTATCTCCCCAGCCCAGAAGTTCTTAATTTTGAGGTAGATCAATGTGTCCATTTTTTCTTTATGGTTAGGGCTCTGTGAGTTTTTTCAAAAGCATGTTCCCCAAAGTCATGGAATTATTCTCCCATTTGTTTTACTTCTAGAGACTTCACTATTCTCAATGATCACACTTAGAGCTAAATACCTGCTGAGCATCTATAACATAGTGATTTTTTCTATAAAGGATTCTCCTAAAACAGTCATATTAATGCTCTACATCATACACACAAGTGGGAACACACATTCACACACGCACACACACACACATACACACGCAATTTCCAGATATTTGTTGTTAGTATATAGACATAAAATATATTTTTATATTTTGATCTTTTACCCTTGTTATACAAAGGGTTTGTATGCATGTTTTTATGTGTTCCTTTTTCCCTCAAATACAATAGAAAGGCAAAATAAATAAGGAAGTAGTGATATGATTTATTATTTCAATGTTAATAGTAAAAATCCATAGAAATCCCCAGAAATAAACAACTTCCTATTAGATGTAGGGAATAACTCTGTAAGGCAAAGCACAACAGACCACGCTCTAAAGAAGTTACAGGTGATTCTGATAGAGAGAATGGTTCATGGCCTTGGTCTCCCAATTTTGACATAAGAATGACTGGGAATATTTAAAGGGTTGAACAATTTCTCCAGAAGATACACAAGCAACAGTGTCTTAACTCCTAGAACCCTATACTAAATGTTTTGAAGCATCCCTTGTCTTGTCACTTGCTTCCTATGCTTATCCTTGTCCCACACTATAAAAATTGCATTTAGTGACCAGGAAGAAAATTTCCCATTTCTTTGCTCATCTGCTAGTGGAGAAGGAACTTCTGATTATACTTAGATGAAGGAAGGTTTCTTCCTGAATGTATTTTCCCTTAGAAATATATCTCCTTCATAAGTGGCTGGGTTCTCAGTATTAGGTGTGGTTCATGGAAGAAGTGGGATCAAGGCATTTCAGTGTACTTTCCTGAAAACCAGATTCCAAGAGGTGTAACAGAGTCATTTCTTTTGGAAAATGTGCTCAGAATTTCTGCCTCCAAGCAGACTTGAAGATTTCATAGATAAAAGAAATTTCTATTTCATCCCATGGATAAGCATTGTTATTTAGCCATGATCATGGACAAAAAGAAGTTTTACTTTTTTTTCTGCCCTCCGTTCCACTGATCCCTCTTCAATCCATTTACATTTTACCTTTCTTTAAAATTGTTGCCCATGGGTACACCAATGTCGGGACCCACGGTGTCACATCCACGCATGCACACATAGTAGTTCTGTCAGATTCATTCCACTGTTTTTTCCTTTTCCCAGCCCTAGTTCCTCCTCCTCAATCCCCTTCATCTACTCTACTGATCTTTCTTCTATTTTGATAAAATTCCCTTTCCCCCTGTTTTTCAATCCTCTCCCTTCTTTGCTGTGGCTTGTGGTAAAGCACTTGCCTATTTTGTTTTCTTATATAGATACCACTCATAAAGATTAAGACCAACCCTCAGAACCCAGTCTTATTTCTTAAAAGTCTCTAAATACAGTAACATTTTGATGTATTGCACATTATCACAGATACAATTCAACTTAGAATTATTTTTCTTTCCAAATAGGAAATTCAATTGAGAAAAGTGGTTATCTCATATTATCCTTACTATGTCTTTCTTGAAAAAACAAGCACTGCTTATATACTTATAATGATTACTTAGAAAGACATTTAACAGTTCTTTTTACTATATGTGAAAAGTTGTAATTTTACAAACATTTTAGCTGTAAATTTAGTCATTTTTGGTTCCTGACCCTGTGAAGTGCTGGTGGGAAAAGAGGAAAGAATGTCGTATCCTTTACCTGTTTTATGAAGACATGAAAGAGGTAAGAGGAAACCAACGTTTCTTTTTTATTTTTTGATTGAAACCTAGGATTCATCTTCTTTATATTCTCTTTCCTCTTGGTCTATAAATTTTACTAATCTATTATCCTATCAATTGTGCTTGAAAAACAGATCTCTCTACCACTAATGCTTCCCACTCTAGTTCAGTCATGCCTTGATTTACTTGGACAGCCTCATCCTGTTTCTGTTATTCACTCAGGGAGAATCATCTTTTTGAAGTAAAAAGTCAGAGTATTACTATTTCCTTCTTTGTATATAGGAACAGAATCTAAACCTTTATGGAATATAAAGTTGTTGAGATAATTTATAGTTTGGCATTACTTAATTCCTATCCATCTCTGCATTCTCCTCTTGGTCTACTTTTTCCCTTTCTCACTGAGTCTACATGAAAACTTTCCAACTATTTTCACATTAACCTTTTCTTAGTAAGTCTTTACCACCTGAGTTCTGTAAACCTTACTGGAATTCAAACTGAGGTCTATAAAAGTGTTACTCTGGTTTATCTGCTTCAATTTGCTCAGGGTCCAGTGACCCTGATTCAATCTCATTTTGGTCCCTTAGATTTCTATAAATTCCTTTTAGATGACTAAGATGCCCATTCATCTGTGATTGGAAAAATCTGCTGTTCACCTCTAGGGAAACAACCTCATTCAGCTAAAATAACTCCTTGTAGTAGATTCCTTAGTCAAATGCACAGCTTCTTCCTCATCTTTTTAAAGACACTTTGATTCAGTCACTGGGTTATAGGGAGAGAGTGCCCAAGTTATGGGCCCTATAAAAAACAACAACAAGGAGTGGCTGGATATGGGTGTTTCAGAAGATACATCATCCTGAAAGACAACTTTCCTGCATTAGATCACTATACAGTTGTTGTGCTGAGGCTTTGGCTCAAGACTGGGAAGCTGGGTTTGGGGCTCTGGCTATTGAAAGAAGGTACCAGACAGGAGAGTAGTCATTCTTTATTTGCAAATGAGACTAGCCCCTAGCCACACCTGCCCCTGCTGCCCAAGCCATTTCAATAGGTTTTTTGATCGGCAGGCCAGAAAAAGAAGGCATAGTGCCAACAGGTTATATCAGTGGGCACATGATCAGAAGCAAATGTTTATGACCTTGAGTACATATGCTGAATAGGAGTGTCTATGACCTTGAGTACATACTGAAAACACAAACTGCTGGAAGTCTTTGCAAGGGAATCTAACATTCACCATTTGGGGGCTGCTCAGCAACATTTGTCAATAAAGGAAAGTCCTCCTTAATATGGGAGGGGAAGAAAAGACCCCAAAGTAGGCTAGGCACTGTGGTGTGTGTCTGTAACCCCAGTGGCCTGGGAGGCTGAGAAAAGAGGATCACAAGTTCAAAGCTAGCCTCAGAAACTTGGTGAGGCCCTGTCTCAAAATAAAAAAATGAACTGGGGATGTGACTCAGTGGTTAAGTGCCCTGGGTTCAATCCCTGTTTTTTTTTAAAAAAAAAAAGCTCAAATTTATTCAGGGATTAAAGATTCTCTATATCATCAGATCCACCTCAAATATTTCTGTTCTGTGTTTGAGCATCCCACCCTTTCCCCATTACTCTTCTTAGCTTTTACATGCTGCTGTGCTATAATGGTTAAATTTTCATCGTGATTCTTTCACTTGCAAAATTATGTTTGTATCTAATTTTCAGTACATTCATCTCTGTAACTACAAGAAATAGATTAGTTTAGGATCACCATAGAAATTGAGATTAAGATTATGACTCTCGGCCTCAGTTTCATTTGCACCATTGAGAACATACCTTCCTTGAAGGCAGGAGGGCGTGAAATGTTTGTATTTAATGCCATTCTCTCATTGTGTCTGGTATACCTTTCTATGTCCCTTCTGAAGAACAGAAAAGGAAATGATAAGAAATATATCAAAAGAATCTCTCCCTTCCATTGTTTCTTCTCTCTCCTCCCCACCTTTCCTTAGGCTGGAAAATTGATAGGATTTTTTCTTTCCTCCTCATAAACCCATCGTATTAAGAAAAAAAATCTATGTAGGTATTAGATATAGGATATTGTTTCCACTATAAGAAAACTCTTGAGATCTGTAACCCATTCTTGCTGTTAAATGTGTTTTAAAAATCATGGGATTTTTGAAAGTTATACCTAATTCTAATCATATTTTCCTTTATTACCATCTGTTATATCTTTATTATATTTTTGAATCGGAAAGATTCAACATGAATCCCATAACTTTACTTTTGTTAAAAATAAATGTTAATCTTCCTTTTAGCAGATGGTTCCTAGTATAACCAAGAAAAGGATATGAACTTGGTGAAGCAAAATGAAAAATGATATAAAATCCAAAATTATTTCCTCTGTTATATTGGCACACATAGTACTTTTTAAATGCATTCCCTTCTTTGTGCCCAATTCTCTTGAAATTATTCTTTTCCCTCCAATTTTTCTAGGGCCCAAAATGTGAAATTCAGAAATTATTAAAGTTTCTAGAGAAAGTCATACCAGAATAAACTGTAAATAAAATCCTCCATCATAGCTCCTTCTAGGTAAGAAAACAGAATCCTAGTACAAATTATACCACTGTGAGAAAAGAAGATATTGACCACTCAGTGTGTGTCTCTCTCTCTCTTTTTTTTTTTTTGGTGGTGCTGTGGATCGAACCCAGGGCAAGCACTCTACCAACTGAGCTATCTCCGCAGTCCCGTGTCTCTCTTCTTGAGAAAGGGTGAGAACATAATGCACCAGTTTCTGCGCAGTTTTCTGGTCACATCAGTGAGAGAACTGGTGGTTATACTGGTGTAATATAGGAAATAGTAAAAGGTTGAGTCTGCTGGTGAGAGAAAAACTGAAAAGAAAAGAAAGCAAAACATCTCAGAAGAAACAATCTGTGGGAAAAAAGTGTATCTTTGATGTAAATTTAACAAGTATGGCAAGCCTTCTTTTTTATTATTTTTTGATTCACTGTACACAAATGGCGTACAACTTTCATTTTTCTGGTTATACATGAAGTAGAGTCACACTGTGTAATCATACATGTATCTAGGGCAATGATGTTTGTCTCATTCTATTATCATTTCTTCCCCCCCCACCCTATCCCTCATTTCCCTCTGTGCTATCTATTCTTTCTCCATTCTTGCCTTACCTCCTCTCCCTCTGCCCCCGATATGTATCATCATCCACTTATCAGAGAAATCATTCAGACACTGGGTTTTTGAAATTGGTTTATTTCACTTAGCATGATATTCTCCAATTCCATCCATTTACCTGCAAATACCATAATTTTATTCTTCTTTATGGCTGAATAATATTCCATTGTGTACACATACCACAGTTTTTTTATCCATTCATCTGTTGAAGGGCATCTAGGTTGGTTCCACAATCTAACTATTGTGAATTGAGCTGCTATAGACATTGATGTGACTGTGTCACTGTAGTATGCTGCTTTTAAGTCCTTTGGGTATAAACCAAGTAGTGGGATAGCTGAGTTACATGGTGGTTACATTCCAAGTTTTTGAAGGAATCTCCATAGTGCTTTCCAGAGTGGCTGCACCAATTTGCAACCCGACCAACAATGTGTAAGTGTATCTTTCCCCCATATCCTTGTATGGCAAGCCTTCTAATGAGAAATGTTTACTTAATTACCAGTGTGTCAATCTACATGAGACTTGGTGCCCATTGACATATCAGAAGAGTGCTTTTTTTTAGTCTGAGTTATCTAGGTACTAGTCACCTTTCTTAAAAGTTTTACTGTTCTAGAAAGCAGTTTAAATTATGTTAGGCATGCTAAATTAATGATGGAATTAATGTTTTGAAGTTGTTGCTATGACAACTATAAATCACATCTTCTTAAGTAATTAGCTCGATATATAGCATCTTGTGCAAAATAAGTCTTTCATAAATATGTTGATTTGTGTGTATTTCTGTGCATATGTCTGTGTATGAGAGAAAGAATGGAGAGAGAGAGAGAGAGAGAGAGAGAGAGAGAGAGAGAGAGATACTAGTCAGCTTTTCTATGAAGCAAATCAAAGAATCTTAGTTACTTAACCACGAGATTTAACTTTTATGTAAGTAACATGTTGGTGGATACAGGTCACCTGTAACTACTGCAGTTTTACTTGGCTCTCCTGAGCTCAGCTCCTTGTGTCTTCTCTTGCTGAAACCAGGCTGAAAGAGGTGCCTATATGCACAATATGCTCAATATCATGGTAGAGAGGAAGATTTAAAGAACCGGTGGAGACCTCCAAAGTCCTCTAAAGCTTCTATTCAGATGTAGTATGTGTTGCACATGTTCAAATTTCACTGGTCAAAGCAGATAGAAACCCAAGCCCAAAATGATTGAGGCAAAGAGGTCATATACTGATGGACAGTAATGTAAAATCTTTTGGTGAAGGAAGGGATAAATAAGTATGAATAACAATAAAATATAAGGCAGTTTGGGGGAGACTATAAAGAAACTATTAAGGCAAATTATAATTATAATGCATTTTCCTTTTTATTTTTTTCCCTTCATAATGAATATTGAACCCAAGGGCACTTTTCCTTGGGTTGAGCTACCTCCCCAATCTTTTTAAATTTTGATTCTGAGACGGGGTCTTGATGAGTTGCTGAGAGTCTCACTAAGTGGCCGAGCCTGGCTTTGACCTTCAATCTTCTTGCCTCAACCTGCAGAGTCACTGGGATTACAGGCATTCACCTCTGCACCTGGATGCTTAACACATTTCAATAGCTTCTCCCTGTCTCCGGATTAAGGCCAGATCCTTATACTGAGTTAGAGCGATACATTTTTCTTCTTCAAGTCATGTATGGAAACTATTGTGAAAGTGTATTGCTGCAGTTGGTGATATTTATCCAGATTATTCCCAGAAATGACCATTCTTTTGTCCACAATATTAAACAAGATTTGGGTCACCTCAAAGAAGATCTACAAGAACAATGAATTGTATTGCAGACAGACCTCTCTTCTTTTGTTGACCCCTGGACCAGATATGACTGTGATTGCTATACCATGAGTTCTTCTGGTATCAACCATTCCTACTTTAGATACAGACATTTTTTTCTAAGACTCACCTTTGAACAATTGAGAGAAATGAATTTCTTATACACAAAACATCTTGATGCATCTCCAGGAAATTATGTTGCATGGAAAAGCAAATCCCCAAAGGTATAATACTGTATGAATCTATTATATAACATTCTTGAAATGGAAAAACTCCTGACGAAGAACTAATTAATGACTGCCAGACTTTAAGGAAGAAACTAGAGGGAAGTAGGTGCAGCTATAAAAGGGCAATATGAGGGATCTTGTAAGGATTGAATAAGTCTATATTTTAACTTTAATAATATTCTGGTTTTGATTTTATACTATAGTTTGCAAGTTGTTTATAGTTTACCATTGGAGAAATCCTGGTAAAAGGAACTCAGAGTCTTTGTAGAATTTCTTACAATTTCATGTGAATTATCTTAAAATTTCTTAAAATTTAACCCTGTGTGGTAGTGCCTGCCTGTAATCCCAGCACCTCCGGAGATTGAGGCAGGAGGATGGCAAGTTCAAAGTCAGCCTCAGCAACTTAGGAAGGCCTTAAGCAACTTTTGAGACTCTTATCTCAAAAAAAAAATAAGTACGATTTTCTTAAATTTTATAATTATCTTAAGTTTCTTAAGTTTAATTGTCTTAAAATGTCTTAAGCTTAATTTAAGAAAAAGCAGTTTTAAGCAAATGATGATAATTACAATTTGAAATCAAAACTAGTCAAAGAATGCCAGCCATGTACCTAGGAAATTTGTCAGCCATGGAGTCATTTAAAGGGGTGCTAAGGTTTTATAAAAGGACTTGCTGAGAGGGAGTCCTGAAATGAAAGTCACCAGTTAGTTATTGGGTACTCAACTAGCTGTGCACAGGGCTCACTTGACTCTAAACCCTAGGGATATACAGATGCATATACCCTTCTATTAAATGTTTCATAATCCTTTGGTTTCAACAGACAGATATTAAAACAATAAACATAGAAATTGCTACACTGATCTTGATTAAGTATGTAGTGTGGCCAAAGGCTAAAACAGGGTGATGGTGGTGTTTAAAGAGTTCAGAGATGGGGAGCACTTGAACTGGATATAATAGCAAGAGTATTTTTGCTTAACGGAAGAGATATTGAAAGGAATTCTATGCCAAGTAAACAAACTTACAGAAATAGATGAAGAAAAGAGTGAATGAGTTTGGAAAGTGGCTAAATATTTGTTGAAAAAATAGTGGATCCGTGAAAGCTTGTGTCTCTTATCTTTGGAGAAATCCAGACATTTGATAGTCCTAGACCTAGTGATACAGTTACTCTAAAGCCCAAAGATTTCCTGAGTTTTGGAAATGGAATTTGTTTATAAAAGGATTTCTACAATGAACAGTTCCTACTCTTTCTAAATTTGTTGGTACTGAATTGCCATAATCTAAGACATCTATATTTCCTGTGGTGAAATGTTTGGATTTCACTCCTATCTATGTCTAAAATTCTGCTTAAGGAAACTAGCAAAGTGCTAGGTGCTGGTTTAGAGAGGGAGAATAGGAGAGATTCTGTGAAAAAAAATGTTATAGTCCTTGAGTCCACCATGCACAGAACCCAAAGTACTTCCTGCAATATCAGTATGAGCCTGCTACAGACAACATGGATATCACCCTGGTAGCTCAACACTCTGTAGTCAGGACCAAAATGCTGGAGGTAATCTGAAAGCCCTTGGAGAAGTCCATCAGACTGGCCCTCTATCTACTGGACATGGAGTTCCAGCACTACCTTTACTAGCACAGGGTTGTGAGGTGCTCTTGAACTATCACAATGCAGGCTATCATATCATATCAAGTGTAAGAGAAGGCCAGTTCCACTGTGAGATCCTACTCCCTAATGTGCCAAGAACTGCATTAGCATTCTTTACATGCTCTGTCTGACCGTCCACTGCCTGCCTGTGAACTGGTCCTATGAGTACCTAGGAAATTTGTCATCTGGCTTGATGTTGCTAACACCTAGAAAGATAAGATCGTTCCTGTACTCCAACTGCATTACTGCTCTTGTCACCAGACAGCAGTGGAGTTGCTATCAGTGCTGGATGTGGGACTCTATTCACATTCGGGTACCACATTTGGATGGAAAGTCATGTACTCAACCACTTCGCCAAGTAGTGAACTTCCACCCAGCCTTACTGGGTTGACTAGAAGACTGATTTTGAGTGGCACATTGTGAGATGTGACCGTGGAGTATGACTGAAGCTCTGTGGCCTTTGGCTGGACAAAGGTGCTCACGTCAAGGAACTAAGTGTGCAGGAGTGAACACCGTGCTGCTCTACACCTACTGACCCACAGGCCTCCTGCCCCAGCTTCAATATTACTAAGTTCTGTTCCAATAAGCAATATGGCATCTGTCTCAAAATGCTGAAGAAGATTTATAGGCCATGTCTCACCTCTACAACTTTGTCTCCCTGAGATACCTCAGGGGGCTAGCTATTATTTTCAATACCAATGAAAAGAGATTTACTGCGAGGGAAGAACTACCTGCAGTAGGGGGCCCATCCTTCAAACTCAATGTTGAACCATGCTTCTTTGTTTAAGTTGGGCCAGGAAAGCCGCCCGCCCCTCTGATCTTCCTAGCCTCTCTGACTCAAGACCCAGCATTTCAGAATATGGAAAATAGCTTACCCATATAGTTTTTTCAAGAATGGGATTAGAGGACTGAGAGAGAGAAAAGGAAGTTATTATCTTACTACAGCGCCACAAAACCAAGGATGTTCTTATTACTTTACCTGTTGTTGCTGGACAGAAGAGGTAGCTGAGTTCTCAGTTAATATCCACTCAGGAAATAAAGGCAAGATATTCTCTTCTTTTTTTTTTAATTACTTTTTATTTTTACAGACTGGATTTTGATTCATTGTATACAAATGGGGTACATCTTTTCATTTCTATGGTTGTGTATGATATAGATTCATACCATTCATGTAATCATACATGTACATGTACATGGGTAATGATGTCTGTCTCATTCCACCATTTTTCATACCCACCCCCTCATTTCCCTCTACGTAATCTAAAGTTCCTCCATTCTCCTCTGACACTTAATCCCTCACTTCCATTATATATCATCATCAACTTATCAGGGAAAACATTTGGCCTTTGGTTTTTGGGGATTGACTAATTTCACTTAGCATGATATTCTCCAATTCCATCCATTTACCTGCAAATACCATAATTTTATTTTTTGTGGCTCAATAATATTCCATTGTGTATATATACCACAGTTTCTTTATCCATTCATCTGTTGAAGGGCATCTAGGTTGGTTCCACAATCTAGTTATTGTGAATTGAGTTGCTATAAACATTGATGTTGCTGTGTTACTGGAGTATGCTGATCTTAAGTCCCTTGGGTATAAACTGAAGAGTGGGATAACTGGGTCAAAAGGTGGGTCCATTCCAAGTTTTCTAAGGATTCTCCACACAGCTTTCCAGAGTGGCTGCACCAATTTGCAACTCCACCAACAATGTAAAAGTGTACCTTTTTCCCCACATCCATGCCAACATCTATTATTGTTTGTGTTCTTGATAATAGCCATTCTAATTGGAGTAAGATGAAATCTTAGAGTTGTTTTAATTTGCATTTCTTTGATTACTAGAGATGTTGACACTTTTTCATATATTTATTAATCACCTCTATGTCTTCTCCTATAAAGTGTCTGTCCAGTTCCTTGGCCCATTTATTGATTGGGTTCTTCGTAATTTTGGTGTAAAGTTTTGTAAGTTCTTTATAAATTTTGGAGATTAATGCTATATATGAAGTGCATGTGAAAAAGATTTTCTCCCACTCTGTAGGCTCTCTTTTCACATTATTGATTTTATCCTTGCTGAGCAAAAACTTTTTAGTTTGAGTCCATCCCGTTTATTTATTCTTGCTTTGAGTTCTCGTGCTTTGGGAGTCTTGTTAAGGAAGTCTGGTCCTAAGTCAGCATGATGAAGATTCAGGCCTACTTTGTCTTCTGTTTGGTGCAGGGTCTCTGGTCTAATTCCTAGTCTTTGATCCATTTTGAGTTGAGTTTTGTGCAGAGTGAGAGATAGAGGTTTAATTTCATTTTACTACATATGGATTTCCAGTTTTCTTAGCATCATTTGTTGAAGAAGCTATCTTTTCCCCATTGTATGTTTTTGACTCCTTTGTCTAGTATAAGGTAACTATATTGTTCTTTGGGAGTCTTGTGTATTTTCTCCATTTAGAATGATGTTGGCTGTGGGCTTACCATATATAACCTTTACAAAGTTGAGGTATGTTCCTACTATCCCTATTTTCTCTGGTGTTTTAAGCATGAAGGGTTGCTGTGTTTTATCAAATGCTTTCTCAGCGTCTATTGAAATAATCATGATTCTTTACTTTAAGTCTATTGATGTGATGAATTACATTTATTAATTTCCAGTGTTGAACCAACCTTGCACACCTGGGATAAACCCCACTTGATCATGGTGCACTATCTTTTAAATATGTTTTGGTATGTGATTTGCCATAATTTTGTTAAAGATTTTTGCATCTATGTTCATCAGGGATATTTCTCTAAAGTTTTCTTTCTTTGATGAATCTTTGTCTGAAGATATTCTCTTCTAAAGATTAAAAAAAAATAAAATATCTCTTGTTTTGATGATGACAGTCACAGTTGTGGGCCTTAGTCTATCTCATGTTTCACATGATACATTATGCAATTTATTTTCTAATTACTCTGAGCTTCAGTGTCTGACTTCTTTGGAGATTGCATTTGTATGTAAACAATTCCTGTTTATGTCTTGTATCTGATGGGAAGATGGGTCAAGTATGTTTCTCAGTATTTGAAATTTTAGTTATTGTTTGTACAATAACATGTACAGGAAAAGAATACCTTTTGACACTCTGGTCATGTTACAATAATGGCTGAATGTTATTCAATTACGTGTAAAGTAGTAGGCAAAGAATTTATCTATTAATATCATATCAGAAGGGAGAGTTAATGTAAACTTATTAAAGAGATTGAGTTCCTAGGAAGAAATAAAACTACATTCAGATTGTTCCAAAGGATAAGAAAAATCCATGTTGTGAAATTGAGACTAATTCTTTTAAGCCAGAGAAACTAAATCTTTTCCTTCTTTCCTTGAGCAAGGTTTAATACTTACTTGTTTTCAATTATATATACCTTTTTCTTCCTTAAATACCTCTCAGGCAAAACACCTAAGGCATTCTCGGACATGGAATCAGATTTACTATGTATTTCAAAAGTGTTGTTTGTGAAGAAAACAAAAGTATTGATTGCATCAAATTCTAAAATTTTAGAGTGCAGTATTTTATGTAAAAAATTCCAAAAATTCCAAAAGTAATTTAGACTTTCTCTACTGGTAACTTAGAATATTATGATTGCTTCCCTGTCATACAAAGACAATTTTTTCAGTCACATTTTTCATTATCTCAGATTTATTTAATTTATTCAAATTAAATATGTGAACAGGAAATTTATTATTTCAGGTTAAGAAATTTTAAAGGGAAAGCTATCTTTATTAAGTTTGACAATAAGAAAATTACACTGCCAATTAGCAAGCACATTTAAACACTTAATTGTGCAATGCATTAATAAAATCTCAGATTACTCAATGACCAAATTATAATCCACATTAAAACTATGAAAATAACAGCATATTGTATGTCTCAAAGATCTTTCTTTGGCATTGAACCATTATCTGTGATTTTGTTTCTAAGACATCATTGATAAATATCCTGCACTTACCCTTGCTTCTTCTGCAAATAACAAGTGAGAAGCATTAAATTGAAGAACTTTGTTACTAAGACAACTAATTCTTTGTAGAATACACTGTTTTATTTTACTTGTAGATAGACACACTACCTTTATTTTATCTAATTTTCATTTTATGTGGTGCTGAGAATCAAACCCAGTGCCTCACATGTGCTAGGCAAGTGCTCTACCACACTGAGCTACAACCCCCTCCTTCTAATACATTCATTTTAAACAACAACAACAAAAAAATATTTTGCTTTAATAATCTTCAAGTAAAACTGGAACACTATTCTTTCATGGTGTTTTTATTTTCCTTGACAGTGGCAGATATACACAGTAGAGGATTAATAATGAAGGTATCTGTACTAGATGGTATGAATCGAATTTTCAAACTTGTTAAAAGTTTGAGTTTTGTTCCCCATTTGATTTACCCTATGTCTGGAAGTGTCCTTTGATTTTCTCACACAGCAGATTCTTAATAATTCTGAGTGTTCTACTGATGGAAATAATGTGTCACAAATAATTTAAATGATTTTTCCTAATTTGTAAATTAATGAGTTCAGTTACATAATACAATGAAGTGACTCATTCTTTTATAATTAAAAAAAAACACTGAAACAAACTGGGGCTTATGCCCTATCTCTTCTTTTATTCAACAAAATAACTTTGAATCTATTTTGAATACATTATGATATTATTATAACCAAAAATGCTAGATCTAAAACTTTTTCATTTTATTTTTATATCATGACAGAGGAGCATCAAACACTTCAGATTTGCAAATAATATAACTGTTATGAAACTTTAAAACATAAATCCCATTCAGATATTAGTGCTGCAGCTTTAAACACAGCATTCAACAAAAAGAAAAAGAAAGTTATGAATGTTAGTAACCACACATCCTGAATTTTCCATAATTTTTTCATTTTGGACATTTTCTATTCTTTCCCTCAAATCTATGCAGGTAAATTTTAGATCATGTAGCCAGCATTTTCATTCAGAAGACATAACTACAGTAACAAGTCTTGGAATTAATCTGGATCAAAATATCATTGTGGGCATTAAAATATTCAATATTGTTTACATACAGCACTCAGTCAAAAGAATTCAAATGAACTAGTCCGAGATGTTCATTTGAATGAACTGTTCATTTGAATGCTCATCTGAAATGTTCATTTGAGTG